>NW_028274816.1:85709002-86014059 GCF_037043125.1 Eumetopias jubatus
GAATAAATAAATAAAATCTTAAAAAAAAAAAAGGGGAAAAAAAAGAGAGAGGGAGGGCACCGAGGGAGAGGGAGAAGAAGAAGCACACTCTCCACTGAACAGGGAGCCCAATGTGGGATTGGATCCCAGGACGCTGAGATCATGACTGAGCCACCCAGGCACCTTTGGAGAGGGAGTTTTGTTTTTGTTTATGTTTTTAAGATTTTACTTATTTTCTTGACAGAGAGAGACACAGCAAGAGAGGAAACACAAGCAGGGAGAGAGGGAGAGAGAGAAGCAGGCTTCCCTCTGAGCAGGGAGCCCGATGCAGGACTCGATCCCAAGACCCTGGGATCATGACCCGAGCCAAACGCAGACACTTAACAACTGAGCCACCCAGGCGCCCCTGGAGAGGGAGTTTTAAGTGTGGAAGTTCCAAACAGTGCAGGTCTGCAGGCGAGCGACCTGCTGCAGGTGAACAATAGCCAGAGTGGATGCCTCATAGCACTTACTATGTTACTCCTGGAGCACTAGACGTGCATTGATTTGTTTAATGTGTGAAGGGCACCATCACTACCCCTATTTCACGGATGAGGGAATGCAAGCACTGAGCAATGAAGTAACTTGCCCAAATTCACACAACTGGTAATTGCTGGAGTCGGGGTTTGGGCCCTGCCTGTGGAGTCCATGCTTTCACCACTAAGTTGTACCGCACCAGTGTCTATACGTCATTCTTATTGTAGGGCTTCTGGTTGTGGGGGAGAGGAGCAAAGAGGGGTTTTGTGTGTTTGCAGGGGTTGTTAGGGATGAAATTACTGGGGGGAATGATGGGCACCTGTTCCACAGTTTTTGAGCCACTTTATTGCAGGAAGGGTAAGGAGGAGAGGCTGCAGGGGCTGATGGGTGCTAGACCGTGGGGCTCTGGGCTCTAGCAAGGCTGTCTTGAGTCCCGGACTGGTTGCCGCCTAGTGTGCCCACAGTGTAGCTTTCACACCCGACAGGACACTTAGCGGAAGAGCAGCAGGCTCACAGCGGATGGGGTGTCCCGGGTGGCTGGGCAGTGGCCAAGAGGCCAGAGCAAAATGCAGTGAGAGGACTTGTGACTGCGCACCTGTGGGGCACACTGCCTGGACAGGCCAGAAATCCATGGGAAAGACCAGGGCGGGGGGGCGGGGGGCTCAGGCAGCTAAGCATCTGCCTTCGGCTCCGGTCATGATCTCAGGCGTCCGGGATGGGGCCCCAAATTGGGCTCCTTGCTCAGCGGGGAGTCTGCTTCTCCCTCTCCCTCTGCCCCTCCCCTCCTGCTCCTGTGCTCCGTGTGCATGCGCTCTCTCTCTCTCTCTCCCCCTCAAATAAATAAATAAATAAACAAATAATCTTAAAAAGAAATCAGTGGGAAAGACAACAAAGAATGCATCAGTTTTCTGAATGAGCAGGCAGGGGTTCAGAGCTGTCGGGACCAAAGTGTTAGATGAAGTGATTTTTTTTTTTTTTAAAGTAGGATCTACACCCAACACAGGGCTTGAAGTCAGGACCCTGAGATTGAGTCTTGTGCTCCACTAACTAAGCCAGCCAGGTGCCCCGAGGTCAGGGATGCTTGAATTTTATGTGCGGTGGAATTATGCAGCCGTTATCCAAGGCTAGTGTGTATCTGTAGTTATGGATATGGACAGAGTCACACAGTCCAGTGCTCAGTGACAGAAGCAGAACACTAGCGGAGCAGGGCCAAAGTCCTCGGTGCGGTGCAGGGGCCTTGGCTGTGAGCACAGAGGTGAAATCTAGTCAGTTGGCCTGCTGTGTTGGGGTGATGAGCTCACTGGGTTCCATTCACTGACAGGATTTCAGATGTGGTATCGGAAACCCACATTAATAGGAAGCCGAGTCCTTGGAATATTGAGGTTAATTTCTTAACCTGGAAAGGAAGCTCTACTATCATTAGTAAGAACAGGAAGGTGGGTAGGTATAATCCCAAGCAGTTGGCTGCTTACGTCGGGAGCAGCTGACCCGGTGATTCACAGGAGGTTCATCTGCGTGGCAGCCTTCCTCCATCTCACAAGAGGAACAAAGCTACTGGCTGTCTGTGCTTCAGTGGAGGCAGGCTCCTCCCCAGCCCTAAGGGCGAATCTTGATGAGTCGGCACCAGACAATTACGATAAATCTATTCCTTCTGCCAGGAATTCGGAAAAGGGTGTGTGATGCAATTATGCCAAGTTTGGGAAAGTGTTCTTGTTTTTAAAAACAACAGCCTCTCTTCTGGCTTTGGGACGCTGTGAAGATAGGATGCTTGAGGCTGTGGCAGCCTTCTTGCATCCATGAGGCTTGTTCCAAAGCCAGAGCCGAAAGTCTGACGTGGCAGAGCAGAAACAAAGAACAAAGAGTCTTCATGATGAACTGCCGAAATATCAGTCCTAGAGCCCCGTACCTTCAGACCTTTTGTTTTGACTCAGAGACACATATTTTAACATTTTAATATTTCTGAATGCGAGGAGCATCTTACAAGCAATGGCATGTTAGTTGCAGTGAAACACAGAATCAGAGTTTTTCACATTTATTTATTTTGGGGGGAGGAGCAGAAGGAGAGGGAGAGAGAATCCCAAGCAGACTCCCCGCTGAGCCCAGACCCCCCCCCCTCCACACACACACACACAAAACGCAGGGCGCAGTCTCACGACCCGGAGATCATGACGTGAGCTGAAACCAAGAGTCGGGTGCTTCACCAACTGCGCCACCCAGATGCCGCAGAATGGGAGATTTAAAAAAGAAATCTCCTTACTGTTTGAGCCACCCTAAGTTGGGTGTTCTGTTAGAGTCACAATCGTCCTAAATGATATGGTCCACATGTCCCAAATCCTTTTCGTTTCATTATAATTCTCTGAAAGAACAGGTCATGGCAAAATAAAAGGACATGTGCATGTCCCCTTTCTGAAAACACAAAAGCTACTGTCTGTTAAGTGTTTGCTCCGGGCCAGGCTCTGCTAAAAGCACCTTCCTTTTAAGAAACCAACATATTGAGGCCAGACTGGCATACAAAACCTGTACATGCTTAACACCTCAGACTTGATGGGTCTGAACACATTGCATGTACTGTCCCTTCATTCTCCCATCTGCCCTCTTACGATCACCCCCCTTTTGCAACCAAAGAAGTCAAAGGGCAGAAAGGTGAAAGTGATCAGTAAATGGGAGCGTTGAGATCAGACCTCAGATAGTCCAACCTCAAAGCCTGTGATCCTCACCGCTGTGCAGAGTTTCCCGGAAGAACACAGGATGACAGTGGGACACATTTTGCTTCACTCCAGTGGTTTGACTTCAGCCAGCCAGAAAGCCCGGCATAAAAGCACAGGGTTTTTTTTGTTCCCCCCTGGGATTTCTGAAGATCATGAAAGCGTGCCACAGACTGTGTTCAGCAGGAACCTGGGATTGTGGACCACAGCTGTAACCTCCTGCAGGAGGAGAAGTGTCGCAAGGCATACCCCATTTACTGAGAAGAGGCGACTTTGGCATAGCAGTGGGTTGTTTCCTGTGTTTGCCAAGAGCACACACATCACTTGCCTGCTCAGCAGAGCTGTTGCCTCTCGTAAAATTATTGCTTAATGGGTTCTTAAAAAATAAGTGAATGAGAAGAACATGTAATATCCTGTTGACCTCTTCTGCTCATTTTGGGACACGTCTCTCCATTCCCAGGAACCCTGCCTTCTCACGAGTGTTGCTCAGCCTTTGTTTATATTGTTTGTTCCCTTTGCCTTGAAATTTCCTTCCCCTCATCTTCTCCTCTGCTGAGCAAATTCCAGCTCCTATGTCAATACCTCCTCCGCAAAGTCTCACCTGAGAAGCTGCAGCGGTCCCGAGCTCTCTGCTGGGTGTTCTGCCGCAGGCTGGTGAAATACATGCTCCTCGCCCAGGCAGGCTCGGAGAGCCGTCCCAGCCCTCTGATTCTAGCTCAGTAACCCTGCGTGAACCACTGCCCCTCCGTCTCAGCCTCTTTTCTCATCTGGACGTTTAGAACAGTGCACGCACAAGCACCTCCATGGGCCGGGCATGAGGGGGCGCGTCACCAACAGGACACTTCTTAGGATACCCACTGTCATGATTATTTGTTTTCACATCTGGCTTTTCCACTAGACTGTGAGCAAGACAAGGATCAGGTCTTCATTCTTGTTGTTGTTGTTTTTTTAAAACTCTTTAAGTCATCTTTATTGAGATATAATTTACATACAATAAAATGCATGCATTTAAAATGTACGATTCAATCATCCAATCAGCGGTACACCCGTATAACCACAACCCCAGTCAGGATTTAGAACATCTTCAGCACCCCGAAGGGCACCTTCCTGCTATTTCAAAGTGTCCATATCTAGCCCTGGCCCCAGACAACCACTGATCTGCTTTCTGCCATTCCAGATTAGTCCTGCCTGTTCTAGAATCTCCTATAATTGGATTCATATAGTAGGTGCTCTTTGGGGTCTGGCTTCTCTCAGTGCCCCGTGTTATGACTCATATAGTGGCTCATTTCCTTTTTATTGCTGAGTAGTATTCCATTGTGTGAATACACTGCCCCCTTTCCTATCCATTCACCTGTTGAAGGATATTTGGGTTGTTTCCAGTTTGGAGCTATTATTAATAACACTGCTCTGAACATCTCTTTGTGTGGACCAGGTTCGTTCTTCTTGGATAACTTCCTAAGAAACTGCCAAACTGGTTTCCCAGCAATGTATTGGTACAGGGTTACGGTTGTTCACCAACATCTATCATGGTCTTTTAGCCATTCTGGTGAGTGTGCAGTAGTATCTCATAGTGGTTTTAATTTGCATTTCCTTGATGACTTAAGATGTTGTGTATTTTTTTATGTGTTTACGGGCCATATGTATACTGTCTTCTGAAGTGTCTATTAAAACCCTCCCCCTCCCTTTTTGGGGGCTGTCTTTTTATTATTGAGTCGTAAAAGTTCTTTATATATTCTGGATATGGGTCCTTTCTCAGATTTTTGCTTGGCAAATATTCTGGGCCTTCCAAGAATTTCGATAAAGTTCAACTTATCTTTTTCTTTTATGGTCAGTGCTTTTTGTATTCTCTCAAAAGGACTTTTCTTTCTCCATTGGATCACCTTCGGGGTGTCTGTTTTGGCGATCCCACTGATCTGTGTGTATACCCTTAGGAACAGCGCACTGTCCTGAGCTCTGATCTTGTCTCCTCACCAGAACGAGACCACTGCAGTCTGCTGGGGTTCCCCTCCCCACGCCACAGGCAGGGACCTGGGCGAGGCAGACACTGAGGCGGCCATGGGGTCACCATCCTGTGTGGTGCCTGCCATCAAGTGTCGGTTGCTTCTATTTTGCCATGTTTTCTAGCTCTTTGTGGCAGGAAGCTTTACTTCATTTCTGCACCCACGGGGCCTGGCATACAGGTGCTCCATCCACGCTTGCTGAGGGGGCGAGTCATTGTCAGCACCTCCAAACACAGTCCATCTTAGCTTGTTCTGACTGGAGAATCTGGAAGTGGTCCATCCCCTTCATTTTACCAGACGGTTCTTCTTCTGAGGGTAGTCAGGGGGTCCCTCCCATCCTCAGCACCAGCCCACTTGGGTTCCACACTGCCTGTTAAATGGGGAGACTGAGGTCCAGAGAAGGAAAGCTCATGTGACCAGACAGCGGCCAAGGCAGCACACCTGGGCTTCCTCAGCCAGGTTCTTCCTGTTGTCCCCCCTGGCAGGTCGGGCACCGTCCCTTTCATCACGGTCTGACTCCAGCACCTACCACATGGTGTATACGTCACAGGCTCCCGATACACGCTTCTTAAATAAATGACCAAGGAAGAAATGAAATCATTTCTTTGAATGCTCCGTTCACCTGGCCTCTGCAAATGGTATTAAACCTGTGTGTGCCCGTGTGTGTGTGTGTGTGTGTGTGTGCGCGCGCGCGGGCACGTGCATTTGCACGGACACGGGACTGGCCATTCCTATCCAGGCTCAGAGGCCATAATCTATCAGAAAATCTTTTTTTTTTTGGTTTTAATTTTCTCAGCCACCCTCTCGGCTTAATCCCCGCTAGGGGGCATGTGTATCCCACAGAGAAGGTCAATGATCCTTAGGTATAAGGGCTGGTTTCCAGCTGAAGTCAGAGGGTCCCTCTTGAAGCCACCTCCTTGAAACCGCACACCCTCCCCTGCAAAAACAAACAACAAAGCCTTCCTCCTCAAGCTCCCCCATCGCAGGCCGGCTACTGGCTACCATCCTCTCCTACCCCCAGGGCTCTGCAACAGAGCCGTAGGGGCAATGAGTGACAAGCTCGAGGATGTCTGTCGTCCTGGCTAGGGGCCACTGCTTCCTCCCTGAGGGACGTGACAGGTCCTGGAAAGGCAGCTCTCCTCACTCCCCTCAGTCGGCAGGCCAGGACTGGCCTTTCGGGGCCCAGAGTCTGGCCCAGCCTCGAATGATGAGTTTCTGCAGAGTGAGCAGGGGGAATATCAGCGGGCAGGGTCCACAGCTCTCACTCCCTTGTGCCCTGGGGGACAGGTCACATCCAGGACGTCCTCGAGCCCCAGCTCAAGACTCAAGTCAGTGCTCTGTGCCCCAACACCTTCCCAGGCTTTGGCATCACATGCCCGGGCACACATCCTGGCTTCACTACTCGCTGTGAGTGACCTTGAGCAAGCTCTGCGAACTTCACTTTCCTTATTGGGTAAATGAGGATGACAACAGTTCCTGCCCCATAAATGAGACGATGCATATAAATAAAGCACTTGGCACAGCACCTAGCACAGAAGTGTTTGAGACACATTAGCCATTATTAATAATATTATTAGTGTCATTATATTACTATAAACCTTGGCCGTTTCCCTTCTTTCGAGGCTCACGAAGAAGCATTACTTCCCTCTAGCTCAAGGTCTTGGGCTTCTTCCTAACTGAGGTCCCATAAAGGGTCCCTGGGAACCGGTGGGACCAGTCCTTATGCCACCGTGCCCGCCTTAGATCAGGTGCCACGCCCACCTCGTCTTGGACCAGTGCCTCTGGCTGGATGCCCTCGCCCAGAACCGTCCTGCCCGCATCTGTGCAACCACACATTTGGGACGGGCGGGGGTACTCTCTGTGGCGGCATCTGCCCCCTAGGGTGACACAGGACAGCGGCGACTGATGCAGCTGCTACGTCTGCTTCCCACCCCCGCCGCCTCATTAGCTCTCCGGTCATGTCCCAGTCTCCAGGAGAGACAGGCAGCAGCCCCAGAGTCTCAGCCACAAAGGTAGCCCACAACAAACAGCACCTCCCTGCTCCCGCCCTGCCGTGCAGAGCAGCCTTTTCCCTGCCACTCAGGTTCCAACCGGCAGAGATTAGAGATTAGCAATCAGACAGAGGGTGGAAAAGCATCAGGGCCATCACCTCCTCTCTTCTCTAGGAGCTGAGATCAATGCAGGGAAGCAGAGCCTGTTGCAGGGAAGGTATCCGGGTCGGACCTCCCACTGGAGGTTGGGACAGGGTTCCAGGCACCCAGCGGTGCTCCCCGGTGGCTGCTGGGTCTTACTGGGTGCCCCTGTGCTGGGCCGGGCTCGGGCTTGTTTCCAGAACTGCCCATGTCCCCCCTGTTGAGTATGTGCAAAGACAGGGCAGGAAGGGCTATGGGGTGAGGAGGCGAAGGACTAGCTGTTCTGAACCTACCACTGTTGCAAAGTGGCCTGTTGTTCAGTAGTTAACACTGTTCCCTGGGCTCAGATATATTGAACACTTACTAAGTGCGCTAAGCACTTTAGACACGTCATCTAATTTAACCCTTACAAGAACTCTGAGACAAGTTTACTGTTACCCTCCTCTTAGGAGAAATCCTAGGCGGGGGCGTTCAGTAACCCAGCCCAGGCCACAGAACTGAGAAGAGATGGTGGAGTCAGGATTCAAATCCGGTGCTCTGAGTCCGGACTCCTCACTCTTAGATTCTACATTGATATTTCATGAGAGCCAGCACCCCCGGGGCCAGGGAGGCACCAGCTCTCCGCCTCAGCGCTGTCTCTCCGGTTGCCCTTAATCCCTTCCCTCCTATTATGGTCAGTCTGCCAAGCCCCTGGGCTTTCCTGCTCCCATTCCCAAGCAGCAGCTCTTTCCAAGGAAATGGGGTGGGGGGGGGAAGGAGGCAGCCTCTTGGGGACACTGGGTCCGCCCCCTGCAACGGGAGACAGGGGGCTGAGGAAGGAGTGCCTCGGGCCGCCGGGCAGCCTTCTCTAGAGGAGCGCTTGGCTGAGGGTGGCCCCTTCCTGCAGCAGGAAAGGGGCTGCAAATGTGCAGGTTGTGCAGAGAGCCCAGGGGTGGGAGAGCCCCGGGGAATAAGAGGGAGCGTGGGCTGGGCGTGTGGGGAAGGTGTAAACACAATCTGCTCCCACCAAAGCCAGCCTGCTCCCTGGGGGAGAGGGCCCCTCCCTCCCGGCCCACATGGCACCCCAGCTGCCAGGGCCCAGGCAGGCGCCAAGGCCAGCCAACACACTCCCCCCAACCCCTCGCCTTCCCTCCCTTCATCTGGGACCCATGCCTGGAGGAGCCACCATCGCCTGAGCAGGCTCCTAGAACAGTGCTGCGAAGGGGTGTCGCTTTGTGGAGGTGTGTCTGGGCCGCCAGCCAGCCCCTGTCCAGCCAGCTGACCTTGGCCTGACAATTCCTCAGACTAGTGCAAGGAGACAGGCCACCTGGAAACGGCAGAGAGCAGAGCCAGGGCTGAAGTGACAGGAACATGGCAAATAGATTAGAGGGTGAATACACAGGTAGGGCTCGGGGACGCCGACTGGGGCCCCAGGAACGGTGCCCTCTGGCCCGCAGCCTGACAGCCCTGTCACCAGGAAGACCGCTGCCTGGCAGGAGAAAGACAAGCTGACAGGAGCTGAGACAGGTGGTCAGGAACTCCTGGCTCGGGTCAACTGCGCGGCGGGGCTCTGCGGTGGTTCCAGCCCAGTGCTCCTTCCCCTGGTGGGACCCTTCCCCTGCCTCTGCCCCGCCCTACTTCTAGAAGCTTCCACAGCATCACCAGGCTCCCTGCAGGATCAACAGCCCCTCCCCCATGGCTTCAGTGTGGGTCCCCTCTGTCTGCAGCATCTCACGCTTTCCTTCCCTCCTTCAGATGTGGAGTCAGGGCGACAGAGGGGCTTCTGTCTAGAGAACTCCCCATCTCCTGCCTCCTGATGGCAGGGGCCAGCCAGACGGAGACTTCTCTGCCCGCCCACCCGCCTGCCCGCCTGCCCGCCTGCCATGGGGGCTGGATGGCAAGGAAGGGGGGGTGCACGTGCGGGAAGTGGTAGGGGGGTGCTTTGCAAGATGAATGGCTTCCAGACGGTAGGGAGCAGCTCCCTGCAGGTCTGTGCCTGGATCCCAGGGAGCAGAAGCGGAAATCTGCTTTGATCTCTGCTCTGGATCGGGCAGGATTTTGAAGAGAGAAATGGCAGAGCAGCTGGGGGCAAAGGAGGCCGCCGCGGTGCTGAGCAGTCAGCGGATTGACAAAAACAAGTGTCATGCTTTTTCCCTTCCCACATGCTACTGCCCCTTTGGAACACACGCACGCATGCACACAGGAGCGCCCAGAAGACACATTCAGAACACAGGCTGAGAGATGCTTCACTCCAGCTGCAGGCAGACATGTCACAGATCCAACTGGCAGTTCTTGCAGATAATTTCAGCAGAGCGGCCAGGGACAGGGTGCGTCCTGGGGACCGGGAAGGGAAGTGCCACAGGAAGTGCGTGCTACCCTAGCAAACTGATGCCATGCAGCCTTGGACCACAAGTTTTGGGGCTGCCAGGCCAGGGGAACCCCTTTTCTTACAGAGCAGTTGCAAACTTCCAGGTGATTTCAGAGACGACGGGGCCCTGGTGGCTAAGAGCACGGGTGACTCTGCAGCTTCTGTACGAGGCTGGGGGGGTCCCCCATTAACTAGCTACATGACACTGGACAAGTTCGTTAGCCTCTCTGTGTTTCCTCATTTCCAAAATGTGGACAATAATATGCCCAGGCTCCTTGGGTTATTGCAAGGATTAAGTTAAGGAATGAATGAGAAGCCCTATCAGCGATCCCTTGGCTCTGGGGCTCCCTGCTCCCTATCTGCTCCTCCTCTAGCCTGGACCTTCTGGGGCTGCCCCAGAGTAGGCCCCACCAAGTCCCGCTCTGGGCCAGCCTCAGACGGTCCTCAGGACCTCAGAGGAAGGGAGCCCAGCCCAGAGCAATGAGCGTCTCTGCCCCTCCTGCCGGCCCCAGCCGGGCCTTGCCTCAGGAGTCCCACCACCAGCACCGGGGACAAAGTGAGGACAGGTCCAGGGGCTCAAAGGGAGAGGTCTACCTTCTTGATGGCTGCTCTTTCCCATTCTCCTGCTTGCTGTTGCTGCTTCCACCACAGCGTCCTTTGTGGGTGGGGGGCAAGCCAGGACTTGAACTAAAACAGAAAACCAAACCAGATTAGCACTTCCTCCCATGCCAAGGCAGAGGGTTGCATTGCAGAATGGATATTTCAGAGCACCTTCTCTCCCTTAGAAGTCAGCTGGCACTCCCCTCAGGTCCCCTGCATGACCTCTACCTCATCCCCAGCCCTAGAAAATGCTGTTGAGATCACACGTCATTCCCTTAAAACCCTTGCCCCGCGGTCTGGACCAAACAGGCTCAAGGTAGAAGCTGATGAGAGTCCACCCGCCTTATGGTCACCCCCCACCGATGACCACAGAGCTGGAGGTGGCCTGCTCTGCTCCCACACGGCCAGACTTACAGAGTCTTCCTTCCTGGTCCCCAGCCCAGCCCTCTCCCCTCCAAGGCTCGCAGCCCTGCCCTACCTGCTTCTGCCCCTGATCTCAGTCCCTGGGGCCGAGCTCCGCCTGAAGATGTGACGACTTACTTCAGAGACTCTTTCTCCCTAAACAGAAAAGCGTGGGAGTCAGAGGATTGAGGGGGATATCCTTCCTGTATTTCCAGACTTCCTCTCCCTTCTGGCCCAAGCCTAACAAGTCACCCCACTACGGAGGGTTAGGAGCAGCCGGGAAATCAGTTGGAATTTGTGACTGTGGAATCAGAGAGCAGAAATTTCCCTCAGGCCAGCCCTTGAAGGCAGGAGGTGTTAGATGTTAGGCCGATTTTTCCAATTAAATGGGTCCCAAGGAGTTAACAGGAAACGGCTTCCTTCTGGCTAGACCACGTGAGGCCAGGCCAGATAGTCCAGATTCAGCTCTTTCCTCCTGACAGGGGGTCTGGGCCCATTTCGTGTGGAAGAGACAGACTGCCTGAAGTCAGGGACCTGTCTGTCCCCATCGACCACAAATCGAATGGATGACCTTAAGCAAGTAACTTACACCTCCCCATCCCTCAGTTTCCTCCACCATTAATGAGAGATAGAAACGCTTGTCTTGCCAACCCTCTGGGACTGTTACAACCTCCAAGTGAGTTAATATATGAGAGACCTCAGGGGAAGACTAGAACCCTGATCAAGAGCCAGGTAACAGCAGGAGAAGAGCCAGCGTTTATTAAACAGCTACTTCATGCCAAGTGCTTTACCATGATCTCAGTTTGAACCTCACACACACCCCACACCATTCTGTTATTAATCCCAATTTATATATAAATAAAAAGGTCACATAGCTTTCCCCGAGTCTCTCAGTCAGTAAGCAGGGAGTCAGGATGTGGACTCTGGCTATACACCTCCAGACCCAAACTCAACATGGAGGATCAGTCATTTGAGGGCCTGCTCTGTGTGAGGCCCGAGGCTCACCATTTCACCTAGGTCAGCCCATTTCACCAGTAGGGCTACTTGGGCACTTTTGTGACCATCTCAGCTAGCTGAGATGCCAAGGAAAGGCATCACAGAAATGCCTGTTTCCGGCACGTCCCCAGGGCTGCCCAGTGGGCCTTCTGACAGAGCCTTGGAGGGATCCGAGCACCGAGGAGGAATTAGCGGCTGCACACAGACAGAGACTCCCGTTCTTGTGGCTTGCCAGTCTCTGTGTGGCTGAGGAGCACTGCAGGTGGGTCCCACACCCCAAAAGAAGGAGACACTGGGGTGCCCCGGCAGGCAGGCATGCTCAGGGCTCAGCCATCTGAGCCCGGTGGGGAGACTCCCTCCGGTCAGGGGCCCCGGAGCCCAAGGGCATCCTGTTCTTTGTTTCACTAGGAGTGGGAGAAGGCTCGTCGATCTTTTGCAGGAGAGAATGTCACACCACACAGGACTCCCACACTAGGTGGGCCCACAGGCACGAAAGAACATGCAAAACACTATGTTCTTAATAAATATTTGTCGATTTTTCCATGTTTTGTTGGGCACAGGAGCCCCTATCATCTAAGGACCCTGGTCACCCAGGGAAGGAAAAATCCAGAAGTTCCTAAAACTTCACCCCTCGTAAAACGCCACATGGTTTCAGCCTAGGGAAGAGTTAACTTTCTGGCCACTGGAGACAGCGTCCAGCCCGCAGGAGCTGCCCAGCCAATGGCACTCCGTGCTGATGATGTCATGCTCCTCCTGCGCCTCCTATTGGGGACTGGACAGCGAATCCTGCTAGCGGCTTGGGCAGGGGAGCCGCCGAGGCTGAGCGGGGGCAGCCGGGGAGGAGGAGGGGGAGGGGAAGGCGGGCCGAGCCACCAGAGCTGCTCCTGCCCCATCCCTCTCTCCAGTCCCCCTGCGCCTTCTGATAGGACCCTGGGGACCACCCCACACTCGGACAAACAAGGCAGAGCAGCTTTGGTCCAGAGGAGAGGCTGGGGGCTCCCACTGCCACCTAGAGAAAACATTCAGCCTGCCCACCGGGCACACAGCGAACAGGGTGGCTGGGGCGAGGGGCCAGCCTCCAGCGTGCACGCACACACTCCTACACCTCCCCAGGCACGGACAGGGACAGGGAAAGCGGCAGTTTCCTTGGACGCACCCTCCCTCCTCCACCCCTGACTCTCTTCTGCCTTACCTGCCTGAGGACCGGAGGTCTGTTTCCAATCTGCTGCCTATAACGGCCCCGTCTACTCCGCTGGGCTCTCTGTGGGAGGGAGGAACAGGCAGGAAGAGCTGTGGGCAGTGCCCAGGCCCAGACCCCCTGCTGTCCTGCAGGAGCTAGCCACGGTGGGCTGGGGGGCTGGGGGCTTCAGACAGAGTCTTTGAAGAGCTGCAAACTCCCCCTGCTCTGAGGGGAATCCTCTTAGGGACTCCCTGCAAATCCACCCACCACCCCGCAGCCTCCCAGGAGGTCCAGGTAGCTCGGGCCCACTTTCAACTTGGCTCTGGCCCCGAACAGTAGTCCCCCCCCCACCCCCACCCAAGCCCGCAGCCCAGTCAGTTTCTCACGGTTGGACCCGGTTGGTGAATCGGCGGCGCCAGAGCATGGCCAAGGTGCTGAGCAGGAAGAGGGTGGTGCACATGGCTCAGCAGCCCCATCCCCTCCCAGACAAGGTCTGTAGAAGAAGGCCAAAATGGCCCTGCCCACTCTCACAAGCCACTGCTGTCCATCCTGAGGTTCCTGCCTGCACTGGATTAGGAGGCTCAAGCTGATTAGTGGGGTCAGCAGATCCGACCTTGTGCAGACTGATTAACCTCGCTCAGCCCAGGTTGTCCGTCTCAGTGGCAGGGTAAATCAAGCTGTCCGTTTTGGATGTCGATGTGACTGAGACCTGGGCCCAACCCTCAAGGGGCTTCTAGTCTAGACACATGCCCTGGCCAGTTACATAAATGACCACAATAGAGAGATGTAGGTGATGGAAGGCACCTGCAGACCCTCAGGGAACGCCCAATTGGAAGAGGAGCTGGGGGCATCGGAATTTGCAGGTGCTCAAGGAAGGTTGGGCCCCCGGCTGGAAGATTCTGCTGGGGGCTGCAGACATGAAAGCACAGGGCACGTTCCATCAACTGGAAGTTGAGTGTCAGCAGAACAATGATGTCATGGGGAGGCATCGGGAGGGGAGGAAGGGAGAAGAATATTAGATGAAGAAGCCAGAAAGACAAGGGAGGCCAGGGAATAAAGGGCTGGCTAAGCGGTTCAGTTCTCCCCTCTGGACAATCCTCTCCAAATGTTACTGATGACATACCCCCTTCCTTAAAAGACCGAATTCAAGTATGCATTGTGAAATAGGTATATGCATCCACTTAGACATTATATACTATACTACTGGGCAAATACAGTCCTGCACCACGAACACACATAAGACTTGTAAAGGATGAGATGAAACTAAATAGAAATAAGATTTCTCCTGCTCGCTTTCCCAGTGGAAACCTCCCGGGCAGCTGCTTGGAAGGGCACCACATTGGCATTGGGTGTCCTATCAGAGGGCTTCAGGGAGGTGGCCAGGTGCAGAGTGCTCTGTCCTGGCCTAGGCAGCCTATGGAGCAGACGTGGGTCTGAGCATCCACCCTCTTCCATCCCTTTCCAACATCCCCAGAAGAAGGCACTAGATTTTCCTTCCCTCAAATGAGATGGAGGCAGCGTCAAGGAGGCTCAGGATTCCAGGGAGGTACCTGAACCTGAGCTCCAGGGAGGGCCAGAGCTGGGGCTCCACCTGGGCTCTCTACTTTGAAATATGATTTTCAACATACCGAAACCAAAGCTGAAGAGGAGAGCCAACCTCCTCTAATACTCGCAGTGGGACCTAAAGTCTTGAGAAGGGCGGGGTCACCAGGGAGGGTTAGGGGGAACTGGACACTGGCCTGGGGCTGGGGCTGGGAGTCATGCTAGGTCTGAACAGTTACTTGTAGGGTGGGGACCCTCTGGCTCTGAGGCCCAGCCCCCACCTCCGGTCCTGTGGCGCTTACACCTCGCAGAGCAGGACCACCGGGAAAAGGATTTGTGTCCTCCATTCGCGGAACCGCTGCCTAGTCGCAGCCTTCGCAGCTGAGATGTCTCCAGGGCCTGGGCCTCCCCAAGATTTCTTGACACCTTCCCCCCCAGTACCTCCTTGCCCGGCCAGCTGCCTTGCCTGTGGACTTTCCTCCACCAGGGCGGGAATTCGGGGTAGCGCCTGTTTTTTGCTTGCCTGTGTCATTAATGAGCCACCCAGGGACTTTTTTTTCCGACGCCATGTGCACGTACAGGGCCGGGGGGGGGGGGGGGGTTGCTGGCCGGAAGGAAAGGGGACCGCAGGCCTCCGGCGCTGAAGTTCGACAGCCGTCCCCCATCCCCGCAGCGGGGGATTCCAATACGGAATTGGAGCAGGGAAGCGACCCCAGTCCTAAACCCTCCGGAGCCTGGGGTCGGGAGCTCTGGGAGTGGCGCCGCGGCCCCCAGTGGCAGGCTAGGGAGAAGCCCAGAGTGAGCGTGAGCTCAGCTGGGACCCCGGCGCCGCCGGAGGGGCCGCGTTCGTCCCCGCGGGCGGGCGGCCACGCCGCAAACGCCTGGGAGTGTTTGACTTTGAGTCAGTTCCCCGTCGCGTGAAGGGTGCACACACGCGCACGGCCCGACACCGCCCGCAGCATGAGCCGGGACACTGTGCCCCCCGACCCGCGCCCGCCCGGGGCGCACTCCTGTGCGGCCGGCACAGCCCGGCGCCGCGTGACCGTCCCCTCCCCCCGAGGCCACCCCAGCACTCCCACCACACCTACGCCCCAGCCCCGCCCGGCGGTCAAGGTCCGTGGTGGCCTGGCGGGCGCCAGCCGCGTCGCCCCCACCCCGCCCAGCCTTCACCTTGCCGGAATTGGCTCACCGACGCGGGGTTGGGGGTTTGGAGCGCCTTTATTTTTTTTAACATTTTTCCAGCAGACCACATCCCCGCCCCCCGCTCGCGGTCCCCCGCCCCCCGCACATATACACTGCACACACACACACACACACACACACGCACACACACACACACACACCCGGCGCGCACAGACACGCTCCCTCCCTCCGGCGCGCTCTACCCCTCGCTCGCCAGCCCGCCCGCCGCGCACGCACCCGGCCCCGGCTCCCCGCGCCCGGCGCCCTGCGCCCCGCCGCCGCCGAGCGAAGCCGGGCTGGGCTTGGAGCTGCTCATGGAGAAAGTGCCGGGCGAGATGGAGATTGAGCGCAGGGAGCGGAGCGAGGAGCTGTCCGAGGCGGAGAGGAAGGCGGTGCAGGCTACGTGGGCCCGGCTCTATGCCAACTGCGAGGACGTGGGGGTGGCCATCCTGGTGAGGTAGGTGTCACTCCGGCCCGGCCGAGGCCGGGGAAGGGAGGGCGGCAGCGGCTCCGGGCAGGGGCGGGTTCGGCCCGGGTCCGAGCTCCGGCGCCACCTCTCCAGCTGAAATTGGGGCCGGGCCTGCCCGGGTGCAGGCAGTGTGGGGCTCCTTGGGGTGGGCGAAGCCCTGGCTGAGCCGGTCCTGGCTCTGGGCGTGGGGCTAGGAACTAAGAGTCAGACGTAGAAGGAGGGCACCTCGGTCCCCCTCCTCTCCCGGGCCTCAGAACTCCTGGCTGGGCCAGGCATGCCTTCCTCACCCGCGACCCCAACCACCCAACCCAGCTCCCACAGACACACATTTCGATTTGTGTGCTTCAGCTGGGGACTCCCCATTTTAGAGGCAGGAAGACTGAGGCTCAGCGAAGAAGAGGGACAAAGAGGAGCAGACCCCTCTCCAGCTCAGCCCCTTTCTGTGTTCAAAGCCTCTTGGAAGGACAGAGCGAAGAGCCCGAGAATAGAGGTCAGAAGTAGTAGGACGCTAGGGTCCGGCTTTCCCAGCTGGC
Organism: Eumetopias jubatus; assembly: GCF_037043125.1. NCBI lineage: Eukaryota > Metazoa > Chordata > Mammalia > Carnivora > Otariidae > Eumetopias > Eumetopias jubatus. The sequence goes on from NW_028274816.1 coordinate 85,725,586, forward strand.
CCCTTCCTGCCCCTAGGGGGTGGGCGGACAGGGAGCTCCCAGGTGAGGCACAGGTGAGCGGAGAAGTGAAGGGTCCCTAGGGTACCGTGCCTGCTGAGCTGAGGAGGGAAAGGAAGAAGCGTCAGGAGTCAGGACCCCACCCTGGAACCACCACTTGAGGAGGAAAGGCTGTGTGTCTTGGGCTCAGGGGTTACTCAGGTACCACAAGCCCCCAAAGTAACACTTATTTGCACACCACACACTGGTGGACACATACTGTTGCTCTATAGTTAATGTCCCCACCCCACACAAGCTAGTAACAGACTACAGCCACGGAACGATGCTCTCTTCCCACACATGCTGGTCCCTGCGGCCCCAGACCCACACTCACCCTCAACCCTCTGTCCGAGGCAGAGGGAGACGGCCAGATCTGGGACAGAGCAGGGCAGCCTTATTCTTTGGAGATGGGGTGAGCCCTTGTTTGTGGAACGGAGAGTTGAAATGTATGCCTGTCTCCCAGTCCTGGCTCCTGGCTCTGGGTTCTCTGTCTCCCTGACTCTCTGCCTTTTGCCTCCCCCAAGCCTGGGACCTACCCAGCTCCATATCGATATGCCCCGATTCCAACTTGGAAACAAATTTTGGAGGAAGAAGAGCAAGAGGCACTCTTGAGTTGGAGGAGAATTCCTGAGGAAGGCAGCTCTTTGGGCAGCCCCGAGACCCAGAAACATGGAGGGGGGGCGATGGTGGGGAGGCTACAAGGGGGTTTCAGATCCCGAAGCCATCAGACATTCTGAGACACAGACCTACACGTGGGAGCACCCACACAAGCACTTGGTGGGTAGTGGGGTCACAGATGTGCCAGACTGCAGCCCAGGAGGGCCGCTCTTCGCTGTGTGCGTCGGCACACGCGAGCCCACCAGGCCTTAGGATGCACCCCGGTGTGCACATGGGTCACCAAGAGGAAAGGAGGTGGAGTCCTTAGGGCCTTGGAGATTTGCTGTCCTGACACCCTGCCATTTGCCAGGGAGGACGTGGAGGGGATGTGTCCAAGGTCCAGCTCCTGGGGTACCACCCAGCCTCCCCAGGGAATGGGGGTGCAGAGGAAGGAACTGAACACTACGGCCAGGGCTGTTTCTTGAGAGTCTGACATTCTGACAAGATGTTTCTCTCTGTGCCCCTGCAGTTCCCCATTCCTGAATCTTAGGGAGGCTGGGTTTGGGTGGGTGGCAGGGTGGGGGGACATTTACCAATGTGCTCAGTGCTCAGTGAAGGTCCACAATTAACCCGAGAAGTCCTGAGATAGCAGTTAGGTCTAGCCTGCTGGTCAGCCCAGGCCACACTCCACCTGACCCACCTCTGTGTTGATGGGAGCCCGGCGCTGGCTCAGCTCCTCCCTGCCAGACCCAGGCCCCACTAACCTGCCCCTCCTGGGTCTCTTCCTGCTCCCTGCCCCCTGACCTGAGAGGCGGGGGAGGCTTGGTCAAGGGGAGGAAAGGGCAAGATCGATAAGCTTCTCGGGTGTCCCAAAGGCCCCTCCCCAGATCCCGTGCATCTCAGTTCTGTCACACACCCCCTCCCCCAATTTCACACATATCCACAGGGACAGGCCCCAGTGAGAGCCTGAGACACTAGTCCTCCAGCCCGTTGCCTCGGGTCCTCCCTCCCCGCTGGACTAAAGCCAGCAGCACCCCCGTGCTCTACCTCCCCTCACCCAGGAGTTCGCAGCCAGGAAGGTGGTGGCGGTGGTGGAGAAGCTGTCTTCGGGTCCGAGCCAGACCCCACACCTGCACTCCAACTGAGAGGGAACACCCATGCTCTGGGAAGCCTCCCCTCCCGGTTGTAACTCTGCCGACTTCCCCTCCTCACACTCAGACGAGCCTATTTCAGGCTCTGCTGGAAGCCCAGATGACTCTGGGAGCTGAGAAACTCCCCAGGCTGGCTGCTGAGGCTTCTCCCCGGCAGACAGCACAGGCCTGGACTGGGAGGGTCGAGAGAGTGCCTGCGGAGGGGCCAGGGATAGAGGCCAGGATGAAGGAGCAGAGCCTGCGGCCCCCAGACTCCCCTGGTGCAGCAGTGGGGCTCCCTGGGACCGTCACTCCTCAGGGCCATCACCTGGCCCCGGGGTGTTGGGGCAGGAGACTCACTGGGTCCCAGGCCCCTGTCTCCCTGGCATAGCAGTCTCTCTGAGGCAGGATGGGGTGGGTAGAATCTCTTCTTCCTGTCCCTGCCACCCACCTTGCTGGGCAACCTGGGGCATCGATTCCTACAACAGAACGTGGGGATAAAAACAGTGCCAACCTCAGGAGGCTATTGCAGGATTAATGAGACAATCTAGTAAGTGCTCAGTAAGTCTTCCCTGTTAGCTCCTCATCAGTAAAATGAATATAATGCCTGCTTGGTGGTGGCAATTAAATGAAAGAACAGGTGGAGATGTTTTGCACATGGCAACGCACCAGGCTAACAGCGATCATTATTTTTATGGCAATGTGAAATGCCCAAAGCCTAAGATACTCATTTAAGTCCAGATTGGGTTCTTCACATTTGTCCTTCATGCAGTGCCTCTCCAGAAAAATCCACTGTATTTTCAGACTCATTGCCTCATTTATCCTCACCAGTATATCTGTGAAGTATCGGGCGGGAGGAACTCCTCTCACACTTGTGCAGACAGGAGGTTGTAAAGTGGTTTGCCCAAGGTCACCCTTGGTCGCCACATGGACCGTGTCCTGGTCACTCCCCCCCGCCAGCAAGCAGCTTTGTCGCCTGAAGGGATGGCCCCAGCCAGATGCTCTTTCTGCATCTGTTCCAGCTCTCTGGCCAAAGGGCTGATTTGGCAGATTATCAGCTTTCTCTGATCACAAAAGGGGACACTTCAGAGTTGTGACACCACCGGACAAAACAGGTTGTCCCAAGACATTCCATACATGTTCAGAAGTTCTGATCAAGTCTCCGCGTGTACCTCCCCCAACGTCCAGCTCTGGCTGGGAGAGGGGATGCAGAGGTCGTCAGCTTCATCCTGCAGACCACAGGGCCCTGGGCTGAGGTGATGGATCAGAGGGTGTGTGAGAGCCACAGGCCCTGCCCTTGGGTTGTGGGACCCAGTCCAACAGGCAGAAAGGGAAGAAGCCATAGAAGGTGGCGGGAGAACCCCTAATGGCCTTAAGGGGAAAACAGTCACCCTGGGCCAGCCTGGGCACTTGGGGGAGGCCAGTCCAACGTGAGAAAGAGTGAGGAAGACATCCCACCCACGGTGTGGAAAGGCTGGCTGGCCCAAGGAGTGCTTTACCAGCAGCTGGAGGGGGCTGGAGGAAGGTGGCTGAGTTGGGACAGTTTATAGGAAGCCTGGCATCCCAGGTTAAGGATTTTGACTTTGTCCGGTAGGCAATGGGGAGCCACTGAATGTTTTTGAGTACGGGAGTGACCTAACGATAGTGACATTTGTGGGGGGGGGGATTAGACAATCTCAGGTAAACTGGAGAGGCAGGGAGAGAGCTAAAAAGACCTGGGGTCTGGGCGCCTGGTTGGCTCAGTTGGTTAAGCGACTGCCTTTGGCTCGGGTCATGATCCTGGAGTCCCGGGATCGAGTCCCACATCGGGCTCCCCGCTCAGCGGGGAGTCTGCTTCTCCCTCTGACCCTCCCCCCTCTCATGTGCTCTCTCTCTCATTCTCCCTCTCAAATAAATAAAATCTTTAAAAAAAAAAAAAGACCTGGGGTCTGCCACAGGATGTGCCAAGGCTTCTTGGAAAAGCATGATGTGCAGAAGTAAAGTAATGACAGAACCACACTAGGAGGGTGAGACTGGTCCGTAGCTCTAATTAAATCAGCCAATCAATATGTGCTACAGGCTGAGGAGGGAAGCAGGTCGTGAGGAGGGAACAGACGAGCTGGCAGGAGGACTAAGTCACATTTCTTCCCTCCGTGCACTGGGTGACCTGAGCTAGGTCACTTGGGCTTTACTTTGTCTGCAAAGAGAGCTCTAACTTGATCACAATAAAGGCTGGCATTTCCTGAGCACCCTGCGTTCACACTGTGCTGAGGACTCCACCTGCGGTTTCTCAGTTCATCCTCATAGCAAGCCAGGAAAACGATGCCCATTGCATGGGTGAGGACACAGCCTCGGAAAAGTAAAGTCACTTGCCCAAGGTCACACTGGCCCGAGATCCCAGAACTAGAGCTCTTACCCTCTCTGCTGGAACTGGAGCCGGCCTTGAAGGGTGTGTCAGGTTTGAAAAGGAGGCCAGGGCAAGAAAGACAGAGGCTTGGGGGACAGAGCTGACAGTATGCAAGTCTGGCAGATGGAAATGGCCAGGACCTGGGGAGGGGGGGTGCTGCACATACACCAGCTCAGCCAGAGGGAGGGTCTGCATCTGAGGGACAGCTACACAAGGTGGTGAAAACACTTTCGGGTCCTGCCCCTCCTACCCCGCACCTCCATCATCCTGGTCACCTCGGGCTGGGGCCACGGCATCCCCTACTTCAGCGCTCACCCCCCTCCTGCCAGGTTCTTTGTGAACTTCCCGTCGGCCAAGCAGTACTTCAGCCAGTTCAAGCACATGACCGAGCCCCTGGAGATGGAGAAGAGCCCCCAGCTGCGGAAACACGCCTGCCGGGTCATGGGGGCCCTCAACACCGTGGTGGAAAACCTGCACGACCCGGAGAAGGTATCCTCTGTGCTCGCCCTTGTGGGCAAAGCCCACGCCCTCAAGCATAAGGTGGAGCCCGTGTACTTCAAGGTACGTGGCTGGGTGGGCGTGGCCAGTGCACCACCCGCCCTGCTCTGCTCTGGGAGCTCCTGGGGCAACAGGGGGTGACCACTGGACGGCCCAGCCTCTTCGCCCAGCGTGGGCTGTGACAGGGAGGGGCGGCAGGATCGGGTCTCGAAGGTGCCTGGCCCCCAAGCTGCCAGGCTGTCGTGTCGTCAATGATCCCCTTGGCCAAACTCTGGACAGAAGGGGTGCTGGGGGTCCTGGGGGCTTGGGGGGTGCAGGGCACCCAGGCGTTTACTTTTCCCTCCTCCCTTTGCTCCCAGATCCTCTCTGGGGTGATTCTGGAGGTGATCGCTGAGGAATTTGCCAATGACTTCCCACCAGAGACGCAGAGAGCCTGGGCCAAGCTGCGTGGCCTCATCTACAGCCACGTGACCGCTGCCTACAAGGAAGTGGGCTGGGTACAGCAGGTCCCCAACGCTACCACGTGAGGAGGGGTGAGGGTGGGCCGGGCAGCCTCCCTGCCGTGTCCTCCCCTGCCCCCTGATCTCGCATCTCTCCTGGGCACGGGAGCTGACTGCTGAGGCAGGAACACTTCCTGGACACTGAGTCTGGGGTCTGACACATTTAAGAACAGGCACGATGGGAAAGGGCTCGGCCCCTACTATGGGCTGCTCGGAGCAGTGAGCCCTGAACAAATTCTCCTTCTCTAGGACAAGAGAGCACTCAGAGGCCCCCAAGACCAAGGCCGCCCAGGGCAGCTCTAAAAGGTTCCTGGCGGGAAGGCTAGGTCATCAGGCCCAGAGGCAGCCTAGGCTAAGTCCAACCACTTCCTCCCTGGGTACCAATCACATGGGGCTCTGTTTTCAGCTCATGCTGACCAGTGCTCCATCCTGCCTCTGCCTCGATAGGGCCGGAGCCAGGGGAGAATCACAGGATGTGTGCACACAGACGCACGTGCCCAAGTCCACGAGGGGCCTGCGTGGGTATCACTACCACGTACACCGTCAGTGGTGTTCACTTCTAGGCTGACTCTGGAGGCCAGGTTCCCAGTTCTGGGGTGAGGGCCGGGGAGATGGGCTCGAGCAGGGTGGCCAGCCTCAGTGACTCCAGCTGACTCGGGGCAGGAGAGGAGGGCTGGCCCCTAGACATGGTGGCTGGGAACACTCCGGCCTGCCTGGGCCCCCAAGGGGCAGGCAGCTCTGGGAGCTCAATGGCGGGGCGGAGGCAGAGCCGGGGTAGGAAGGAGGGAGAGGAGCGTAGGCGGGAATGGGAAGCAGGGGTCAGCCAGCGGCCCAGGACACGCGTTGTAGAGAAACATTCCCAGCAGTTTCCCATGGAAAAGGCGCGTCTCCTCCCTGGGCTCCAAGCTGGCCCATGGAGCCTGCCTGGACCTCCTGCTCACAAGGCCTCCAGGCCCAGCTCTGGAGGAGGTCCCCTGGGGGCGACCTTGGGAGGCCAGGCCTCCTGACCTTCCTGCTGCTGACCACACCAGCCCCAGCTTGCTCCGGCTCCCTTCCCCCACGGCGACACCACCCCAGGAGAGTAGAAACCTCGGGAACTTCTGGCTACAGCCAGGCAGTGACTCCAGATGTGCACAGCTGGGCCCTGGCCTGCCCCAGGTCCCCGGCGGGACAGGAAGCCCACAGAAGATCTTTACCTGCCAGAGGAGGGGCTGGTAGAGCCCGGAGAGCGGCCGGAAGCAGACAGAGGGGCCAGGGAGGGTCTGTGGGGGGAAGGGGCTTGCCCTCCCACGCCTCTCCCCAGGCCGGCTCAGCTCCGGCTGCCAGAGATGAGTTTGTTTACAGCCAGGAGACAAGACTTCCTGCTTCTAGAGAAAAGGGCTTTTTTACAGGGGCCTAGAGGAACTGGAGAGGGAGAAGAGAGCTGGCCAGCGTGAGTCCCAGTGAATCAGAAACACATGGACGGCGTTTCCCGACATGAAGCCCTGTCCCCTCCCCGGTCTTGCCCCAGCTGGACCCGTGGGACTTACATCTCACCAAATCCCAAACATTAAGAAACCACCAGAATCTCAGTCTGCCCATTTCTGCTCCCCGTGGAGTGAATAGATGGGGCTATTGTGGGGACTGGCTGGAGCCCTGCATCCATCTGGGCCTGGGCACCTCGAATTTGGGTCTCCCCCCGCACCCACCAGCCATGAAGTCACGGGGATTGTCCCCTCGTCCCTTTGCACTTTCACCCCCCCACCCCGGTCTCCTGAGGGCACGGGTATGGGCCCCGAGAAGGCGTGTCTCCCTGGGCGTGGGGCCTACAGACCCAACCTACTGCCAAGGTCCAAATGGGTTCAGATGGTGGGAGGAAGTTACAGAGCAGAGTTCTAGAAGGCCTCGGTCCAGCTTCTCTTATCAGGGAAGCAGGGGTGGGCCAGATGCCACTGTTTATTGAACTGTCTCTGCTTAAGGGTCTGTGTGCATTTTTGTGTGTGGGTGGGGGGGTCAGGAGGTTGGGGGGCATGGTGATGAGTGCAAAGGGGCTGCGTGTGCAGAGAGTGGCTATGGGTCGCCAGAAGGGTTCCCAGACAGGCCGACCAGAGAGGACACGTGTCTCAGAATTAATAGGAGAAGAGCTGATTTTGAAAGGTTCTTTGTAGTTTGTGAAATGTGTTCACACAGTTGATGTTCCTCCATTCTCATAGAGGTAAGCACGGCAGACGTAATTCACATGTTGGAGAGAAAGATCTGGGGTTCAGGTGGGCCACCTGATTTGTCTGAGGTCACACAGCAAGTTCCTGGCCACAGGGGGCTAGAACTTGGGTCTGGTGGGTTGCTTCTGGTTGCAGTGGGCTGGGTCTCCCGGCAGATCGTGTTCTGCTTTGCCGTTGTCCCCTGGCCCCGTTGTTCCCTGGCCCCACTCCACGTCCCTTGTAACCTCTTATCTCCATCTCCTATCTCATCCACAGCCCACCGGCCACGCTGCCCTCTTCGGGGCCGTAGGACCCCCTCTCTCCTCCCCCTCCCAGGCAGCACCTTGAGCAGAAGGCCGAGTTCTGAAGACCCTCCTTGACCCTCCATTTCTGGGTGCCAAGGAAGCTGGAGGAATCCCTGACTCATCTTCCTGGAAAGAGGCAGCCTCTGTTGTGGCCACAGTCCCCACTGGAGCCGCCGGGAGGTGGCGCTGGCTGCGGGGATGCTGACCCCAGCTCAGCGGCCTGTGGGGGTGGGGGATGCTTCCTCCTTGAAGAGCTGGGCCCACTCTTCTTAGCTTTTCTACTCTCTGTCAGAGACCTAGCTGAGCAGCTGACAGGGGTCCGGGGCAGGTCTGAGTCTCTCCGGGAATAAGGCAGCCCCGTTTCTATCTGCCCGACCAGCATGCAGGTCCCCACATCACCTATCTAGAGCATCACGCACACTCATCTACCATATATACAGATATATTCTATATACAATCTCTCTATAAAAAAAAAATATATATATATATATACACACATACATATCTATACTGTGTATCTACGGGGCCCAGAGGCACATGTGAAGCCTTGGTTTTGCCCATCTGCGTGTGGGGCACGGAGGGGCCCTGGTCATGCTTCTGGGCAGAGGACAGCGTGTTCTGGCAGAGACGGGGGTCCCATCTCAGCACAGAGAGAATCTACACCTGTGGGCAGGGTGGGGGTGACCCAAGGGCCTGGGTGGGCAGGGTGGGGGTGACCCAGCCGGCCAGCAGAGTCCAGCCCTTTCTCCAACCAGCTCCGCACATTCCTGCTTTCCACTTCTAGGTGAAAAGGATTTGGCTTTCCCCCTCTCCCCCCGCCCCAGAAAGGATGTGGCTCCCTGACTTGCTCCAGCATGGGCAAGGGCAGACCGAGGGGCCGGCAGTGTGGGACATGGAGGACGGCACCGGGGGAGGGGCCCTGCTGCAGAAACCTCGAATGCCAGCCCCATCTGCCTTTGCTGCTAGGAGCCCAGCGGGAGTGGGGCTCCACGCTGCTGTCAGTGATGACAGGCCAGATGCCTCCGTCCCATCCTGCAGCCCTGCTGGCCGAGGGCCTTCCCTCCCCGCCCCCCGGCTGCTGGCTGCCAGTTGGACCTGTCCACCCATCGGGGTCAGAGTTGCTGGGGAACCCCCCGCCCCCCGTGTGTGCCCCTTGGTCACGTGTGCCATCCGCAAGGATGTCTGGCTACTGTGGCTTCTGTGCCGTGTCCCCTCCTGTCCCATGCTCGTGTAGCCATGCGTGTAACTGCCTGTCCTTTTGTAGTTTCTGATGTTTGTAACCAGACCCAGCCGTGTCATTAAACAGACTCCCTCTTCCCGCGTCTGCGCCGCTCATTCTGTCTTTTCCTGCCCACTGCCACTCGCCTCTGCCTCTGCTCCTTAGCTCGGGGCTCAGGCCTTTTCTTGAGAGCCACCCAAGGGCCCCTGCCCCTGTGCCTCAGCCTTGGCTCCACGGAGTTGGGGCTCACCCACGCCCCGAACCGTGTAATCAGAAGCACGGGCTGGAGGGGCGCCTGGGTGGCTCAGTTGGTTAAGCGACTGCCTTCGGCTCAGGTCATGATCCTGGAGTCCCGGGATCGAGTCCCGCGTCGGGCTCCCAGCCCAGCAGTGAGTCCGCTTCTCCCTCGGACCCTCCCCCCCCATGCTCTCTCTCTCTATCTCATTCTCTCTCTCAAATAAATAAATAAAGTCTTAAAAAAAAAAAAAAGAAGCACGGGCTGGAGACTGGAAGCGGGGCTGTGGAGGGCCAGGAAGGGTGTCCGTGCTTGTTTTTAAAAAGTCGAGGGCCTTTTAATCTTTTGTTCTGGAAATCTCCACCCTGAGGAGGATAGGAAAAGTGGGGGAGGAATCAGGGAGAGATGTTCAGGAAAATGGGCCCTGCTGGTCTGATGCTCCAGGGAGAGAGCCAAGGATTGGGCCCCCACCTGCCCAATGCACTGTGCATCCCACACAGGGTGGGGGTGGGGGGAGCGAAGTTCCCGGAAGTGCCGGCCGAGGGTGTTTGAAAAAGGAAGTCTGCTTATACCATCTGAAACCTCTAGCACCTTCCCTGAGCTCTCAGCTCCCAGACCCCCTTCCCAAGCCCTGGATCCCGCACCCCACAGCCTCAGGCCGGTCTGTCCCGCCCCACGCATGATGGAGGCAACCGCCAGAGCATCAACCCCCCAAGGAGGGACCAGGAGGTCACCCCCCCCAGGTGGGCTGCAAGAGAAGCAGGAAGCATCCTCCAGCCGCCTTTGGGAGGGCTCCTGGCTGCCTGGGAAGATTCATGTGATGTTCAGGAAAAGTCTTGTCTCCCAGACCGTGAACTCCTGGAATGCAGGCTACACCTTCACCTTCTGGGCCTGGCACAGCAGAGGTGCTCAACAGAAGTCCAAAGAATAAATGAATACCACTCATAGAAAGCAAGACCAGTGCATGGGGCCAAGAGTGAGCTGTGTGAATGAGGCATAAGTGTGGGGTGGACAGGGCAGCAATGGGCAAGGCCTTTCCAGGGAGGTGGTGCTGCGGGGCAGGGTGCTGCACTCTGGAGCCCGACTGCCTCCTAATGCTGTGTGACTTTGGGCAAGTCACTTAGCCTTTCTGAGCTGCGTGGTCACCTCTAATTTAAAATAGGAGTGAAAAATAAAATAAAATAGAATAAAATAATAAAATAGAAGTGCACAAGACAGGTACCTGGAGGAGGAGGCTGTAAGCCAACCACAGTACTGGGGATGTGGGCATGCTCAGGACAGGGTGACTTGACTATCAGACCATCGGAAGCAGCAAATGGAAGGAGGAGAGAGGGTGGGCTGGCCAAGACCAGTCTTGAGAGTGGGGAAGGCAGTGAATAAAGGAGGGAAATCGCAGGAAGCAGGGCAAAGGACAGGGAGATGGAAGCAGGTGGGGGGTGGGGGGGCTGCCCCCATCCTGGGCTTGATGGCCCCTGGTGAGCTCAGGCTGAGCCGGTGCCAGAGGGCTGGGGACTGTAGGAGCTGTGAGAGGAAAGGGGGCATCTGTGCGTGGGGTGGGGAAGAGCCTCTGGGAAGAAAGACACCCCTCCTTCACTTCAGTTGGCATAAGTGGGAAGGAGCCTCTGAACCGAGCAAAATTGGAATCATTCAGGAATGTAGCCCTTGGGAAAGTTTATCTCCTCTCCCCACCCCGTTGACAGGGGACACGGGCAATTAGCGACTCCCCCTAGACCTGGGCTAGAGATGCTGCTGGGTAGGGGTGGGGTGGGGGGAGGGACAAGTCCAACCATGGCCAGCTGGGCAGGGCCCAGGTGTCCCCAGTAGGCTGTCCCCTGGTAGGGGAGCCAGGTCCGGGCTTTTGTGCTCTACACTCAGGGATAGCCTTGTCGCTTAAGAGCGAAGCAACTGGGCCAGCTCCCCCTGGCTTGCTTGGGCTGTGAGTGATGGGGTATTAGGAAGGGGGCGGTGCCCAGGCTGCAGCTCCTTCCCCACCAAGCGGTCCTGGCCACGTAGCCCCACAGCGCCCCCTGCTGGCTGCTTGGCAGGACCCTCACCGGGAGGCCGCGACCTTCCCTTCCTCCTTCCTTTACCTGTGGGCCCACTTTCCTCCCTCGCTTTAAAAGACGTATCCTGAGGCACAAAGGAAAAATGTGAACCCCCACCCCTATTTATGAAGATATCCTCCCATACCCTGAACCAGGTGGAAAAAGTTAATGAATGCTCTATTAAAAAACAGACGAGAGATAAAGCACCACGGGTGCCCAGACTGTTGGCTCTACTTTGTCAACACCTACAAGCTCACTCATTTCTGGTGGCTCCGAGTGTCCCTCAGCTTGTGGCCACACGGCCTTCTGTGTGTCGGCCTAAACCCAAGATGATCTCATCTTGAGATCTTTAACATCTGCAAAGGCCGTTTCTCCCTAAGGCGGGTTCCCTGGGTACATGAATCTGGAGGCCTCCACTTAGCCTGCTACACCCGTAAGGAGAGGAAAGAGCAAGGGAACAAGCAGGGAGCCACTGCTCCTCCTCCTATAAGCCAGACACTTGCAGGGCCCTGCAGGTCTGGCCAGGCCCTGCTCCAGGAATTGTCCATCCTGGGGGGGAAGAAGAACTTGATAATGAATGTGTGAACAGTGGGGTAATTTCAGAGCAGTGAGGACAGCGTCTTGGGGGCAGGAGGGAGCTCCTCTAGAAAGACCTCACCTATTTTCCACCAACACCCTCGGAAATGCACCTCATAACCCCATTTTATGACCCATTTTATAACTGGGTGCAGTTAACAACTTGCCCACAGTCACAGGGCAAAGCAGGAAGCCCAGGCTGACCCCAAAGTCTGAGCACTGCCCCCCCACCCCAACTCCCATCATTAGCAGAGAGATGCAGAGTGAAGCACCCAGAGCAGAAAAAAAAAAAAAAAAAAACCCATCACCCGTGGCCTGGCCTCCTAGCCCCTCTCCTGCTTTCATAGTCTGTCTCTACCCAGCACCGGGCAATGCTTTCTCCAATCTTCTCAGCCCCAGTGCAGACCTTCCAATGGCTGCCGGGTCCCAGATAGCCCTCTGGGGTCTAGAAGGCCCTATAAAAGGAGCAGCTGATAACAGGGGAGGTTGATGAAGTCAAGAAGGGATCTGGGATCTGAGACTGTTGGGAGGGGTAGGACAGCCCCACGAGCTTCAGAGAGACGGTGTGTCCACAGACCTACTGTTCTGTCTCTCATTCCTGAACCAAGATCTGGGCCGATGCTGGGGGCCCAGGTGTTCCAAGCTTGGGAGGAGCAGCAGGATCCAGACTGTGCATTTACTTCTACATCCCCTTGGGTCATGGAAAAGACTTTGGGCCTGAGGGAGCAAAGCTCCTCCGAAGAGCTTTTGTGGGGCGCCTGGGTGTCTCAGTCGGTTAAGTGTCTGCCTTTGGTTCAGGCCATGATCCCAGGGTCCTGGGACTGAGCCCCGAGTCAGGCTCCCTGCTAGGTGGGGAGTCTGCTTCTCCCTCTCCTTCTGCCTCTCACTCGTGCTCTCTCCCATATAAATAAACAAAATCTTAAAAAGAAAAGAAAAGAAAAACAACAGCTTTTGCATTTCTCAAAACAGAGGGAGGGGCCACCATTTCAGACTGGCATCAGGAGACTTGCTGGGGGCGCCTGGGTGGCTCAGTCATTAAGCGTCTGCCTTCAACTCAGGTCGTGATCCTAGAGTCCGGGGATCGAGCCCCGCATCGGGCTCCTTGTTCTGCGGGGAGCCTGCTTCTCCCTCTCCCACTCCCCCTGCTTGTGTTCCCTCTCGCTGTGTCTCTCTCTGTCAAATAAATAAATAAAATCCTTTAAAAAAAAGATTTTATTTATTTATTTGAGAGACAGAGAGAGAGAGAACAATGGGGGAGGGAGGGAGGGAGGGAGAGGGAGAAGCAGGCTTCCCGCTGAGCAGGGAGCGCGATGCGGGGCTCGATCCCCGGACTCTAGGATCACGACCTGAGCCGAAGGCAGACGCTTAACGACTGAGCCACCCAGGCCCCCAATAAATAAAATCTTAAAAAAAAAAAAAAAAAAGAAATTCAGACATATACATACAGAAAGCATTTGGAGAATGCCTGGTGTTCATGGGGCAACTTGAAACAATTTATGCAAATGGAGTCCTAAGAAATGATGGCGGACACATATATGGCATATCTCCTCTGCTCACATACACACTCCATTGTCCCATTGGTTCGCTTACAAAACACAAGGTCAAAGATAAAAGTATTAGACAAATAGACAGCAGAGCATTAAATCTAGTACAGAGCCCTTCTGGGGCGCCTGGCTGGCTCTGTTGGTCGAACATGCAACTCTTGGTCTCAGGGTTGTAAGTTCAAGTCCCACGCTGGGTGTAGAGATGACTTAAAAATTAAAAAATAAAATAAACAAAATAAAAAGAGCCCTTCTGAGCACAGGGCTCTGTGCTGCGGTCCAGGTCACGTGCCCATGAAGCTGGCCCTGCCTCTGGACAACAGCCTCTGGACAATAGCCACTGGGGGACTGAACCTACCAATGAGCTTGGAAGTGGATCGTCCCCTAGCCAGGCTTGAGATGCCCACAGGCCCCGCTAACACTTCGATGATAGCCTCACAAGATACCCTGAGCCAAAGAACCCAGCCGAGCCACACCTGGGCTCCTGAGCCACAGAACTGTGAGATAATAGTGCGTGTTGTTTTAAGCAGCTAAGGTTGGGGGGACTTGCTAGGACAGTTGATGTCTTTCTGTAAAGCAGAGATTTCCTTCCCCCAAAGTAGGGCTATTTGGTTACTTTGAAACACTGTTCCTACTGAAAAGATAGATGGATAGATGCTTGAGATTTTCCCTTTATTCACTTTTTTTTTTTTAAAGTCATCTCTACACCCAGCGTGGTGCTTGAACTCACAACCCCGAGACCAAGAATCACACGTTCTACAGACTGAGCCAGACAGGCACTCCACCACCAGTTTTCAAAGTAAGATATTGGTTTAATAAATGCCCCACTGGGGGGTCCCAAGAGTTTCTCTGATTTCTTCTGTTTAAGTTTCTTAGGAACACACAACTTTTCACGATTCATGTGTATTTCAATCATCTACGATCGTTTTTCTTTTCTTTTTAAAGATTTACTTATTTATTTGAGAGAGAGAGAGAGAGCATGAGCAGAGGAAGGGGCAGAGAGAGAGGGAGAGAGAATCTCAAGCAGACTCCCCACTAAGCTTGGAGTCAGACTCGGGGCTCAATCCCACGACCCCAAGATCATGACCTTAGCCAAAATCAAGAGTCGGATGCCCAACCACCCAGGCACCCCTACAATCATTTTTCTGCCTGATGCTCAGATTGTTTCAGTCTGGCCAGTGGGAGTCCCTTGCAGCTGGTTCCTGGGTCCTTCTTGCATGATGCCATTAATCTTTAAAGGCTTCCTTGCTCTCTGCCACAAACAAGATGTCTCAGGCTCCGCAGGCACTTTCTCTGCCCCAGACCCTGAGCCCGCCGTTTCTCAGGGGAGCGCTGGTTCCTTTGGTGGTGCCTTCTATTTAGACACTGAGATCCGGATGCTAGGGGTCATCATAGCTATAATTTGCCTTTCTCCCCAGTTATTCGTGGGCTTGGGCATCGGGTATATTCACTGACAATTTCACTTGTTCTTTGAATTATCTGTTCTTATTCTTTATCCAATATTCCTCTTATGTTGTAATTTTTTAAAAGATTTTATTTTTAGGGCCGCCTGGTGGCTCAGTCAGTTAAGCATCTGCCTTTGGCCCAGGTCATGATCCCAGGGTCCTCAGATCTTAAAAAAAAAAAAAATTATTTTTAAGTAATCTCTACACCCAATATGGGGCTCGAACTCATAACCTGAGATCAAGAGTCGCACGTTCCCCTGACTGAGGCAGCCAGGTGTCCCCTCTTATTTTGTAATTTTAAAATTGATGTGTAGGACCTCTTTTTTAGTTTCTAGATATTGATCCTTTATCAATTAAAACCATCGGAAGTACTTTCTCCCATTGCGTGGCTTCTCACTTTATCAAGGGCATCTGTTACGGTACAGAAGTCTACAGCTTTTATGTCATCAGATCCGTCAATCTTTTTGTTTATGGCTTCTGAGTGGAGCTTCTAAGGTGGAGTGTCTTCCTAGGGAGGCCTCAGCTCCTCAAGGTTAGCTAAATTGCCTAATGTAAGTCATCAAACAGCTAGTTAGTGGGGTATACTGGGGTATTTGCCACCAAAGCCAGTGTCGCCCCACCCCATGGCCCTCCCAGGGTGACTGCGGCCTCCAAGGTGAGGGAGGGAAGTTGCAGCAGCGATCTGGGGTCTGCAGGAAGAGCCCAGCCAGGATATGGAAGGTAATGTGGGCTCCGGAGTAACATTCAAAGTCCGTTCCCAAAGGTCAGTCAGAATGACCAAGTCTGGGATAAGACTAGGATGCCTCAGAGGAGGGCTGATAAAGGATTGAGAACAGCACGTGCAAGGAGCAGACTGCTGGGAGAGAGGCAGAGATTTCAAGGTCACCATGGGGGAGGGGACAGCACCAGGAAGAGACAGAGCTGAGAAGCATCTCGGGGCCCCAAGAGTCTGACCACATCAGCCTCTGGACACTGGACGCCCCAGCGTTTCACCTGGGTGGCAGGCAGCTCTTAGAGTACCTGGGGTCTTGTAGCTCACAAGCACCCGAATAAAGAGAGGGTCACTGGTGCCCCTTCCTGGGCATGACCTTCTGAAAGGAGGGCAGGATGGCAGAGAGAAGTTACATAGGCTTTTGCATCCTACTAATGCCGATAAGCCCTCTGAGGAGCGAGCCTGTGGCCTTAATGCCTGTCATATTTAGGTGGGGCTGCCAGGTTTTCTGGTGAGAAAGCAGGTGGAGGGAGCAAAGATGAATCATGTCTTCCCCAGGTTCCCTAGACCAGGTGGGGTTCCTTGGTGCAGCACGCCTTATCGCCACTAGGTGGCGACTTTGCACCATCAATACTAACTGCCAGGGCCCAGCGAGATATTGGCTCCCTTCTCTGAAAAAATCCCTCAACTTCACCCGGCCCCAAGCTCTCTTTCTTGACTTTGCCCCCCTAGAGCCCGTGGGTAGGGAGAGAAGCCCAGAACATAAATGGAGAGGACATCTGAGGTCCTGGGTCAGCCAAATTCTGGGTAGAGGGGATGCCTTTCCTTTTTCTTTTTTTTTAAGATTTTATTTATTTATTTGAGAGAGAGAGAATGAGAGACAGAGAGCATGAGAGGGAAGAGGGTCAGAGGGAGAAGCAGACTCCCTGCTGAGCAGGGAGCCCGATGCGGGACTCGATCCCGGGACTCCAGGATCATGGCCTGAGCCGAAGGCAGTCGCTCAACCAACTGAGCCACCCAGGCGCCCGAGGGGATGCCTTTCTGATCCTCTTCTCCGCTCAGGTCCTCCGGCCTCTTTCCCCATCCTTTTGACCTGGACCTTTGCAATAGCCTCTTCACTAGCCTTGCTACCTTTGCCAAGCCTGTCTGTCCTAAGCACAGCCAGCATGACCCTTCTGAAATACGGGTATGGTCCAGGGTGGCTGGAAAGAACACGGGCCTTGGTACCGTACACAGCTCGGCTCTCTACCAGCTGCGTGGCCCTGGGCACAGCCCTAAACCTCTCCGAACCTTGACAAGAAAGTCAGCATCTGGTGCCCCTTCCTGGGCATGACCTTCTGAAAGGAGGTCAGGATGGCAGAGAGAAGTTAGAGCCTCATTATGTGTTCTACATTTCTTTGAATCTCAGCTAACAAAGAGACCCCTAGTATTTTACTCTCCTGGACAAACACAGGGACATCCTTCAAAGGTGTATCATCAGAACCTTTCTGAGTTCGCCAACTTATGACTTCAGGCTCCCCTTGCCCTTTTTTTCTGGGGGTCACAATGTCTCACCTTCTTGATCTGAATGTCATGAGGGGGGTCTCAGGATTGCTCAGACATGAAAGAAAGCCTATATTATTCTCATGTGCCGGGGAGCTGGTGGCTGTTTGCTCCCTTCCCCAGCCTTCCCACAAAGCAGTACTTACAAGGGACAAAGTGTTCTCATTTTAAAACTCTGAGTGTGTGGTCTTTATTCCACAAAGCCTGTTTCCTCATCTATAACGCTTGGTTTGCCTACCCTGCAGGATTGCTGTCAAGATTAAAAATGTAACCATGTCTATGAAAGCAATTTTCAAAGAGCAAAATATTAGATGCAATGTTCCAATTTAAAACTCCCCACTACTTACAGAAAAATAAAAGCGCCTCTCCTGACCTAGCAGAGCCTCCAGCATACACCTCCTGCCTCCCCACACTTGTTGCCCGTCAGCCTCCCAGCACGTCCTGGGATGCAGCCAAGCCAGGGGCCAGAACCTCCCCAGCTATAACCAGGGGTCCCTCACTCCCGTGTCTTTGTTCTTGCTCTTCCCACCGGCAATTCCTTTCCTCATCCTTTCCTGTCAAGGTCCTCCTGACACCCTTAGGCTAATTTTGTTTAAAGATTTTATTTATTTATTTGAGAGAGAGAGGAAGAGAGAGCACAAGAGGGGGGTGCAGAGGGAGAAGCAGACTCCTCGCTGAGCAGGGAGCCCGATGTGGGGCTTGATCCCAGGACCCTGGGATCATGACCTGAGCCGAAGGCAGACGCTTCACCCGACTGAGCCACCCAGGCGCCCCCCTTTAGGTTAATTTTAGAAAAAGTTTCGACTGTGTTTTCTGTAAGCGATAAAAGTAATACACGCACACGGTATGAAATGAAAAGCAAGCCTCTGTCCCACTCCTCTCCACTACCCCCCACGCAGGGTCAGCCCACGCATGCCCTTCCAGAACGTGTTTGTGGATCTACCAGCAAATACACGGATGTTCTCTTTAAACGTAGGTAAATGGAGTTACGTTAAACATGCGCCTTGCTCTTTTTCACTTCATGTATCCTGGATGTATTCCTCATCAGCACACAGAGCTGCCTAACTGCTTTTAACAGCTGTGTAACATGACCACAAACTATACCCCTGGTCTATTCGACGCCCTTCCGCCCTCTGGCTGCACAGGCGTCTGGAGTTGCCGCCAAGGCTCCGCTCAGCGTCCCTGCACCTACATCGCTGGGCAGGGTGCTCTGTTTCTAGGGGACAAATCCCTGACGGTTATCAGCACCATGAGTCCCTCTCCTCCTGGGGGCTCCTATGGTTTTCCTGGCGTTCCTGGGCTGACCCCATGGCTCAGGTATCTGGAGCGTTTGCTAGAGTCTAAAGTCAGATTGTGACTTGCCTCAAACCCCAGCTTCTCCACTGCATCTCCCTCTGCCTCAGTCTTCTCATCCCTAAAATGGAGAGGATCACAGTGGTACTATTTCTGAGTTGTCCCAAGAGTTGAGATAACACAGTACAGCCCTTCGATCAGGCTGCCCTCATCCTTCCTCTTACAGCCCCTGTGTATTTCCACCTCAGTGCTACCGAGCCCCAGCTCTTTGCCCACAGGCCCTGGTCTTGTTCCCCTCTGGGCCCACAGCCCCCAGGCATGTGGTGCGTGCACAGTAATCCGCCCTTGCATTTGCTACTGGGGAGCAACCCTCCAGCCTTGGCCCTTTCCCCACCCCCAAGGCCTGGGGGATGGGGACGAGGAGGGATGCCTTCCTCTGGATAATCCCCAGCGGTCAGGAGCCCCTCCTCCTCTTTTCACTTCTTAACCTCCCCCCTCCCCCATCCCACTTAGGAGCTCTGTAAGGGACCAGGGTCTTGGCTGTCCCCTGAGACCAACAGGACTGCCCGATTCTGGTCCCACACGTCCAGACCCCCTCCCCCCCCCAGCAGAGCCTCCCTTCAAACTCTGCTCCTCCCGGCAAAGCTGGTAGGGCAAGATAAGCGCCTTCAGGGCTGAGAAAGGGGCCTGCAGACCTTGGAGTTCCTCCCAGCTCCCCTGACCACAGTTTTGTCTAGGCCTAAGGAAGAGGCTAGGCCAAGTCCTCTCCCTGCTAAGGAGGAAGAAGGGTCCACCTGGGGAGACAGACTCGGGCCAAGGGGCCAGGAGGGCAGAAGGACAGAGCAGCCCAGGGCTCGCAGGGGCTCGCGGGCAGCACCACACCCGGCACCCACCCAGCCCACACCCCACCCTGGAGGGAATCGGGCGGGTCCTGTCAATGCCTTTAGGAGGGGGGGGAGGCTCACCAATTTTGGCCCCGCCCACAGGGCTGTTGCAGGTGGGACCCCACAAGTATGGGTGCCGAGGGGGCGAGGGAGAGCAACCCCCGGGGGAGCCGCTGAGCTAGGGAGTTCAGGAACCAGAGGCCAGCTCCTCTGGGCTGAGAGGGCGCAGAAATTGGCTCAGAACTGATGAGAAATGGGGTCCTAGTGTGACAACAGGAACAGTAGTATCGTAGTATTGACAGCAACCGTAGCACATGCCAGGTGCCCCTCCCCCCCCCCCCCCCGTGGCTCTTCTTACCAGAGGCAGGGCCTATCATGACCCCCATTTACAGAGGAGGAAGCCGAGGCTCAGGGAGGTTGCAGGATTTGTCCAAGGCCACACAGATAGCCAGAGGCAGGGTCAGGATCTGAACTTAGGTCCTCTGGCTGTCGGCCCCCACCCTTGTGATAATAACCCCACTAGTTAACACTTGGTGATGCAGCCTTTCACAGGTTCTGTTCGCTGCATCCCCACTGCCAACCACGTGAGAAGGCCAGGAAGGCTTTGCGACTTTGCAAATTAAGAACAGGGTCAGAAGGGCTAGGGCCTGGACCGAGGCCACCCTGTCCTCGAGGCTGGGCCCGCCGAATCTCCAGATCCTGAGCGCTTTCCTCCCCTGCTGCAGGCGGCCGTGTGAGCCAAGGTTCGGCCCCATCAGGAAGGTTGTGTGTCGCCGGGCCAGAGACAACGTGAGTTTTCATTGGGTGGCCCTAAAGGAGATTGCTGTGACTCCTCCAGAGACCCCGGCCACCCGCGCAGGCACCCAGCGCGGGCTTCTCCCAGGGACCAGCACTCCTGGCCCTGGCGGCGGGCGGATGGGGGCGGGGGAAATTGAGCAAGACCCGGCTTAGGAGGGCGCCTCCGCCCCCAGGAGAATGAGGAGGGCCGAGATCAGAGGCTTCCCCGAGGCGGGAGCTGCAATGGGATTTGGAGTAACTGAGATGCTCCAAATGCTTTACAACGAAAAGGTAAAGAGCTAAAGGCTCGAGGAACAGGCCCACTTGGCCTTAGAATGAGGGAGCTGGCGGGAGCGGATGGGAGGTGGTCGTCGTCGGAGTGACTTTTCTCGGGGGGTGGGGGGGGTGACGTGACGGCAGTGCAGACCTAGATCATGCGCTTTCTCCGGGAAGGAGAGGACGGCGCCCGGAAGAGACCAGCTCAGGCGGAAAAGAGGGTTCTGCCCAGACCGGCACTCCCCCCTCCCCAGGGGGCGGAGCACCCAGCAACCCGCGCAAGTCCAGGGCGCCGCGGGGTGGGCCGCGGCTTCCCGCACCGACCTGAGCCCTGGCCCCGCCCCTCGCCCCCCGGCCCCGCCCCGGGCCCGCCCCCGGGCCCGCCCGGCCGGCCCCGCCCCGCCCCCACGGCCCGCGCGCAGGTAGGGAAGAGGCGGAGCGCCGGGGCCCCGCCCCCAGGAGCCACCGCCCAGCCGCTGGCCCGCGCCGCTCGGAGCTGCGTCCAGGGGACGTGGGGCCGCAGGGAGGTGAGCGCGGGGCAAAGGGCGGAGCCCGGCACGCGGCGGCCGGGCCGCAGGCGCCGTAGGGGTCCGCGGGGTCGGGCCCGAGCCTCGCCCGGGGCGGCGGTGCGCGGCCCGCGAGGGTGCCCGCCCTGCTGGAGCGCTCGGGCCCCACGTGGGGCGCGCCGGAGGCCAGGGGTCGGGGCTGGACCGGGTCTGCCGGTCCCTGGGGCTCGGCTGGGACAAGACCCCTTGGCCACGGGCCACCAGATGTGGGAAGGGCACGACGATTGGGCAGAAGTTTAAGGCCCCGGGAGGAAGAGAGGGGACTGGCAGGGGCCAGGACCGCGCAGTCCCGCCTTCCTCCCAGAAGCGCCTGGAACTCAGACCCTTCCCTCCCCTTTCAGCTCCGAAGCGAAGTTTGTGCTTTCAGCCTCGCCAGGTGGAAACAGGTGCGAGGGAGTGGAGTCACAGCAAGGCTAGATCGAAGCTCAGAGATTGGACCCAGAAGTCCTGGCTTCTGGACTGTGAGGGGCTTGGGAAGGTTGGCCCCCTCTGATGTTCCTGCAGGGCCTTGGGTTAGGTTAGGGTTAGAAAGGGTTATGCCTGCTAGACGCACCCTCCCATCCCAGGGCAGAGGGGAAGCCGAGGTCTCAGCCCCTGCCTAACCCGGTGAGTCTAAGTGGAGAGAGCCGAAGGGTTGGAGCTCCTGAGAGGGTGTGTCTGAGCGGGGGAAGGCTTGCCAAAGACCCCACATGTGCACTGGCTGCTGGCTCCCAAGTGGCTAGATTTAGGACCCCGTGTTGGTGACACTGGCTGTTAAAAAGGCTGAGCCCAGCGTCTGTGTTCCTGTTCACTCGTTAGGTAGGGCAGAGGGAAGAGTGGAGAGTGAAGCTTGTTTTAGAGCAGTAGGAGGTTCTCAAGCAGGGCACTGATTTTTGGTGCCAGGAGATATTTGACAGTGGAGACATTTTGGTTGTCACAACTCAGGAGAAGGAGGGGAGTGCTGTAGTTAGTTATTGGCATCCAGTGGGTCCAGGCCAGGGATGCTGCTAAAACATCTTACAGCGCACAGGACGGCTTCCCACCACAAAGAATTACCCGGCTCAAAATGTGGGCGCTGTGCTGAGGTTCAAAGACCCTGGGGCCGCACCTGCTCCATCAGGTTACTTCTCATTGACTGCCCCCTGCTTGCCTCAGTTTCCCCAGGAGTTAGGGGAGGAACAAAATAGGCTTAAGTGAGATAAGAGGTGTGAGGACAGTTATTCCCCCAGCGACAGCCTTCTTCTGGTGTCATAAACCTGCCTCTTCCCTGCTCAAACCACAGTCTCTGCAGAAAGCAGGTCTGGGTGCTGTGGGGGGAGGAGCTGAGTCCCAGGGGCTGGGAACAGGGCCCTCTCACAGCTCAGTCCTGGAGTCCCTCACCCTTAAGGCAGCCTCCCATGCAGGGTGAGCCAGGGCAGCCCTGGAGCTCAAATATCCCCCTGGGCGGGGGAGGAAGGGGGGAGTTCTGTTCTCATAGATTTTCCCAAAGCTGGATTGCTGAAACAGGCATGGACGCCTGGTGCCATGTGACCTCCTGGAATTTTCCCTTCTAAACTGACACCTAACTCTTCCAGTTATGTACACCAGGAAAATAACATCCAAGGACTAACAGGTTTTTAATTCCCTGTGGCTCCCCTAATCCGCTTCCCTCCCGCAAAAAAAAAAAAAAAAGAAGAAAGGTCCTCTGTGGCTGTGGGAACCTGGGTTAGACAAGAGGGCCCAGGGTGGGCCCTGCTGCTGGCAGTGCGAGGCACCCCATGCTCCTGGTGTTAGCCAAGCGCCAGGCCAGGGGGACCCCAGTAGGGACGACTCCGGTTTGAGTTGGGCTCAGGAACATTGGCCCAGCTCTCGGGGGATGGAGGTGAGGGGGCTGTTCTAGAGGGGTGGGATGGAGTGAAGCAGCTGTCCGTCCCCAGGAGCCCAGGCCACCCGCTGCCCTTCCTTCCTGTTTTCTGACAGTGTCCGTTGCTCCCATCCTGTTCACTTCTGGACCCCGGCCTCCTGGCCTGGGAACGATAGCAGGACAGAAGGAGAGCAGGTGGTAGTTTCTGGTTGGTTTTTCTGGTTTTGTTTTTGTTTGCTTTTAACTTTAAAGAGCTGGAGTGACACTCCCGTCTTTTTGTTGAACAGAAAACTGGGGCCCGTCTTCAGTGTGTCTCTCATGGCACAAAGCAGCAGAGCCTGATACTGAACCTGGGCTGTCATTCCCAGGCCCGACCCCAAAACCTCGTGCCTTCCTGCTGCTAAGCCACCAGCTGACTCCTATCTGGCTCGCTCATGTGCGAGCTACAGCTGTACATGGTGTGACACACACACACACTCTCTCTCTCTCTCTCTCTGCCCAGGAGGGGACTTCTGTTCTTCTCGCAGGAGGGATTAGTCACACCACAAATACATCATGGAGGCCCCTGGGGTCTGGGTCTGGCTCTTCCTCAGTGGTGGTGTTTTTACTGGTGGCCAGACTCTTCACGGGGTTCCTGTCAACCATGCTAGATGAGAGAGCAGATAAGGACAGGAAGAAGTCAAGGGGGTGTGTCTGTGCGTGCACGTACCTGTTCGTGTCCAGGTGACTTGAACGAGGGTGCCTGGCTGGCTCAGGAGGGCATGTGACTCGATCTTGGGGTCATAAGTTTGAGCCCCATATTGGGTATACAGATTACTTAAATAAGACTTAAAAAAGAAAATCCTGAAACAAAAAACAGGTGACTTGAATGAGCCACCTGGCACTTCTATTTGGTTCAGAATGAGTGGTGGCAATATTGGGGTGGCCCCAGCGTCCTGCCTGCCCCGTGGTGCAGCATCTGGGGAGATGAACGCTCTGGGCTTCCTCCCCCAACTCCACACGTCCCTTCGGGTCTGAACCACCCACTTTGGAGCAGTCTCCGGTCTTCAGTGTTGTCCTGGCCACCCCGTGGGGATTTCCAGAGTGAGCTCACACATTTGCTCCCGGTTTCCCATCCAGCTGAGCCAGGCTGGGGAAGGACCGGTGGGGTCATCAGCGCCCGCTGGGAGTGTGCAGGCTAACCTCGGCGCATGGTGGCTAGGTTGGGGAGGTGCCCAGGCCAGGCCAGCTCTCGGGATAGAGGCCAGGAGGAGTTGCCCCACCTGCCCCATCACCGGGGGAAAACAGGGGCTTTTCCCCGACAGCCCATAAAGTTACTGTTGCTTCTCTTTGGGAGTGAGATCTGAGTGTAAAGAAAAATTCATCCTCTCATCTTCGGGGAAGTGTTCACATTCCGTCATTGTGTAAACTTATCCAGGGACCCAGACACAAGTCATTTGTTTGCAGTTCAAAAGCTGCCAGAGGCATGTTGTGGGGGTGGGGTGCCAGGAGAGTGGTGGCAGCTAAGTGGGCAGTGCCAGGCAGGGACGCTGGCCAGGAGGGTAGGAGGACGGTAGGAGGGTGATGCCCAGCGTGGGGAGCCAAGGAGCGAGGCCCAGAAGCTGGCAGCCATGGTGGCCCATGAGGTAGTGGTCGGTAGGATGAGGGTCGCTTGTGGTCTGTGCTTCAGTCTCCTCAGCTGTACTGTGGGGTAGCAGTAGGCCACCAGGACCGGTTGCTGTGAGGATTCCAGGGGTGATGCATGGGAAGTCTTGGGCCCGGAGTCTGAGGTAGGAGCCATCGGGATAATGGCGTCATGCCTGGTGTTAGGAGCGTGTCTGTGTGCCCTTGGCACAGGCTCGTGACGATGACAGGGGCCTTGCCTCGTGGGCTGTTGGGAGGGCTAGCTAAGAGCATGTCGAAGAATAGCAGTGCTAGAATTACCCTGCAGAAGTGGCCTGGTCTGGGGTGGGGAGCCCTGCTCCGCGGATGCCGAGGGGACTGAGGGTGGGCTCGGACATGGGAGTGGAGTCTCAGGCCAGGACGTGCTGGCTCCTCCCCGCCAGGGCTTCTCCCTGTCTGCCTGCATGTGTGTCATGATGCGGGGGTGAGGGGGTCATGGAGGCGGTGACCCTCAGCTCTGCTCCCTCTGGCCGGGCTCGCAGGGCCGGGAACAGGGTAAGCCTTTCAGAGCCTTGGGCATCCTCAGGTGGTCCTGCCCTTGATCCAGCAAGAAGCCTCTCTTCCCTCTCCAGCTGGCCCTCGCCAGGTCGGGCCTGCAGGGTGGCCTGCAGAAGGCCTGGAACAGGAGGTGGGGGACCCACTGCGGGACGGGGCAGGAGCAGGACTTGGCATTGAAATAGGGCCTGAGCCCTTGCTCTCACCTTGTCAGCCACTGGTGATAGATATGGACAGACAGCGTGAGAGACTGTTTGAGAAAGCCCTTTGATAAGCTGAGAAGGACTACCTAAGCGCCAGGTGATGTCATTTCTGCCTAGGGGACTGGGAGGAGCTCACGAGTCTCAGAGGCCCACACCTAAACTCTCCCCCAGCACCTTGGTCACCACCCCAGGGCCATATATTGGCCACTTTGCCTCACAGAGTTACGGGGTGGCGGAGGGTACCCTCCCCAACGATGGGACCTGGGACAGGTGACTTTTGACGTGTCTGAGCCTCAATTTCCCCACCTGTCAAATAGAGATCTGTTATCTCTGGGGCTCTTGGCTCAGATAGGCTAAGTGAGCAGTGAGTGGTCAACCAGGAATAAAAGAAGCCACCAATTAGTGGCCGTTGATTATGCGCCAGGCCCTGTACGTTCATAATCTCATGTCATCTTTGCTGGATCGGCAGGTTTGGGGGTACATCACCCCATTTCACAGCAGAGGAAACCGAGGCTCCACAGTGGTAACTTGCCCAAAGTCTCCCAGCAGGTAAGTGGCCAAGCCAGGGTTTGAGTCCTCGCAGCCCTCCTCACTCCTCAGCGAGAGACTCTGTGCTGCCCTAAATGAGGCAGGGGGCTTCAGTGAGTAGGGATTTACAAAGCCCTACACCCCCCAGTCTTAATGGCCTGGGTGGGCCCATGTCCAAGTGCCCTGAAGCCCAGTCCTCATTGGCGCTGGGGCCAGCCTCTTCTGGGGAAGCAGCAAGCTCCGGGGCAGGGTTCTGGGAAGTCAGGTTTATTAGCTCCTTAATGACTGTTTACAAGCTGAAAATTGTTTGCCTGGCATGATCCCTCCCAGCTGTGGGGCCAGCCTGGGCCTCCAGAAGTGAGGGGCACCCAGAGCCCCAGCCTGAGTGGATCAAGATGAGGGACCCAGGGCAGCGCAGGGCCTGACTCCTGGCTGAGTGACCCTGGCCTCTCCATAAGCTATGGTAAGGCTTTGTCCCTCAGCTGCGTGTGCACCCAGGGTGAGCCCCAGCTGATGGTGACAAAGCCACCCAGATTTTCGACTCCTGGGGGGCTACTTAGCATCCTTTAGCATAAACAGACTAGGGTCAGAGATGTTAAGTGGCTTGCCTAAGAGTTCACAGCATTTAGGGTTGGGCCCAAGACCTGTTTCCCTCAGCTGGACAGTGTTTTCACTGTCTAGAGCCAGGCCACAAGAGCCGGGTGGGAATTAGGGGGACCCCACCCTAGCAAGCCCAAGACAGAGCCCTGCTCTGTGTACTGAGTGTGGTCATGTCTGGAAACAGCCTGTCACCCCTCAGTGTCAGGGAGCTTCCAGCAGGAGTGAAGTGGGCCTCCCCTGCTCCCCAACCCCTAACCACCGAGCACGTGCCAGGCCTCTGCCAGCGCCAAGGACCAGTGAAAAAACCCAGTTCCCAGGGGCTGGCTCGGTTGGAAGAGCATGCGGCTCTTAATCTCAGGGTTGTGAGTTTCAGTCCCACGTTGGGTGCAGAGATTACCAAAATAAATAAATAAGTAAACTTGGGAAAAACAACAACAAACAATTCCCAGTACCTCAAGATCTTGAGAGGCAAATCGTCTTGCATGTTTGGAACAAAGCCCCTGGCGTCAAGCTCAGGTCAACATGGTGTCCAGTGGCGCATTCTCCCTCTCCAGGAGCCCTCCTGTGCCCTGGTATCAGACCCAGAAAGGACCAGGGCCTTCTGGACCCCCAGTGCCGCCCCTGACTCCTCCCCTTCACAGCCATGCTCAGGGGCAGCAGAACTGGGACAGAACATGTCTCCTTCCCAGAGGAGGCTGGGCTGTTGGGCAGGGCCACCTGGGACCAGCCCCTGTGCTCCGTTCCCTCTCTCGTCCCCAAGCTGCAGTTGGCCCCCAGGCTCTGGGAGCTGCTGCTTTCCTGGGGTGTGGGAGGGTACCTGCATCCCTGCTCAGCCGCTATCCCCTTGTGTGCTTCTATGGGCAGCTTCTGGAGTCCAGAAAGTTCCAGAGAGCCCTCGGGGAGGGCACCTGGGAGGGCAGGATCCAGCACTGTGCCCAGCTGGGGACATCTGGTGGCATTTAGTGCTGCCTGCCCCTGCATCCCAGCTCAGCCAGCTTCCTGGACCCAGGGCCCCCTCAGAGGATGGGGCATTCACGTCTCTGCCTGCCCCACTGGCGTGTGGTCCCAAGAAAGCCTGATGGGTGGGACAAAGTGGTGTTGGGGTCTGCACCACTCCAAGAACTTGGCACCCCCCCATTCCACATGCTCCTACCCTGGGCCTGGAGCCCAGCACCCACTTCCCGTGTCTGTGGTCGGCGTGCCACCCAAGCCACCATAACTGGGTCACAGGGAGTCCAGAACCTGGGGTCTGGTGGGGAAAAGCCAGTGGGTCATCAAGCCCCTGAACCTGCTTCCCTCTCCCCATCCTTTATCTTCTGAACTGAGTTTGAGCAAAGCCTTTTAAGGTGTCGGGGGTGGAGAAATAGGGGCTCTCCCTGCGGGAGAGGCGCAAACCCCCAGGTGCTTTCAGTTTTCCCCTCCGCGGGGGCTGGCTGGGCCGAAGTGCAGCCTCCCAGCACGGCAGGGCCGCTGCGTCCGTGGACTTGCGTCTCTGGGGAAGTGGGTGCTCGCTGGGAGGGAAGGAGAGGAACGGGGCGACCCGTTGGCTTCTCTGACCCTGACCAGCAAGCGAGTTAGAGTTCGTAGCCTCCGAGGGGGACACTGGGTCCCCTTCCCTTTCTGTCTCTGCATTTTCTCTTCCTAAGTCCTGTCCCCAGACCCTCGGTGTCTGCTGCGCACTTCCCTGCCCTTTGCTCCGGCCCCGCTTTTGGCAGAGCAGGGAGGTGTTGGGGTGAGTCACGGGCCATTGGGATGCCTGTCGCCTGTCAGGAGACCAGGTTAGATGACAGCCTTTACATAAGCTGCCCCTTCCGGGTCTCGAGGGAAGCTGGAGCAACTTCCCCGAGGTCAGCAGAACTCGGGGCTTTGCTGGGGTTTGCACAGTGGGCGAGGGCCAGCTTCCTCTCTGCAGCTTTCTAAAAACGCCCCAGTTCCCAGAAGGCTGTGGGGAGGGACCAGCCAGTTTCAGTTTCTGTGGCAGGGAAGCAGGGGAGAGAGGCCACTTCCTTGCGCCTGGCTGTCACCCCGTCATCCTGTGATTCATCAGGGGGCAGACAGGTTCCCAGCAGCCCTGGGCCGTCTTCCTTCCCTCCGCACTGCCCACTCACCCACAGCTCCAAGCCCGGGCCAGGGGGCAGTTTATTTCCTCGGTCCAGGGGACCTGTGCGCTCCACCCCCATCCCCGGGAGGTCCTGTTAATTTCCCGATGGAATCTAGTGGTTGGAGTGGTCTGCCTCTTTCCTCTGCTGGAGGGGAGGGTTGTTACCCCTTGTCCAAGGGTCCCTTCCTTCCCTTTGTTCCCAGTTCTGGCCCTAATGTCAGTAGCCTCCTGTTTCCGTCTGGAGCTGCACCTGCTGCTCACTCCCTGCCCTGGTTCATGAGGGTCCTCAGAGCCTGGGGATTGCAGAGACCCCATTGCCACTAGCAAGACCAGGGAAGCCTTCAGAAGCCTGCTGGTGTGCACTGGTGGCCGGCAGGTGGGGAGGGAGAGAAGGGACTGGAGCCAGACCCCTGGGGCAGGTGGGGAGGGGACAGCTGGCCCATGCAGGCTTGAGGGGAGGCGTGCTCCCCCACCACCCTGCCTGGGCACGCCCAGGTAAAGCTCTGTCGGGGGACCTCTCTGGCCGAGGCCTTGCTTACCGTGGCTGTGTCTGTCGGGATAGGGCTTAGCTGGCAGTGCCCGGCCCCACCCTTTGTGGGGAAACCAGATTCTCTGGTGGCATCACTGAGCGCTTCTGAGTCTGCCTTTGTGTCATATGTGCCTGATCCAGGCTGCTGTTAGCCAGGTTACACCACTGGAGGTGGGGGTACAGAAATGTCAACCCGTAGGATGATTTGAACGCTGCACTTCGCTTTTTCTTTGACTCTGCCCCACCCACACCCCATGATGGACCTCACCCTAAGTCCCCTTCCTTTGCCCAGGCCCAGCTTCTCTGGGCTGGGGTGTAAGTCCCCACTGAGGTCGTGGGCAGGTGGCATTGGCCTTGCTGGGTGCGGCAGCCTCTCAGACCTTCCACACAAGCCCCTCACCCTTCCCCAGCCCACAGGCTGGGTGCTGCAGCAGCCGTGGGGTCTTAGAGCAGTGTATGTGACTGTGGGCCAGGAGGAAGCCTTGTCCCAGGATGTCACAATTTCCTCTGCAATGAGCAAGCATTTCTGGGGCATGAGAGATATGTGCTGGGCGGGGTGCTCCCAAAGCTCCAGTGCTTTTTTCCGTCTGGGTTCCTCCATGCCCTAGACTTGGGTTCAGTGGCCCCCCATACTGCCAACCCTACCCTCTGCCCCCACCACCCCAAGGAAGGAACTGGGCTTCTGGTACACCTGCCCACCATTTCTGCACAAGTTGGGGGCAATCTCAAGAGCAGGCTCTCCCCTCCTTGGTGGAGAGGGGCTGTGGGAAAGTGGTGTTTTGTGCTAAACTGTGGGCCTCGTGGGTGTCAGAGCTGGGCCATCACCTTGTCCCACTCCCTTGCTTAACAGAGAAGGAGACTGAGGCCAGGGGGTAAAGCTAGCTACAGGCCAGGACTCAGCATTGCCCACGAAGATGGTGAAAATAGCTCTCTTGGATACCGTGCTCCTCCCCAAGAAGGTGTGCCCCCAGCCCTGCCTCTGCTCTCCAGGGCCCAGCCACTTCTCCCTGTGGCCCCCAGAAGTGCCCTGGGGCCGGCCCCATCTCCCCAGTGTCAGGACGTTGGCACAGATGGCAGCAACACAGTGGGGGGCTCTGGGCTGGGGGGCCCAGCCAGGGTGCTATGGCTTTGGGATAGAAGGGCAGGCCAGGGGGCCCGGGCTGTGCTGTGGGGAGAGGGGAACAGGAGGTCCAGTGGGGGCTCGTCCTGGGACTGCATCTGCCGTCCTTGGGCCACAGCAGGGCAGAGGGCACTTTGTGGAGCCTTCCAGAGTGGGCCACTCCCTTCCTGAGCTGAGTGTAGGATTGGGGGGGATAGTTTTAGTCCAGGGTCCATGTGGACTGACAGTCTGCAACCATGCATATGCGCCCCCCTCGCCTCCCATCTTGTTAGCAATTAGTGGGAGCTAACTGTTCCAGACTCGGTGCTGCTTGGGTAGGGGACCCCTACACACAGGCAGGTGTCTGCAGTATGCTAGAGGAGGCAGGTGAGAAAGTGGTTGATTCTGTCTGGTGGTGACAGGGCAGACTTCCTGGAGGAGGTGACATTTTACCTGCCGTTGCCCAGGCAGATGAGGTGGAGGCTGGTGTGCCAGGTGCAAGGCCTCCAATGAGGAAGTGGGGCCAGGGGACCTGCAGGGCATGTGTGTCTGCTGGGGGTGGAGTCAGGTTCTGAAGGGCACTGAGTGCTTCCTGTGGGAAAGTGTGATCAGCTTGGAGTTCCAGAAGGAGCCTACGTGCTTGGTGACCTCACCCAAGCTCGGACTCGGCAGCTTTACCCTCCCAGCCTCCCTCCACCGCCTGCCTCCTTCCCTTCTGGGTGCAGGACAGCACCTGCCTGGTGCCCTCTCACTGCACCCTGATCCCAAAGGAGACCAAACTGGAGAACTTTCCATCCAGGGGCCCCAGGGGAGGCTGTTGTCTTGGAGCTGCCCCCAGAGTAGAGGCAGGCCCATCTGCCTGTGATCTCTGAGGGGCCTTGTCACCTACTGCCGGTTTGCCCTGAGGTGCGAGGTCAGGACTCCCAGCACTTTGGGATAGAAGGAAGGATGCCTGAGTCTGTTGGGCAAACCCTGAAGCAGAAAGCGTCCTGGGCCCCCAGCTCTGCCTCAGATCCCCCCTTGGGTGTCCCCTCCACAGCCGGAGTTCCTCTCCTGTGGCTGGAAGACTTTGCCGCCCCTGTGAAATCAGAGGGAGGGCACAGACCTACCCCCAGCCTCCGGTTTGCCCCCCAGCAGCCCCCCAGGCCCCTCTGGGTAACCCCAGGCCTCTGAGGAACAGAGTTTGCAAAGTGCTCTTGAGTAAAACTAAGTTTCCCTCCAGACTGGACTCTACTCTGTCACCCTGATAGGGGGCTGTCCAGCCCCCAGTGTGCCCCCTAGCTTTGGTGGGGTGGGGGAAGGGGTGGCTCCTGTTTCCTGATGAGATCCATCTGCTCCCCTTCCGAGCTGTGTGAGCGTGAGCGTGAACAAGTTCCTTAACCCCTCCCTCCATTCCCATCCACAAAATGGGAGCAATGGTAGATATCTACTCTGAAAGGTGTTTTGAGGACAAAGTAGGTTAATGCACGTGAAGGGCCAGGCCTGGTGCACCTGAAGATGTGACCTGCCCTGCCCCCAGCAGCCTTCGGGGTTCTGCTCGAGGAGGGTCTGCTGCAGGGTTCCTCTGTGCAGGACTTCCTAACGAGGAATGCCACAGTTATTCACTCTTAAATGCTTACCTTTATGTTGTGTGGATTTGACCTCAATAAGTTATTTAAAGAGCTAACACAACAACAAAGAAACACTTCTAAATCATTTGAACGCTGCCTTAAATATCTGCCTTACTCTATTCAAAAGGAAATCTTAATCAGAAGACAGCCAACACTTTGTTTTTAAGTTAAATGTTTCTCATGAAGTTATGTTAACACAGAAAAAAAAAAGTAGAGACCGTCCTGATTTGGGGTTCCCGGCCCAGAGTGGGGGTCTGCAGGTGGTTTTTTAGGTAAATGCTCTGAAGCTAGAGCCCCTGGCTGCCTGGCAGTCTGAGTGCCCAGCCTGTCACAAGGGGTCCTTACTCCGGATGGGGAGAACAGATCTCTTAATCCTTCACCCATGAAGCCGGTGGAATTATCCCCATTTTGTAGATGCAGAGACTGAGGTCAGGAAGATTGAAAGGGGCATTGTTCTGAACACGCCTGCTTGAGCCTGCCCTTCCTTCTCTGTAGGCTGTGCGCACCAGGGGAGAGGCCCTGTTTGGCCTAGAAGCCTCTATTTTGGCATCTGTCCACCTCTTCACGGAGCTGAAGCTTGACCGACCCCAGAGCATCTGCATAGAGTGAGGGAAGGAATAGAACATGCTCTGAAGACCTCTGCAACGAGACCCAGGAAGCAGTGAGCTCAGTCCACACTCTGAAGGTAGGACGCTGGGTAGCCAAGCAGGCTGGACCCAAGGCACAAGCCGCTTTGCTTGCTTGTTTGTTTTCCATCCAGTATGTACCGATACTATACCTGTGGGCCAGTACTCCGCTGGAGGTGGAGATGCAGCAGTGAATAAGGCAGAGAGAGGATAATGACCAGGGTGAAGCAATGGAGAGACTTGTAGCAGGAGCGGGGAAGCTGTTTTGGGCAGTCAGGGAGGGCTCCTTGGAGGAGGTGGCACCCAAGCTGGAACCAGAATGATAGGAAGGAGCTACCTGCTCCACTGTGTGATGATCTGATATGGGGATGGAGAGACGAACACAGGCAGAGGCCTAATGTTTATGGAGCACCTGCCTGAGACTTTTTTAACAGCTTCATGGAGCTATAATTCACATTTAATCCACATAAACTACATCCATTTAAAGCGTACAATTCAGTGGTTTTTGGTATATGCGCAGGTCTGTGCCACCAGCACCATGGGCAGCTTCAGAACGTTTCCATCACTTCAGAATGAGACCCACCCTTTAGCTGCTGTCCCCCCAACCCCCTGCCTGTCGCAGACTTCTGTAGGAATAGACTCCTAGAACATGTGGTCTTTTGTGTCTGGCTTCTTTCGCTTTGCATAACATCCGTAAGGTTCAGCCACGCTGGACCCCACGTCAGCGTTTCACTCCTGTTTGTGACTGCCTCATAATCCCATCATGTGGATGGAACACAATTTGTTTCTCCGTTGGTCTGTCGATGGGCCTTTGGGTTGTTGCCACCTTTTGGCTCTTATGAACATGCTACTGTGAACATTCTAGAACAAGTTTCTGTGTGCACACACTGCCCGACTGTGTATCATGCATGCTCTCATTTAATGCTCAGGGCACCTCTCTTGGGGGAGGTCTTTCCCCCGTTACAAGGTGAGGATGTGGGTGACTTGTGGTCAAGTACAGGTCAAGGCCAGACCACCCAGCTGCAGTGTGCTTTTGACCATGACCCCTCAGCACCTCCTGGCAGAGCTTAGCAGGTACTAGACAGTGAGCGGCCTAGAGTGTCCGAGTCAGGGGCAAGGAGGACACAAATCCACTCAGGGCCCAGAGGCCCCAGTGAGAAGCGTGGACATTAAGTGAGAACGGGAAATCCTGGGACAGTGTTGAGCAGAGAGTGACGTGGTGCGATTGGTGCTTTTTTTTTTTTTTTGACAAGAGAACAAATCTACACCTTTATTTACTTTTCATTAAATTTAAATCCTTGAGGGGTACAGCATCACACGGATTCTGTGGCCAATGGCTTTAGCAGGAAGGTTGCTTCGGAATTTGGCACGAACCGTGCCACTGTTTCCATGAGCACGAGTTACTTTTCCCCAGATTACTCTGGTTTTGTTTGGTTTGCCACCAGGAGTCACCGTGTTGTTCTTTGCTTTGTACACATAAGCACATCTCTTGCCTAGATAGAATTCCGTTTCATCTCGAGCATAAACACCTTCGATTTTAAGAAGAGCTGTGTGCTCCCTCTGGCTCCGGAGACCCCGCTTATAGCCAGCAAAAATGGCCTTGGGCCACAGCCTTCCGGACATTACTTGGCGTTACAGGAGTCCTGTGCCCAGCAGGCCTCCGCAGACTCCAAGATGGCGGAAAAGCGGTTGGTGCTTTTAAAAGGTGATGTCTTTGCTGCGTGACAGATGGTCACGAGGGTGGGGGCTCGAGGGGCAGCAGGTGGAGTGGCTGGGAGACCGCTGTGATCCCTCAGGTGAGAGAGGTGGCTCTGGGGGGCCGGGGTGGAGGGGACGGATGGCCTCGGGCCACATGTGCCCGCCGTGTCACCCTTCCATCACACGTTGGCCCCGCTCGCCCTTACCTGGAGGGCTCCCGTGTGACTTGCCACGGGTCTACGCACACCCGGGGTCAGCACTGTGTCAGCAGACAGATGTGGAGTCCCTGGGCTTACGCTAGGGGAAGAGAAGCTGAACTCGCTCCAGCAGCTTTGGGAAGTAGGGAGAGGATTTTAGCCAGAAAAAGAGCAGAGTGAGTGAGTGAGGAAGGGAGGAGAATAGAACAGGCAGAGTGTTGATTCTGGTGGAATCAGAGGGGAAGTGGGAGTCGGGGGAGGGGGCGAGCAAGTGTGGACAAGCCCCAGATTTGGGCGGGGGCAGGGAGGGAGGGTAAATTGCCACCTCCTCTTAGCAGGGCCATTTCACAGGATCCACTGAAATTCAAGATGTACTTACTCTTCAACCCAGCAGTTCAACTTCTAGAAGTTTGTCTTGGGGTAGCGCTGGGACATGCACACGGTCTAGGCAAGGGTGTCAGTTAACACTGGACAGGAGTCCCTGAAAACAACCTAAACAGCCATCAGTCTGGCATTAATTAAATCTTGGTGCATTCCACTCAAGGAAATCTTTGCAGTCATCAAGAAAGATAAGGTACGGGTGCCTGGGCGGCTCAGTTGGTTGGGCATCTGACTCTTGATCTTGGCTCAGGTCTTGATCTCAGGGTTATGAGTTCAGGCCCCACGTTGGGCTCCACGCTGGATGTGGAGCCTACTTAAAATAAAAAAAAGGTAAGGTGGATCTGTCTGTGTGCACTGATGTGCACCCTACGGGTGAAAAGGTATGGCGTGAGCCTGTAAAAGTTTAAGTACGTGTATCCTTTTCCAGGTGCAAAGGGGCTCTTTCCTGGAAGACGGGGTGACAGGCAGACTTTGAGGTCACTCTCTGCTTTATAGTCATTGGAGTCTTTTTTGTGTTTTGTTTTTACAATGAGCATATGCCACTTTTATCATTGGGATTACCATTTTTCCTCCATGAAAAGAAAAAAGTAGCAAACAGGTGGCAGTTTCAGTTACCTTTGAAAAAGGAACCAGGCAGCCCAGGGGACAGGAGCCAGCATGGTGGCTTTCCCATCTGTCTGGTAATGAGGCTGAGCCACCAACCACTTCCCCGCTAGAAACCCAGGGACAGCTACTCGGAGAACCACCCGCTGCCTGCACAACTGTGGGCCTCTTGTCTGCGGCTAGGGCACCGGGCTACCCTGGAGCCGCCTGTCCTCCCCCAAGCCCTGCCCCAAGGTCAAAGAAGCTGCCCTCTGACCCTACCTTGACCAGGCTGACAAGGCAGCCAAGGTCACTGCAGCTCTGTCCTTTGCCCTCGGGCTCCTCTTGGTGTGGTCCTTGCCTGAATCTGAGAGACCACCAATGGAAGGAGGTGGAAAGGTGGGGATTCCCCAGGCCCCTGTGGGCCTGGATTGCAAACAAAGGACAGAAATAGACCTACTTGCCTTACCCCACCCAGTTCAGATTCGGTCTCTGCCGCGTGGTTTGGACCCCAGCGTTAGGCTTGACCGACTTTCCGCAGGTTGTTCTCAGCCCAGGCCGCCCGCCCTGGCACCAGGGCCCCCAGGTCCCTTCCTGTCTTTGCCACCTGTCGACACACTCGTGCCCCCTCTCTCTGTTTCCATTCCAGCCGCCCTGCCCCTGGCCCACCATGGCCTCCTCTGACAAGAATGGCGAGAGCGTCTCCTCTGTGTCCAGCAGCCGCCTGCAGAGCCGGAAGCCGCCCAACCTGTCCATCACCATCCCGCCACCCGAGACCCCAGCCCCTGGCGAGCAGACCAGCATGCTGCCCCAGGTAAGGGGGCAGCCTGGAGGCTCACTGGGGAGCGACAGCTGTGCACACAACACCGTTTAGGCGGGGGAGGCCCCCACTGCCTGTGTCACCCCTCACTTGGGCCTGCACCCCCTCCTCCCTGGCCCCAGACGTCACAGGGAGTGGGCCCGGAGCGCAGGAGCCGCGTCTCGCAGTGGTCGGTGGACGGGGAGACCAGAAGCACAGTCCTCGAGAAAGGCTCCCCGGTTCCACTAGGACCGGCTGTTTCCATTTCCTGCCCAGGGCCCCCCGAAGGGCTGTCAGACTTGGGGGAAGAGACCCCACGTGCTGGGCATCAGCAGCCTGGCCCCCGTGGAGAATGGTAATGAAGACAGGCTGGTCCAGCGCTCCATAAAGAGCTCATTGAGAGTGTCCTGGGGCATAAAAGGGGTGCTGTGTTGGTGCCACCCACTCACCCCGGGGGCTGTTTTGCGTACAGAGGGGGGGTGGGGAGCACTGTGTAGGGAGCTGGGAAATCACTGTGTAGGGTTCATTGAAGCGCGTGAAGGATGGTGACTTTACAGTTGGAAGGAAAGCAGCTCAGGCGTGTACACTAGGGGTGAGGTGTGTTCTCAGGGTTCTGGCGCAGGGAGCCAAGGAAGAGTGAGCCCGGGATCTGGGCTCCACCAAGTCCCAGCCTGTCCTCCTGCCCTGCCTCCCGCAGAGGCCCAGGAACCCAGCCTATGTGAAGAGCGTCAGCCTCCAGGAGCCACGGGGACGGTGGCAGGAGGGCAGCTCAGAGAAGCGCCTTGGCTTCCGCCGCCAGGCCTCCCTGTCCCAGAGCATTCGCAAGTGAGCACCTTTCCCACCCCCGCCCCCCCCCCCC
Organism: Eumetopias jubatus; assembly: GCF_037043125.1. Lineage (NCBI taxonomy): Eukaryota > Metazoa > Chordata > Mammalia > Carnivora > Otariidae > Eumetopias > Eumetopias jubatus. The sequence goes on from NW_028274816.1 coordinate 85,762,120, forward strand.
CCAGCAGCCCCGGGGACCTTCGCTGGGCCTTGGCCCTGTGTCCCTTTCCTAGGAGTAGGCAGGCGTTCGTGAGCAGCACTCCCTGCAGGGCTGGAACGTGCGCGTTCCGGGGCGGGGGTGGGGGGGGTGGGGAGGGGGGTTGGGGTGGAATTTGAGGCCCAAGGGGGATGTGTGCCTTGTAGAAAGTCACAGTGTGGAGGCTGGGGGGTTCAAGGTCAAGGAGCGGGGGCTGCAGGGGAGGCACTGGCCAGCCCAGCTTCGGCCCCAGACTGTTCCACCCCTCTTGTCTGGTCACTGGGTGCCGACCCGGGGGCAAAAGGGGGAGCTGGTCTGCCCCTTGTGCTGGGTGCACACGTGCACTGTAACCTCCCGTCCCCTCCCCTGCACACACCTCCCCCATCACCTCCCGCGTCCCCTCGCCTGCACACACCCCCTGTCATCCCCGCACGAGCACGGTCCCTGCCCCGCCGCCCCGCCGCCATGGTCGTGGGCGCGCGGCCACCGCTCTGTGTGCACTCCGCAGGGGCACGGCCCAGTGGTTCGGGGTCAGCGGCGACTGGGAGGTGAAGCGACAGCACTGGCAGCGCAGGACTTTGCACCACTGCAGCGTGCGCTACGGCCGGCTCAAGGCCTCATGCCAGCGCGACCTGGAGCTCCCCAGCCAGGAGGCGCCATCCTTCCAGGGTACCGAGTCTCCGAAACCCTGCAAGATGCCCAAGGTGGGCTCCCCCGGGGCAGGGGCGGGGAGCGGCAGGTGACTTAGCCCTGGGCCTGGTCGGCTCTGCTCACTCGCTCCCTCCCTCCCTCCCTCCAGATTGTGGATCCCCTGGCCCGCGGACGGGCGTTCCGCCACCCGGATGAGGTGGACAGGCCCCATGCCCCACACCCACCCCTGACCCCAGGGGTTCTGTCCCTCACCTCCTTCACCAGTGTCCGCTCCGGCTATTCCCACCTGCCCCGCCGCAAGAGGATGTCTGTGGCCCACATGAGCTTTCAGGCTGCCGCCGCCCTCCTCAAGGTAAAGATGCCTCCCCGCCTCTGCCCAGCCCCCACTGTCCCTCCCTCCCTCGCTGCAGAGCATCCCTCGAGAGCTCACCCAGGTATGTCCTTCTGTGCCAAGGGCGGTGGATGCACCGGGTTACCTGGCAGAGAGAGGGGCCCTGCAGCTCAGGAGCCCGGCCCACGTCTTTCCAGCCCCAGTTCTCCATAGTTTGGGACGCCGGTTTCTGCACTGACACGAGCTGGGAAAGTAGGACACGTGCAGGCACCACCCTTCACCCAAGTTCACTCAGCCCCTGTGTTGTGTTGGGCCCGGGGACTGCAGAGTGAAACGAATCAGTGTCACTGTTCTGGATGGGCTCCCAGCCCTGAGCAGGCCGATGTCACTGCTCAGTGTGATGAGTGCTGGGGCCCGCGTAGGAGAGGGACTGATGTCAGGACAGGCACTTGGGCTGAGCCCAGAAAAATAAGGAAAAGCTCCCCCAGGAAAGGAAGGCAAGGAACAGTATTCTCAGCAGAGGGAAGGGCCTATGCAAAGGCCTGGAGGTAGAGGGGGCGTGGCACATCAGGGGAAGAGCACATGGTTTGATGTGGTTTTAGTGAGGGGTGCTTATAGGAGGAGTAGCCGCAGATTGGGGTGAAAGAGGCAGACAAGGGCCTGCTCTGCTGTGCCAGGAAGCTGCAGCTGGGGGAAATGGCCCGAGTTTGGGGAGTAAGAGTGCAGAACAAGTGGTGGGGAGCTAGCTGTCCCAGCCGGAGGGCAGCAGGTGAGGATAACCGAAAATCTTGGAGAGAGCCATGGGTTCGGGGCTACGGAAGCTTTCGGGCCTTTTTCTGCAGACACTCCGTGCTCTGGGCAGGGTCCTATCTCCCAAGGTGCTGCCCCGGGAGGAGGGGCTTGACGGTTCCTTTGGAGGGGGCGGGGGGGTGGAGGCACCTGAACTGGGCCTGATGCCCGAGCCCTGCCCTGCCCTCTCCAGGGGCGCTCGGTGCTGGATGCCACGGGACAGCGGTGCCGCGTGGTCAAACGTAGCTTCGCCTACCCCAGCTTCCTGGAGGAGGACGTGGTGGACGGAGCAGACACATTTGACTCCTCGTTTTTTAGTAAGGCAAGCATGGGGTGTGGGCCTCAGGGTTCGGGGTGGCTACGGGGTGGCCTGGGAGTTAGGAGAGGAGACCCGGCCCAATCATGCTCTGCCAGGAGCCCCTGAGGGATCCAGAGGGTGGGATGGGACGTGCCACCTCGTGGAACTCCTGGGCGCCTGTCTTCCTGTTGGGGACCTGGCAGGGCCGGGTGCCAGCCGGGAAAGCCACCGTCAGGGCTGACAGGCACGTGCCTTCCATTTCCCTCCCAGAGAGCCTGTCTAGCTTTGTTCTGTCCTTGAACTGAGAGGTGCTGGGAGCAGTATGGACAGTGACTCCTCACACTGTCTTTTTCTGTGTCCCCCACTCCACCCCACCCCAGGAAGAAATGAGCTCCATGCCCGATGACGTGTTTGAGTCTCCCCCACTCTCGGCCAGCTACTTCCGGGGGATCCCACGCTCGGCCTCCCCGGTCTCCCCCGATGGGACGCAGACCCCTCTGTGAGTTCTGGGCATCCTTCCTCCGGGTGCGGGGAGGCGGCACAGCGGGGGAGGGCTCACCGGGCTGCCAAGTCCCTCCCGAGAGCCCCGTCCTGGGATGCGTGGGGGAGGTGGGGGGGGGGGTGGGCAGCGGGCTGAGAGCCATCGCCCACCAGGAAGGAGTACGGCCGCGCCCCGGTCACGGCGGCCCGGCGCGGCAAGCGCATCGCCTCCAAGGTGAAGCACTTCGCCTTCGACCGGCAGAAGCGGCACTACGGCCTGGGCGTGGTGGGCACCTGGCTGAACCGCAGCTACCGCCGCAGCATCAGCAGCACGGTGCAGCGCCAGCTGGAGAGCTTCGACAGCCACCGGTGAGCCTCCCGCGCCGGGAGCCCCTCGGCTGCAGGCGGCGGGGGGAGGGGCCGAGAACCAGAGCCCCCGGGACCCTCTCCGGCAGCACCCCCTTTATTCAGCAGGCGTTTAGCGAGCAGCTCGTATGGGAGAGGAGGGCGGGGACAAGTCCTCAGGGTGGCCCCATGGGACACAGCCGCACGAGCACGCGTGTCGCCTGGGAAGGGTCCTCGGCGCTTGCTGCCTCTTGACCCTCCCGGCTCTCTTGGCCTGTGCCCTTAGCCCAGCTCCCAACAGCGGTCAACAAGCATTCACTGAGCACCAGCACACGGGCCCTGGGACAGCTCCAACAGGAGGGACAGGGAGGGCAGGGCGGGCCAGAGGGACAGTTAGAAGCTCTGTGAGTGAGGGGACCGTGGAGGGGAAACCAGAGGATTGGGGAGCGGCAGTTCTCACAGTGTGCCCTGGGCGGCGACCCGATCGACATCAAACCCAAAATCAAAACACGAATAACAAGCGTAGCAAGTGTCCCAGGAGGACAGAGTGAGTGGACGGCTGCGGGGAGGGCTGCAGCCAGGCTGAGCAGGAGTTAGCCGGGCAGAGAGAGATGTGAAGAGCATCTCTGGCAAAGGAAGTGCCTTGTGCGAAGGCCCTGGGGCTGCAGGGATCATGGTTTGTTCTAGGAGCTGTAAGAAGAGAAGGTGGGTGGGCGCATTAAGGCCCCCAGGAGGGGGTGACATTAGACTTTATTGCAAGGGGACCAGGAAGCTGTCTAAGGGTTGAAGCTGGGAGAGAGATATGTGAGGGTGCATTTTCAAAGTCACTGTGGTGAAGGATGAGTTGGAGGGCAACAGAAGGGGAGGGGAGAGAGCAAGTGAGAGCTGCTGGGGGCTGGGCTCGGCAGGTGAGGGTTGGGATGTGGGTTCAGCTCTGCTGACCCAGTGCTTCTGTCCCCAGGCCCTACTTCACCTACTGGCTGACCTTCGTCCACATCATCATCACGCTGCTGGTGATTTGCACGTATGGCATTGCACCCGTGGGCTTTGCCCAGCACATCACCACGCAGCTGGTGAGTCAGGCTAAGGAAGGGGTGCTCCCCTCTGGGGGCCCCAGCCTCTCCTGAGAGGCATCAGCATCGTCGGCCACGGAGTCCCTCCCTTGGCCACAACCTGGCCCATGCAGGAGGGTGCTCTGGGCTCACCGTAGCTTTACCTCTCAGCCCCACTCTGGGGCCGTACCCTGGGATGGGGAAACCCCTGAACCCCCTACCCTCTGCCCCTGCACCAGGTGCTGAGGAACAAAGGTGTGTATGAGAGCGTGAAGTACATCCAGCAAGAGAACTTCTGGATCGGCCCCAGCTCGGTGAGGGGCCCAGGGGGCGGGGACAGCATCTCAGCAGGGAACGCTGGGGCCCTGTCGCCCCCAGCTGGGCAGGGGGTCAGCTGGCCCAGGAGCCCCTCTTATCAGGGGACCTTCAGGGGAAACTCAACAGAGTGGCCAGCTCTGGACCCAGGCTCCTTCTTTCCCCTCCCGCAGATTGATTTGATCCACCTGGGAGCCAAGTTCTCCCCCTGTATCCGGAAGGACCAGCAGATCGAGCAGCTGGTGCTTCGGGAGCGAGACCTAGAGCGGGACTCGGGCTGCTGTGTCCAAAACGACCACTCGGGCTGCATCCAGACCCAGCGGAAGGACTGCTCGGTGGGGCCAGGCCCTCTAGCCCCTGCCAGCCCCGCTCTGGTCCTGTGCACCATCTTCACTTGCCCCAGCATAGGGGAGGGACCCTCAGGGACAGTGACCGCATCCCCTCCTTCCTTCCTGGCCCCATACAGGGAGAGTGCCAACCTCCCCAGCCCCACAGAAGTGAGGGAAGTGACGTTCCCAGGTCTTGGGAACGTCAGCCAGGGGTGGAGGTCTGGGAGATGAGCCTGAGCCCTGGAGACCAGGGGAAGAGCCGCCGTCCAGAGGGCCCCTTGCCAACTCTAATGGGGATGGCATCACCCTAGTCGCAACCAACGCTCCTCTATCCTCCAGGAGACTTTGGCCACTTTTGTCAAGTGGCAGGATGATACGGGGCCCCCCATGGACAAGTCTGATCTGGGTCAGAGGCGGACATCAGGGGCGGTGTGCCACCAAGACCCCAGGTACAGTCTCAGGGTGGCCCAGCTGGGCTGTGAGAAGATGGGATTGAGTATCCTGTCTGCTTGCCCCTGGGGATGTTAGCGGGTGGGTGTGGCAGGCTGGGGGGCGGGCCCAGCTCCTCATTTTGCCCCTTCTAACCTCTGCCTCCAGAACCTGTGAGGAGCCAGCCTCAAGTGGTGCCCACATCTGGCCTGATGACATCACCAAGTGGCCAGTGAGTGTCCGGGGTGGAGAATGGTCCAGGAAGGGCAGGGAGACGGTGAGAGTGCCTGCCACTGCAGGGGCCCAACCCAATGTGGGCGTGTCATGTCCTTCCCCGCCCCCCCCCCCCCCCCAGATCTGCACTGAGCAGGCCAAGAATAACCGCACCGGCTTCCTACACATGGATTGCCAGATCAAGGGCCGCCCCTGCTGCATCGGCACCAAGGGCAGGTAAGCCAGCTCCTCTGTTGCCACCCGCCACACGGGCTAGTGTCCTCCCTCCCCCACTCTGGAGTCGCCCGTGGTGTGAGCAGGATGAAAGGGAGCCTGCCCCAGAGCTCGGGTCCCCACAGAGGGGCGCCCCTCCTGCCAGTGGGCAGGGGTACTCGGGGCTGTGACGTACCCCCTTGCCTCCCTGTCCCCCCAGCTGTGAGATCACTACCCGGGAGTACTGTGAATTCATGCATGGCTATTTCCATGAAGAGGCAACACTCTGCTCCCAGGTGAGGCAGGGCCTGCGGGGGCCCTGAGGGTGAGCAGGTGGGCACGGCAGCGTGCTGGAGCCGGCCTCATGCCTCCCCTCCTGCAGCAGGTGTCTGGCTCTGCACCCACCCCCGCCCCACATCGGGGCCAGCTGGGTCGCAGGCCCTGACTGCCCCGTGCTTGCCCTCAGGTGCACTGCTTGGACAAGGTGTGTGGGCTGCTGCCCTTCCTCAACCCCGAGGTCCCAGATCAGTTCTACAGGCTCTGGCTGTCTCTGTTTCTCCACGCAGGGTAAAAGGCCCCTCGCTGCCCGCCCCCTCCCCCACGCCCCGGTGCTGCCTGCCCCCCCCCCCGCCCCCAGGCCCGTGGTGGAGGAGCACTCCTGGCTGGCAGCCGGGGGCAGACGCGGGACGGCTGATGCCTGCTGTGCCCCCTCCCCAGCGTGGTGCACTGCCTCGCGTCCGTGGTCTTCCAGATGACCATCCTGCGGGACCTGGAGAAGCTGGCTGGCTGGCACCGCATCTCCATCATCTTCATCCTCAGTGGCATCACCGGCAACCTCGCCAGCACCATCTTCCTCCCGTATCGGGCAGAGGTAGGGACTTGGGGGATGGGGCAGGGAGGGCCAGTTCTGCTGCTTCCCGCCCCTCCCCCCTCCCCCCCCCCCCCCCGGAGCCGCCAGAGGGACACACGGCCCCGCCCGGGGCCAGGCACGACACCGGACGGACAGCTAAGCTGTGGGCTTATTGGCTGATCCCCTAATCCCTGGGAGCAAGGGAACAGCGATGCCTCTGCGTCAGGCTCAGGCATCATCTCCAGAAAGACTTTTCCAGACCCTGTCCCTCACTTTGTTCCCCTTCTCTGCTTCATTTCTCTTCGTGACCATGACCCTTGCCTGCCTACCCGCAAGTCACATAGCTGTGGGTTGAGCTGCATGAGATCTCCAGTGTGCAGATATTCATGACCCACAGAAACAGTGACAGTTTTTCCATTGATTCGACCCCATGCCCTTGGCTTGTTCGGTGTCCGTCCATCCTGCCGTATGCTGCCTGGCGTAGGCCTGTCTGTCCTGCTTACTGCACGGACTAAACACTGGGCCCGTAGTTGGTCCTCAGTGTTTGCAGAAAGGGTAGGTGCAAAAAGCCCCACTTTGGTCCGGGAGCCTCAGCTGCCGGGTCCCCACCCCTGGGAGAGCCTGCCCGTAGGAGGACCCGGCTGCACCCCAGCTTCGCACGTGGCACCCCGGGCTGACACCGCTCCCCTCCCCACCCCAGGTGGGCCCGGCGGGTTCGCAGTTTGGCCTCCTCGCCTGCCTCTTCGTGGAGCTCTTCCAGAGCTGGCAGCTGCTGGAGCGGCCCTGGAAGGCCTTCCTGAATCTGTCAGCCATCGTGCTCTTCCTGTTCATCTGCGGCCTCCTGCCCTGGATCGACAACATCGCCCACATCTTCGGCTTCCTCAGCGGCCTGCTGCTGGCCTTCGCCTTCCTACCCTACATCACCTTCGGCACCAGCGACAAGTACCGCAAGCGGGCCCTCATCCTGGTGTCGCTGCTGGTCTTCGCCGGCCTCTTCGCCTCTCTGGTCATCTGGCTCTACGTCTACCCCATCAACTGGCCCTGGATCGAGTACCTCACCTGCTTCCCCTTCACCAGCCGCTTCTGCGAGAAGTACGAGCTGGACCAGGTGCTGCACTGACCCCTGCCAGGTGGGCCTGGGACGGGCTGCCTGTCTGCAGAGCGCCCCAGCCCGCGCTCCAGAGACCCGCCGCCGGGGGCCCCGGCCCTCCCTCCAACCAGCCACACTGACCCCGCGGTGACAGTCACAAAGGCGAGGTCCTTGGGGGAGTGAGGCCCCCCCCGCTTCCTCAGTCTGGGGGGCCCTCCGAGCATGTGCTTCTCCACAGCATGGGGACTCGGACCCTGCCTTCCTGCCGCTCCCCTGCCAGCAGGACCCCTGCCGAGGGGTGGGCTTCTCTCCTTCCCAAGGTCCTCGGCTTTGCCGATCTCCCCACTCAGCCCCAGCTGGGGCCTGGCCCCCCCGCCCCCCACCACACACACACACCCCATTACTGTGGCCGTGCCCTTACTGGGACGTGGCCAGGGTTCCCACCAGGTTCCCGCCCCTGCCTCACTGAGGCCTCCCCTCCCTGCCCTATGAGCCCGTGCCCCTTACTCAGCAGTCGCCTGGTGAGCCTGCCCTTAATGCTCCTGGACCAGCTGTGCGGGAAAGGCTTTGCCGTGGCCTGGGGCAGAGAAGGAGCATGGAGACACAGCGAGGCTGGGAAGCTGAGAGCCTCCACTTGGTGGTCGCAGACAGCCTCTCCCCTCTCTGTCTGTCCTGGTCCTCCCTCCGAGTCAGTGTTCTGCCTTGTGGGACTGGCTCTGAGAAGGCTGGCCCTACCCCACTCTGCCTCACTCCTGCCCAAGTGGGAGTGGGGGCTGGGCCACCTCAAGGACCTGCTCCCAGGGGGTTGCCCAAGGCTCAGTCAGGCCCATTTTTTACTGGTTTATATTATGGTTCTAATTTTTAAAAGTAACGCTAACTTTATATGGATGATGTCTCGAATGTATTAAATGATATTCTCTAAAAGTATCACGTTTTGACCTGGCAGAGTGAAAGCTGGGACTTTTTTTTTGTTGGTGGGGGGTCAGCCGTGAGCTCAAGGGCAAGGCCTTGGCCCAAAGGGACGGTGGAAAACTTGTGGGGCATTTGGTTGGACCGGAAACCAGGTTTGGGGGTCCCATGGAAAGCCTCAGGGGGTTCCTTGAGAGGGCCGGGTCAAATCCTTGGACCCCAGGGGCAGTGAGGGGCTGGCTTTCCTGGCAGAGACGGCAGGGGGGAAGGCACAGACCTCGTCCCTTCACTGTGCCTCACCCGCAACCCTCACCCCACACAAGAAGCCACCTGGGAGGTTATGTGGCACAACTATTTTATTAGAGGGAACAGGACCCGGGGTTTCCGAGGCGAGGGGTGGGGGGCACGTGGGGGTAGCTGGGAGGTAGCCCCTGCACTTCCTTGCTCCCAGGTACGCCCCATTCTGGGGCTGAGGACGAGAACGGAAGTCCCTGAGGCTGGGGAGAATAAGGGCCTGAGAACCAGGCACCTCGCGTGAGTCGAGGAGGCTGCCTGCCCAGAGGGTCCACCATCGGTTCCTGAAAATGAGGGAGTCACCGAGGCGGGTCGCAGGACACCTCCTGCTGTCCCCAGTTACCAACCCAGGCCCACCTCCAGCACAGTTCGGCATACAGCCTGGGCTGGGGAGAGAAGGGGACACCGGTGCCGGGTGGCTGTGGGCACCTTGGGGCGGCAGGTGTCAGCAGCCGCTGTTCCGACGCAGGGAGCCGTTGCCTTGCGTGGAACACTGGAGCTCCATGAAGGTGAGCGAGCCCAGGGTGATGGCGCATGGGCCCATAAGGCTGAAGCCGAACCTCTGGTAGAAGGGCACCAGTCTGTCCTCACACATGAGCACGGCCCGGTGCACTGCTGGCTGACTGCCCAGGTGGTGCAGGTAGCGCCACATCAGCGTGGAGCCCTTGCCCTGCCGCTGGCAAGCGTGGTGCACTGCCAGCACGTGCAGGTGGACAGTGTGGCCCCCGGGCCGGTGCAGCGTCAGCGACTCCTGGAAACAAGCAGGGCTGTGAGTCCAGATCCCGCTCTGCCCATACCTGCCTCCCAAACTAGCCCCAATCCGGCCAAGGGCAAGTGTCTCCTGAGTGCCTCCAGGCGGGGCTCCCTTCCCAGCCATGGAGGGCCCCAAGTTGGGAACTCTACCCTCCGCCCCATGGAGGACCCTTCATGAAGGCCTTTGAGCCCCAAAGAGGTGAGTCCTTTTGACCCGGGAGAGGACCAGAGGAAGAAATTCCAGCCCCTGGCCTCCTCTGCGTCCCTCTGAGCAGGAGAAGCCAGGGCCTGGGGGTGGCAGCCTCCCTTCCAGAGGGAGCGTCCGAGCGTCCCAGCCCCATCCTGCCCTCACCTGAGTGAGTCTCTCCTGGTCCCAAAGCGAGCCGATGATGAAGGCCACGAGGCGGCCCTCCTGGAACCAGCCCAGGGACAGCTCTGGACACAGGGTCAGGAAGTACTTGACCTCATCCAGATACAAGGGGCAGATGCCCAAGACAGAGATGAAGGCTGCAGGAGGTGCGGCAGGTGACTCAGTGGTCACCCCGCCACATGCCACTGGCCACTGCACACCAAGCATCTGCTCAGAAGCCCAGGTGGGGTCTCCCGCCCCGCCCGCCCCCCCCCCCCCCTCGCCCACAAGAAAATGGGATTCAGGGCTGTTCCCATCCCCACTTTCCTGAACACGCATGCATGCGCACACACAGAAATACACCTCCAATCTGATCCCCTGGGGACCCAGCCACCAAGGACAGGGGCTCCTCCCCACAGGCCCTCTGCGGGGCCCGCTTACCTTCGCGCTCGATCTCAAACACGCTGGCAGCATCCTCCGGAGTGAGGCAGCGGAACTCACTGGCGGGAAGTGTGTGGCGCCGCTGGTGGCTTGGGGCCCCTGGGATCCCAGACCGCAGGTCCAAGGCCTCGGGCTCCAGGTCGGGAGGGCTCTGTGTGGACATCTTGGCTGCTGGTGCCTCCTTGGGATGCCCCAACTTCAGAAGTGGCCTTCGGCACCTACAAGGGCCCTCCAGCACCTATTGGAGAGGAGTGAGGGTCAGGGGTATGGTCCTCAACTCCAATAGGGGCAGGCCAGGGTGACGGTGCACCTTGCCTCTTTTGTAAGCGGACCTGGGGTTGGGCGAGCCCCAGTGCGGATTCTGGGGGCTGTAAGTGTTGGTGCCGTCTCTCCGTCTCTCCCTCTCAGCCAGAAGTACCCGCAGAGCAGCCCTTCCAAACCTCCAGATCCTGGCCTCACTGCCCTCCAGGTACATCTAAGTCCCAGGAGGCAGTGGGAGGGGTGGGCAGGGCCCCGTGGAGCCCAAGGCATCCCAACACCGCTTGCTGCCCAAGGTGGGAGGGGTGACCACTGACCACGTCTAGCACAACGATGAGCGGGGTGGGTCGGTCTGTCTCACCTGCCCAGAAGGCGACTCGCCAGTTCTTTGGGTGTAGGATGCTATGGCTCCAGCTTTCTAGGCAGCTTCAGCTGTAGGCCCTGGAGAAAAAGACCCTTAATCAAAGTGGGTCCTCAAGGAACCTTCACGTTTATTCAGATGGCCCCAGACTGGACCACGCACACATGAGGGCATCGGGAGGATCAGGAGAGTCTGAGGAGGTAGGGCGGAGCGGCCAGGAGGGCATCTGACTATGTCCCTATGGCATTTTGTATCTCCCGTGATGCTCTTGCAGATTCTTCCATATTTGCCTTGCCTTCCCTCCTCCACTTTTTCTCCCTATGCCTAGAAGCCCCAAGCAGAAGTAGCTCCTGTTCCTAAAGGCCGGGAGCCAGGGGTGGGAGGGTGGGATGGGGGCGGCCCACTTACCAGGACTCTGAGCAGGGGCCCAATGTTCCCACCGCAGAGCCACTCACCCTGGAGGTCGCCTGCAGGCGCGGGAGCCAGGGAAGTCTGGGACTCTGGGCTGCGTGGCTGTTGCAGCAGGTGTCACTGGGGAACACGTGATGTTCTCCCAGATTTATAATCCCCGCCCCGCCTCCGTGTTACGCCAGCAGGACAAAGCCAGCAGGCTGTGACCCTGCCTGCTGAGGGTCAAACATCGGTGTGACACACTGGATGCACAGGGGATTAAGTGATTGATTGAGGGCCCAGAATCTGGGGGAAGAGCACAGGGCTAAACCTCAGGGGTCCAGCTCTAATCCCTGTTCCGGTTTTGCCTGGCTGGGCCGGGCATTCACCCTTTGTGCTCCGGAGGCTCGGACACACTCAGCTCGGAGAGTCCTTCCAGCCCCTGCTGCCCAAAGAGCACTACCGTTTGTAGCCCTTGCTATGGGCTGAGCCTCAGGAAAGAATATCCTTTAACCCACATGAGAGCCCAGTGAATATTAACCCCATTTTACAGAGGACACCGAGGCTCAGAGAGGCTGAATTACCTGCTTAGAGCCTCCCAGCAAGTTGTGGGGAGGGGGGGGGCAGGAGAGGCAACCGCAGGTATGTCTCCAAGCATCACGCTGTTCCCACCAGGGATGTTAGGCCCCGTGGATTTTCCAAATGGCGGGGACACGTCTTCACGGTTCTACCAATCATCAGACTGTATCCTCAAGTCAGGGTCTACCAAAGCAGGGGGGAGCCAGTGAGTGACCCATCGGCCTTGGGAGGGGATGCCCAAATCTGGCTCTTAGGATGTGCCGTCTACTAGAGCCAGGGAGACTGGAGAGGCAGGCAGTATTCGGACCTTGCTGTGTAGACAGAGGCAAGCCACTGATCACCAGACAAGCCCCTCTACATCCTGCCCTCATAAATTACCTCCTCCATGGATGCAACCAAGCATAACTCTTTCCAGAGCGCTCTGGAGAAAATCCCCAGATCCAGAAGTGAGAGTCAAATCCTCCTGCGTACCAGCTGGTCATCTGTAGCAAAAACCAACCCAAACAAGCAAGAGGTCCTTAGCAACTCACACCCTCCTCCCACCGCACCCCCCCCCCCGCCGCCCCGGTACCCTGCCTAGTCTCCCACACCTGCCATTACCCTGAGGTACTTAAATAACCCCAAGGGGCTGCGGCTGCCGCTTTGGAAGACTTCGAAGTACCTGCTAAAGCTGGACTCATGGGCGCCTGGGTGGCTCAGTCATTAAGCGTCTGCCTTCGGCTCAGGTCATGATCCCGGGGTCCTGGGATCGAGCCCTGCATCGGGCTCCCTGCTCGGCGGGAGGCCTGCTTCTCCCTCTCCCACTCCCCCTGCTTGTGTTCCTGCTCTCGCTGTCTCTCTCTGTCAAATAAATAAAATCTTTTAAAAAAATAAAATAAAATAAAATAAATAAATAGACAGGCTCTTTAAAAAAAAATAAAATAAAATAAAGCTGGACTCATGCCCTGGGACCCGCAGTCCCCACTCAAACACCAATAGAGCTAGAAGGTTCCCCAGTGGAAACAGCCCAAATGACCATCAGTGGTAAGGGACTATGGAATAGACACAAAATGGAGGATCATCCAGCTGTGAGAGCAAACGACCATGAGGACACATGGCATCACTGAGGACCCTCACCAAGGCAACAGGGAATGAAAGAAGCCCCCAAACAAGAGCGGTTCTGAGTCCATGGGTTCTGTTCTAATCTATGTGTTGGAGGCAGTGGCTGCCCAAGCGGGGCTTCTGGGGTGCCGGTAATATAACATTCAATTCTTTCTCTTTTTTTAAGGTTTCATTTATTTACTTGAGAGACAGAGAGAGCTTGAGCGGGGGGAGAGGCAGAGGGAGAGAGAGAGGCAGACTCCCCGACGAGCAGGGAGCCTGACACAGGGCTTGATCCACGACCCTGAGATCATGACCTGAGCCAAAACCAAGAGTCAGATGTTTAACTGATTGAGCCACCCAGGCACCCCAAAAATACAATCTTAAAAAAAAAAAAAGTCAAACACCAACATCGAGAGTGACTGCATGTGTTTCTAGTCCCAGCCTTGCTGAGTGATAATCTGCTAAGGCATTTCAGAACACTAACTGGGTCCTGGCACCAGGGCATCCTCCCCCAGGGGCTGTCATCGAATTCATCTGACCGGCAGAGTGGCCTCAGGAGATGTACCTTGTGAATGAGATTGCCAGATTTAGCAATTAAAAATGCAGGAAGCCCCGTGAAATTCAAATTTCAGGTAAACAATTTTTTTTAAGATTTTATTTTTAAGTAATCTCTGCACCCAACGTGGGGCTCAAACTCACCACCCTGAGATCAAGAGGTGCATGCTCCACAGACTGAGACAGCCAGGCACCCCACAAATAATTTTTTAAGTATAAGTCTGTCCCATGTGATATTTGGGGCATACTTTTACTAAAAAATTGTTTATCCCAAATTCTGATTTCCACCTCAAACTAATGCAACATTATATGTCAACTTTATTTAAATTAAAAAAGAAATTTTTAGGGACGTCTGGCTGGCTCAGTTAGTAGAGCATGTGGTTCTCGATCTCTGGGTCATGAGTTCGAGCTCCACATTGGTGTGGAGTTTATTTAAAAAAAAAAAGAAGAAGAAGAAGTGCACATTCTCTGAGCTGTAATTTGGCATCCTCTTTGTCTTTCTTGTGGGAAAAGAGTGTGCCCAGCTAGCCATGTGCATAGAGCAGGGGTTCAAACCTTTGTACCCCTTTGCAAGTGGAGTCTTCGGCGGAACTCTAGCATGTAAAACAGACCAAGAGCCCCCCTCACCCCACACCCCACACATCTCCCACCCCACACATCTCCCACCCCCCGCCCTGGGCTGGAACTCCCGCCGATGACATGAAGACTCTGCCAAGATGAGGCTGGAACAATATGGATCCCACCAGGGGCCCCTGGAGAGAAATGGACTTCCCTCAGAGGCACAGACTCATCTTAGAGCGCCTGTGCCCCATGTGGCCCTTGGAACACCATCCCCACAGGCAGGTTCTGAGGCTCTGTCCAGGCTCAGGGGGGCAATAGAAGAGTACCATCTATCTGAGAGGCATCACAGGGGACATTGCAGACGCTCCCACAGCGGAACCAGAGGTGAGCTGTGTATCCGATAGAGAGTCAGTGTAACCCAGAGTCCCGCATGGGGACCATTGGCTCGGGGTGCTTTTTGTCAGGCCCCCTATTGATACAGTTTTGCTCTTTATGCCAGTCTTCTCCTTCCAGCACCAGCTCTCTGGAAAGGGTCCTGTAATAACCACTGCTCCCCAGCTCCGATTCTGCCCATTGGCCTCCATACCACACTTCTTCTCCCAGCACCGCTCTCCTTAGGGGTGCTACCCCTCACTCCCTCCAGTCTGGCCTCCCCGTCCACCAGACAGGTCCACGCACATCTGAATGACAGCGGTGGGCTGGGCTCCAGCTCTCTCCCACAAGGCTCTTTGGTTCCAAGCAAACCACAGGCTGTGGCTTGGCTCCTGCTTCAGGGTTCCAGAACATTCTATGATAGTTTGGAGCCAGGTTGTGGAAGGCACACAGAGATCCCCTCCAGAGGGCCGTGTTACCTAACTCCCCACCTGTCCCAGCACAGCCTCACCTCTGACCCGGCTGAGCCCCTATCCCACTAACGATCTGAAGCAGCAAAAGGATGACGGGCACAGAGGTGGCTGTCCTCATGGTCGAGTAGACAACGGAGGTCTCGGTATAGGAAGTGTTCTGAAGGGCTCCATGTTGCCACAGGGAAGCTAAGGGATGTCTACTCTTCGGAGGGGGAGCAGCCTCATGGTGACAGAGCAGAGGTCATCTGTTTAAAGATACACCGGCCCTTTGGCATGGCTGGGGCAGCCCCCATGTTCTCCCTCCCTCCCCCACTCCCCCGACACCAACACTGGCCCCCAGCCTGCAGCAACTCTGACAAACTGCAGAGCCTGGCCCGGCGTGGCGGTGAGCATCCCCCCGGGGCCCAGAACCTCCGGGAGCCCCTGCTTCTCTCTCCTCCTTCCCTCAGCGTGACAGCTGCCCGGTTCCCACTGCAGGGCCCAGGGGAGTCCACCTGGAGGAGACTGAGAGGTGGGCCCCTGAGAGACGGGGCCCAGAGACACTATGATGATATTTCTGAGACCCCCAACTTTCCACACACAGCCACTGGAAGGCCATAACGGGCAGGGAAGGCAGCTCTCTGTTAGGGCGTCTGCACGACCAGTTGCATTTTTTTGGTGGTTTTCAGGGTGGTTTCTTTCTCTCAACTCCTTCCCTGGACCTAAGGTCTGCCCTGTGCACCTGGCACTGAGCACATTTTGCCTAACCGTATTTACCATTTCAACCTTCGTCTCTTACAGGCAGGTTCCCCAGGAAACAGAAAGTGAGATGGAGGACTGCGTGCAGGAGGTTCACCAGGGAGCAGGGGAAGCAGCCTTGGGCAGAGCGAGAAGGCAGTCATGTTGATGGGGTTTGCCACAGAGGCCCCAGCCCATCTTGTGGGAGCTCAGGAGCCAAGAAGCCCTTCAGAGACACCCAGCCTCAGGCAGGGGGCAGACCCTTCCGCCCTGCGTTGACCTTGGTGAGGCAGCTTCCTGAGCTGAGGGCAATCCTGCCAGCCAAGGGGTGGGTGCTCTGGATCACTCTCGCCAAGCTGCAAAGAGCTACCCTAGCAGAATGCTAGCACCAGCTTCCGGGGGCCTCGCCAGGGCGATAAATCCTGTGGCGGGGAAGTGTGTTCCCAGAACAACACATTCTTGTCCAACTTAATGTTCTGCCTCTCTCGACCCAGTATCCTTCACTCTAGGCCCACATTCTCCCAGCTCCTGTCGGCACCGTTGGCCAGGACCTGCAGTCCCTTCCCGATACAGCTTTTTTCTCCCTTTCGGTGGCCCAGCATGCACTAGCAGCCGAGTTAAGTTGTGCTTTAGACCCAGCTATGGATCTGGGGCAAAGAGGGGAGATGGCATAGATCCTTGGGGTGGGGGCAGGGGGAGGGTTGGCACTTGTCTCACAAGGAGGAGTTTTGTCGTCTAGCAAGGAGAAAGCACTAACCGGTCACAGGCACGAGAGGGCCACATAGGAGGGGGCCACAGCTGTGAGGGTCCAGAAGACTCAAGGAGAACCTGGCGCTTTGACATTTTTGAGTCCAGTGACCCAGATCTCCCCAGATGTCTCAGAGTTCCCCCTCTTCCCAATTAGGGTCCTCCTTGACATAGCTGACTCACTAAGGTTGGGGATTCAACCTCTTTTAGGGCCCTGCTTCCCCTATTAGGTCCGGAACCTGGCTCTCTATTTTTCTCTGGTCCCTGACTTCAGGAGGTAAGTTTCATTACATGCTGCCAAGGAGACGCTCTGGCTTTTATACCGAGCCTCCGAGTGGTGACCCATCACCCGCAGCTTTTTGCTGTCTTTCTCCAGTGTGACTGCCCCCAACAATAGTCATGAGGTGCCATGGTCCTTATAATGATTGCTCTCCCATATGCCTGAGATTATTCACCACTACCGCAGTTCCTTCCACTGGTTCACTGCCCACAAAAGTTGTAATGATTGCACCACTGTAGTGTGCTAGGGCCCAGAATATTACACCTCCCACTACTGGTGGGGATCCTCATTAACAGGCAGGTGATCCAGCTCTAGAATCCCGTTTAGAGTCTGTTCCCTAACACCACACTTGGCACCAATGGTGATGGGTCAGATTCCCCAGGATCTAGACTTAAAGACTCAGATCTGCATGAAGACATTTACTGTAAGTGCCATCAGGGAGCAAGGTCAGCAGAGGTGGGCAGAGGACCTTTAACTGTGAAGAGCCAGTTCCAGTGGAGACCTCAGCTGATCCCAGAAGCTCTGAAGCTGGGGTGCCCCTTCCCAGGTGTCCTGAATGGAGGTGAGAGGGCCAGGCTTTGTTCCTCCTTAAGGACAGTCATTGGATGGGTGAGGCACCTTCTTTCAGCCAAGGGCAATCCTTGGAGAGGTACCAAAGCTGTGAGGCTCAGCAGCCAGTGCCGGGCAGCTGGGGGAAGGGTTCCTGGGATTGGAACGTGGACTCGGGCTGTGCACACGGTATCCACTGACGCCCATCTCCCAAACAGGCTTTATAAATGCCTGGAAAACAGAGACCATATTGAAAGTGGGGCATGTGCCCCGCAGAGTAGCTATCAACTTGATTCTTCTGTTGAGAAGGATGGCATTTAGCTTCTTGACTTCCTGTGGATTTATTTTGAAGCCTCATTTGCGTAAATATGCTGGCTTCACTGCATGGCTGAATGGAGCCCCATCCTTATTTGGAGTTCAATATCTGACATATGACACAGGCTGTTTGTTCAAGAACCTTCCAGACCTTTCTGGAATCAAGGTGTCAAAGGCAGGGAGGGATCGCCACCTCCTGGAGAAAGAAGGGACCTACGGCTCCCTGAGCATCGGGAGCCCTGCGGTCCGAAAGGTCATGTGAGCCCATAATGTGATTTTTGATTTTATAGTAGCCACATTAAAAAGAGCCAAAAGAAACAGGTGAACTTGATTTTAATAATATATTTTATTTAACCTAATACATATAAGGTATTGACATTTCAACAAGTAATCAATATAAAATTATTAAGAAGGTATTTTAGATGTTTTTTTTTTTTTTCTGCAAGCAAGTCTTCAAAATTCAGGGTATATCTTACACTTACAACACATGTCGATTCAGAGGAGCCACATGTTAAGTGCTTAAGAGCTACGTGCGGTTAGGGGTTACCACAACAGACAGCACAGATCTAGAGGCTAAAGCCCAAAGAGAGAACTAGAGTGTGTGTGTGTGTGTGTGTGTGTGTGTGTGTGTGTGTGTGTGTGTGTGTGTGTGTATTCCTCTCCATATCTAGGAAACATGGACAGCAGGGGACTTGAGGAAAGACAGAGGTGTCCCGGGGTCTTGCTGACACATTTCGAACCATTGGGAGAAGTTGGCTGGTTTTGTTCACTCAACAAAAATCTCTGGAGCACGCACTATGGGTCAGACCTGTGCTGGATGCTGGGGTATAAAGATGAAGAAGGGTGTCACAGAGGGGAAAAAATACAACGCACAGGTATTACCAGGTAAATGGGGGAAATAATCAGGAATTGGGTGCTTGGAGGACATCATAGATAAGAAGGCCCGATCTGGGTTTTGTGAGATGAAAAGGAGTTCTTTTGGTAAAAACAGGAGTTGAAGTTGAGGCATAAACACTTACAGGCAGATGGTGAACAAGGGAAAAGGCACCAGGCACCAAAAATTGGGGTCCTGAAGGTAGCGGCCAAGGCTGGAGCATGGAGCATGTGTGCAGGGCGTAGAGCGGGAACACAGGGTTAGAGGTAGGTAGAGAAGATCAATTCCAGAAGGGCTACCGTGTCATTCTCCGCTGACCCAGGACAGCCCCAGAGAGATGGTAAGCCAAGAAGCTGGATGATCTTGTTTGCATTTTCAATGTCCCTGGGAACAAGGTGGTGGATGGATTAGGCGGCGGCAGGGGTAGGGGAAGGAGGCTACAGCCGTGGTGTGCGCAAGAGATGGGGATGAACTCATACCAGCAGGTAACGTTTATCAGGCCCCACTACCTGAACAGGCCCTACACAAAGCACCATATATTGACCATGCCAGTTATATTGTCAACAGCCCTAGGAAGTAGGTACTATTATTATTCCTACTTCACAGAAAGGAAACTGAGTCTCAGGGAAGTGAAATAGCTTACCCAAGGTCACATAGTGAGTCAATGGTTATCTATCGCAGGCCTCAAACCCAGGTCCATTGATTCTGGAACCCCACTCCTAGCCACGGCACCATGGCACCACCCTATCTCCCCGTGGAGCGGCCCCCAGGGGAGCCGCTCTGGACCTGAGGGGGGCTGGAAAGAGGGTAGAGGGGCCATGACCTGGACTTTGATCACATGTGGCACTTCAGATCAAGGATTAACCCTCAGGTGGCCAGCTTGGTACCCAGGTAAGTGATGCTGCCATCAACCTGGATGAGGAGTCTGGGAGAAGACATGGGTTTGGGGGAAATGGGTTTGTGACATCTGGCTGGCCATCCAGGAAGTATCCATGAGTTGGCGCTGAGGGGAAGGCCCTGGCGATCTGGGACTTGGTGGTGAGGAGGGGGGATGGTGGAGTGACTGCAGCCCCACTGTTCTTCAAGCTGGTCCGGGGGCATGTGCTGTCCCTGGCCCCTATATCCAAAGGAAGGAGGGAAACAGAGTGCACCTGCCAAACCTGGGCTCTCACTTACTGTTCAACCTTTTCACTGGTGCCCCCAGCACAAAGTAGTTTGCCCCGTGGATTGCAACCATTCCTGAGTCAGGAGTGAGAAAGGCTCAGGGCCGGCCCATCTGGGTCCTAATCCTGATCATACTGCAGGGTGATCCTGGGCAAATCCCACTGTTCTCCCAGGGCATCAACACAAAAAGGGGTAAGGCTCCAGGGGCAAGAAGGACCCGTTTATTTCCAAAAGCCCATGATTCTTGAGCTGCCACTAGCTGGAGCCTCAGGCAGGGGCATTTCTCCAAGTAGGCTAGCAACGGCCCCTCAGGGTAGCTTCCCTCCCACTCCACCTTCTTAGCTGAAGACTCCGGTGCTGAAGGCACCCTAGAGCCTCTAAGCACGCACTTCAGGGTAGAAGGAGTTCTCTGGATTCTCTCGCACAGGGAAGTTTGGAGAAGCCAAGCAGGCTGGGGCTCCCCCATGAGGCAGTGTGAGGCCCTGAGGCCCATGCACACTTCTTTAAACCAGTGGCTGTTTAAGATAGGGATAAGACAGGGCCTGCTTCCCAGAGATCAGCAGACAGCCCTGTTGCCTCCTGTACCCTGCCAGCCCCTTAGCAAGGGGAGTGGCCAGACCGGCTCAGTTTCTTGCAGGCATATTTGTAAATAAGCAAAATTCCCCTGAGAAGAGTCTCTATTCTCCAAGGAGGGCTGGGTGTTGGGGCCACGAGAGAAGGGGTTTCTCCACCGGGGAATGAAGGTTTTTTTTTTTTTTTTCATTCAGCAATTATGAAAATATAAACTGAGCCAATGCTCTCAACCCAGCTCACCCCACTCACCAGCTTGGGTGTGCAGACTGTGGTTGGGGGCTCAAGGACTGGGAAGGGGTCAAACCTCAAACCTTGACTGGAGCATCTCCAGTCTGAGTGAGGTGGGGAGGAACATACGGAGCCTCTTCTAAAAGGACTCTGATACAGCTCAAACTGGGGGCGACAAAAAAGGCTGAAAGATAGCAGGGGCAGCTCCTTGGGTGTATAGGGGGAGGATGGGAAACTGACCAAATGGAGGGACAGGAATCTCAGGCCTTTGACCCCCCCTGATATGGTACATCACTGAGCACCCAGTCCGTGCCAGGCACTGTACTAGGCACTGTGGCAACACACATGCCTAAGACATGATCCACATGCTCAAAAGGGGTTTAGTTAGTAAGGGAGAGATCAACATTTGAAACCAAGGGCTCTTACCTACAACCTAGCAGTTTCCTGGGGGAGGGGGGCAGCCCAGCGTGGGCATGAAGCTTCACAAAAGGGGGGCTCATACTTGCTCTCTCACAGAGGACTAATCTATGTAAAGGTGGATAATCTATGTAAAGCACTTAGTATAGTACCTGGTATTAAGTTACAACTCAATAACTGGTAGCTATTATTAGCCATCATTACAAGAAGCCACAGAATAAACATGGCACATCTTCCTGGAGTGCCAATTTTACCGATTAGGGAGGAAGAACATTCCTTTTATATTAAAACGAACACAGGCATAAGCTGGAGTACAGTGCAAAACTCACTTGGATTTTTGACATCAACGATTTGGGGCCCGCATTGCCCTGCCCCTTCACCCTACTTGTTTGCCCCCTCCCCCATCCCGATAGACCCAGGAACTAGAGAAGCCCCTGCACTTGGAGTCAGGAAAACCGGATTCCAACTTGCTCTGCAGATTACTATGTTGTGATCTTAGGCTCTGAATTCCTGGACCCTGTTTCCTCATTGATAAAATGGGGTTACGTACACCTATATCTAGGGGAGCCTGGCTGGCTCAGGCTCAGTCGGTGTAGCCTGTGACTCCTGACCTTGGGGTCATGAGTTCAAGCCCCAGGTAGGGCCTAGAGCTCACTTCAAAAACAAAAACGAACAAAAAAAGTACACCTATATCCACAATTGTGATAACAAGATAATATATGTGAATGTGTCTGGCACAGCACCTGGTCAATAATAGGTGCTCAATAAATGTTAGGTTATCAGGGGACTAAGGAGACAGGGCTAAGGGGGCATGGTAGGTGGAACCGAAGCTACTGCATTATTGCTGTTAAGCCTGCCAGGTCTTTATAGGGGAGGGAGTGGGGAACAGAGTCCTCCCAGCAGTGATTCCGGATGGCCACTCTTCACAGTGGTCTGGGATGGAAAGGCCATGGTTTGTGAGCTCGGCTTTGCCCTTAAATTGTATCCTAGTTCCCCTTCAGCTCATTTAGCCACCGTTTTTATCTATACCTTAGTTTGTGAGTTTTCTAAGATCTGGGTCCATTGACAACCACCCCAACCCCAATATTACATCAATATTCTCGAAGTGCTTGGCTCAGGACACATTATATACTCAGGCTGCCATCGGTGCTTCATGTATGTTCTTGTGAGTTTTCCAGGAGTATAGTTCTATAGCCTTGGCAGTCTGTAAGCTACTCAAAGAACAGGGATCCTGCCTTTTGAAAAGAACCCAAATACTGTAATATTGAACCATCCTACCAATCAATCTTTGATGGTCTTGCAGGAAAATGTGGAAAAAAATGATTTTGACTGAGAAAGTTTAGGGCCATAGCCTAAGTATTCTTAGTTGCCTTCTAACAACCCATTACGATTCTGAGGAGCGCCTGGGTGGCTCAGTCGTTGAGCATCTGCTTTTGGCTCTGGTCATGATCCCAGGGTCCTGGGATCCAGCCCCGCATAGGCAGGCTCCCTGCTCAGCAGGAAGCCTGCTTCTCCCTCTCCCACTCCCCCTGCTTGTGTTCCCTCTCTCCTGTGTCTCTCTGTGTCAAATGAATAAATAAAATCTTAAAAAAAAAACAAAACCCATTGCGAATCTGTCCTCTGAGAATGTTATCTAAATCTTTTGGAACTTATTTAAAGGACACATTAGTATAATTACTTTTTATATTTTAAAATAGCAATATGGAGGAAACCGTAAGTATAACAGTTCTGTCTGTCTAGAATTTTAGTCTAGGAAGGGAGGGTTGAAATATTATAGTAATGGTTAAGCTTTTTGGAGGGAACTGTATGTCAGGCACGGTGCTGTTTCCTTCAATCCTCCCAATTGCCTGATGAGACACCAATGGTATTATCACCCCTATTTTACTGATGAGAAAATTAAGGTGAAAAGAAGTTTATCAGCTTACCTACCTTTATAAGATTAGTAAGTGGCAGCAACAACCATGGCTCCCACTCCTAACTACCTCACCATCCTACCTCTTGCCATGTATACTAAGCCTCATGGAGCTTTGAGCCCCTCTAGATGGTTTTAAAGCCAAACCATAGAGGCCACTAATGCTTATCTTTCTGATCTTTCTCTGGACCTCCTTCACCAACCCCATGACCCATCCCTGAGGGGTCATGACCTTCCAAGCTTTGCATGTAATTTCCTAATACAATACACTCTAGATATGCTCTCTCTATATATCTTTTATAGCCTTGCTTACAAGCTGCCTTGGAGTTGCTTTTTAGCTATTTACTATGCATATGTTTTGTCTCTCCAACTAGGTTGTAAACACCTAGAGGACAGGGACGGTATCTTGCTCTTTCTTACCCCTCCCAGTGCGTAGGACCAGGCTGGAGACGCCAAGGAGGCTCATTAAATGTTGTTGACAGTCTCCGGACCATCCTTCGCCCCACCTCGGCCACTCCCCTTTTCCTCGGTGCCCATTGCACTTCCTCCTCCCGGGTCCCCACCCAGTCCCGCTCCCCTAATTTTTACCCCCTCCGGCCCCGCCCCTCCCTCGCGAAGTCCGCCGTTCCCCCCCAGTCCCCGGCAGCATCTCCAGCGTCCCCTAGCGACGAGGCAAGAGCTCCTAGCAACCGCATCTCGGTTCCTTGACGACGGCGGCACGCAGGCCACGTCAGCGCGCCGTGGCCCCGCCCCCGCGCCGGCTGGCCCCGCCTCCCCGTGCCCTGTTCGCCGCCGCCGCCACCGCCAGCACCGCCACCGCCGCCGCCGCCGCCGCCGCCCGAGACTCGCGCAGAGCAGTTATGGCGGATCCCGCAGCGCCCGCAGCTCCGGCTCCCGCCCAGGCCCCGGACGCGGCCCCGACCCCGGACGCGGCCCCCGCCCCGGCGCCCGCCCCGGACTCGGCCTCCGGGCCGTCCTCGGACTCCGGCCCCGAAGCCGGCTCGCAGCGGCTGCTGTTCTCTCACGACCTGGTGTCGGGCCGTTACCGCGGCTCGGTGCACTTCGGGCTGGTGCGCCTCATCCACGGCGAGGACTCGGACTCGGAGGGCGAGGAGGAGGGCCGCGGGAGCTCGGGCTGCTCCGAGGCGGGGGGCGCGGGCCACGAGGAGGGCCGGGCCAGCCCGCTGCGCCGCGGCTACGTGCGCGTCCAGTGGTACCCGGAGGGAGTCAAGCAGCACGTGAAGGAGACCAAGGTGCGGCGGGCGGGCCGGGGCCGGGGCCGGGGCCGGGGCGGGGCGGGGACCGACGCAGGGACGGAGTTGCTGCAGGAGCCCTAGGCCGGGGAGGGGAGGTGCGCGAGGCGCTGGCCGGAATGGTGCAACTGCAGTGGGCCGAGGCGAGAGGACGAGCCTCCGCGGAGGGGACGCTCCGGTGCAAAGTCATTGCACCAGCCCCGGGCCACCGGGCCCCGGGCTTTCCCACGCGAAGGGACTTCCAAGCCTTGCGGTGCTGTGGTGTCGGCCTCAAGATTCTGTACGTGGACCCACTACAGTGGGGAACTCCTCAGGCTCTGAGGCACGCTCGGCATTACACCAGTGCGGCGTTTTGCTGACCCCCGAGGAGCTACATACTGCATTGTGCATCCAGAGAGGAAGGCCGTGCCGGGTCCGTGCGGGGAAGGGTTGTGGGCGTTCCAAAACAGAGATAGAGGTGAAAATCTCGTGTGGCATAAAAACCCAAGAAGTTCTCTAGATGACAGAATGCGTTATAATGGGTAAAGAAACCCAACCCCCTCCCCCCGCCCTTTTTTTTTTTTTTTAACCTTGTTGCCTTGTTTTAATTGCTGCGGGGAACTTTGTGAGTAAAATCATTAACCATCAGAGCCGTGATATTAATAGTACGGGGTGGGGGGGCATGTGACAGCTGCGACTGGGATTGATGACTCCCAAGTGCAGCTGGACTTCTTGAAAAAAAAAAAATGCTGTGGAACCATGGATGGACAAGAGCCACCCATTTGGAAACCCAAGATTTTTTCCTGACCTGAGGCTGTCAGGCAAACATCAAACTCCCTAACGCTGTTGGGGTGAGGCTGGTGAATATTGCAGTTTTACAGACAAAGGGGTTTATCATCTTAAACCTGAAACCTTGAACCAAGGTTGGTTTGGTGGCTTCTTCTGTCTTGTTTTCCTGAGTGTGAATTCCTATGAGTGATTCACACACACACACACACACACACACACACACACACACACCCCTGTATCTTTCACACCTTCTTCGTCTCCTCCTCCTCCTCTTCAAGAAAACATTTCTAAGCAGGAATCGGGCCTGGGCTGTTGACAGGTTTGATTTCAGGGGAGGGCACTTGAGAAGTTAATCTGGGTTTCTCACACATTTGGAGAAAAGGCCACAGAGGGTTAGGGCTTGCCACGCTACAAAGGGGGTTTGTGATAACAGCTCTTGGCAGGGGAAAAGGCCCCACTCCCAGGAAGAGCCTGTGATCCACTTCCTAGTGGCACGAGTGACTTGATACCAGCAGGGTCTTTCTCCTTGCCAGTGTGCACACATCCACAGACACAGAAATCCGCGTACGGGACCCCTGGCTTCCCCTCAGAGAAATGCAAATCAGGCATTAGCTGCTCTGACTCGGGGAGAAATTTTAAGTTCGTGTGCAAAAGTATGTGGAAAATTGTACTTTTTATAGCGGAATTGCTTGTTAAAAATTACCACTGGTGGTGTTACGTCGGAAAGAGAAGATTTTTGCTCTTTATACAGTGTTTCTACATTGTCTTAACTAACGAATGGCTGCTGATGTCTTCCTGTGGGTTTTTGAAAAATGTTTTTCCCTGACCATCTTCTCTAGAGGTTGGTGACTCTTGGAATGCAACTCATTTCACTGTGTCATGGCCTCCTGCCCTGGGACTCGGCAGGCAGGCCAAGCTCCACTACTGGGAGCTGCCATATTTATCAGTTGTTGTTTCTGTTCATCTTGACTTTGGTGGTTAACTTTATTTACAGTTATGTTCTGTCTGCCTCCTCCCGCCGTGTGTTATTATACCAAGTTTGACTTAAAATACCTATCTAGGAATTAAGTAGAAAGCAATTTTAAGGCACCAGCTTGGATACATTTTGAAGCTGCCCTCTTGTGATTTGCTTTGAATTTGTTGAAATCCATTGTGGCTCCAGTGGTGGTTTCTTTGCCACTGGAGTGTCTGAGCTTCTGAGCTTAGCAAAAGCTAAAGGGCATAGGAACTCTAGGAAGCAGTGGCGTGTAGTGTCCATTTGTGGATGGCAAGACCTGGTTCTTTTAGAAATTAAGAGTAGGTTTGTTTGGAGGCTGGGGGGGGTGTATACCTGATAGGTAGCTGTAGGTTACCATAAACCCTAGGGACAGATGACTCCAACTAGGGGGCTGGGTGGGAACTTGCAGTCTAGGAAGTGGTAGGAAGATTTTTTTTCTTCTCACCTCTCACCCCTTATAAATCCGTGGAGGTGACAGTGTGCTGTAAAGGAGAGACCATTAGACCAAGGCTGAGCATTTAGGTTCTGATTCCTACTCCATCACTAATTTGGTTATGAGCTTTGAGAACCCAGTTACTGATAGGATAATGTGGTGACAGTATTGAGAAACATACTTCTTTTTAAAGCTGCCACCTATTGGAATTTTTTTAATAGTACCCTCTTAATGTGGAGTGTTTAGTAGGCTGTGGAGTATTTTTGTAGTTTTCAGGTTAATTTGTTGGGCAATGAGTAAAGGCTTAATACTAGTCTCTTAGGTTTTAAAGAACAAATTCATAAAGAGAGATGAAGAGGCTGGCCAACAAGGTCTACCTGCTCCTGGCCACTTCTGTGAAAACTATCAACAGAAATAAAATAAGCAGGGGCGCCTGGGTGGCTCAGTAGGTTAAGCATCTGCCTTCAGCTCAGGTCATGATCCAGGATCCTGGGATCGAGCCTCGAATCTGGCTCTCTGCTTAGTGGGGAACCTGCTTCTCCCTCTGCCACTCCCCCTGCTTGTGCTCTCTCCATGTCTCTCTCTGTCAAATAAATAAATAAAATCTTAAAAAAAAAAAAAAAAAGAAACAAAGTAAATAGCTCTTCCTTGAAATTGCAGGATTTATGGTCCAGTTCCCGAGGCTTCCAGCAGCCAAAGTCAAGCTTCTTTAGGACTTAAAACAAGCACGTACCTTGTGCTGCTTCTTTTCCTCAACCACCTGTCCCCTTCATCTGACTTACCCACTTGTAACTTTTCCCCTTTGCCCAGGGATCTTCTATG
This sequence comes from Eumetopias jubatus, assembly GCF_037043125.1. Lineage (NCBI taxonomy): Eukaryota > Metazoa > Chordata > Mammalia > Carnivora > Otariidae > Eumetopias > Eumetopias jubatus. Next base: position 85,788,947 of record NW_028274816.1, read on the forward strand.
TGAATTACCCCTTCCCCATCAGTGGCCATCCTTGAGTAACATTTTGGAATAAAGCCAAATGCCTCCAGTCTCTGCCTTCTTGAGCACTGGCTAGACATGGTGGGTCCTTCCGGCCTCCACCTGTCATGGTTGGACAGAATGGCCCCTGTTAGGAAGAGAACAGACTGCTGTCTGTCAGTCCAAGTTTGGGGGCTTCCTGTTTATGCTTTCGTTTTCCCATCTCTTGTGTGCTGTCTTTTGTTTAAAGGTGCCACAACATCCAGAGTCTCTCCTGATTTGAGATTTAATGTCTTTAAGTTAAAGCTGTGTCTGTGATCACTCTGCTTTTCTAAGGCTCTGTGTGCGTGTGTGTAGCATCCCTCATGACAGGTCCCTTAGGAATTGGCTTTTCAGTTTATTTTTGGCTTCTACTCAGGCCAACATTTCCCTGGGGAAAACTATTTAGATGTAGCATCATAGCATGTGAAGGTTGCTTGCTTCACTTGTCCAGGTGCTGGACTCATTAAAAGCAATTGTTCTTAGTGATGTAATAGGAAGAAGTTATGTAAGGTTAACCAAGATGCAGGACTGAGTGCATCTAATTGCACTTTATTCAGATAGGATCACGGCACTTGCAGACTGGCACAGCTGTTCTGTGACTTTATTCTTTGTCCTTTGGTTCCCCCCCTTCTAGCTCCTGGGACTCAGTGCCTTGATTATGTCTCTGTCTGACTTGCCGCTTCACTCAAGGGCACTTTCACCAGATGAGGGATGTGTGTTTGTGTCTGTGATTGGAAGTCAAAACCCCTGGGTGCTCTTCCCAGCCGTCACCTACTCTGAATGACCTTGGCCTAGTCACTGCCTCATTTTTCTCACTGCAATAAAAGACAGGATCTGTCTTTCTAGCCCCTGAAACGAGCCTGAACCAGAAGCGTAGCTGGGTGGTATGGCCACTTGGCTGTTAGCAGCCACCATCCTGATGTCCATCAGACAGAGCCAGCCCCACCCCGTCAGGAGATCACTTCTGTGCATCAGAGAGAGCCACGCCAGCCCCACCCCTTCAGGAGATCACTTCTGTGCATCAGAGAGAGCCACGCCAGCCCCACCCCTTCAGGAGATCACTTCTGTGCATCAGAGAGAGCCATGCCTCCAGAGGCAAAAGATGCCCCAGTGGGGTCTGTTTCAGTGGTGGTGGAATTCCTGCTAATCAATCACATTGTTGCTCATGAGCTGGTGGATATATTAAGCTTCTTCTATAAATACCCATAACTTCCCTCCTCTGAAACTTTATGCACATTTAAAGTAATACCTGCCAAAGTCCACTAACCTCCCGGGGTGGGGGGAGTGATGTCGAATGACTATATATGTCTATGTGTGTATATTTTCCAGAATTTGGAAGACATCTTTTGGAAATTTCCAAAAGAATGAATTACAAGGATGGTAGAGTGTTGCTTTTGTATTTTAAAATAATAATAAGGACAAACATTTTATGTAGTGTTACTGTGTGCCAGGCACTGAGTGTTCTACGTGTATTACTCAGTGCTCCCAACAACCCTGTGAATTAGGTACTATTATGACCCGTGTATTTCAGAGGAGGGGACTGAGGGGCAGGGTTAAATAACTTGTCTGATGTCACACTGCTAATAAGTGGAGGAACCTGACTACAAATTGAAGTAAATGTAGTTTGCTCTCACCTGAGAATGTTTAAGTTCAGGATTCATAGATCATTACTGGATCAAGCACCCTGATTAAACATGAGTCACAGACCCTGTGGTTGGCATTAATCATCCAGTCTTTAAACACTTGAAAATCTTAGTGGAGAGGATGTAACCACAGATAAGGAGAGAGAAAGGAACAGGGTGTTGGGATGGGGGGAAAGACAGAGGGAGATCACGCTAGGGAGCAGAATGGGAGAGACACTAGATTGGCACTTTCAGTGTGCTTCTGTTCTGCGTCTTTCCTTCCCTGCCCCTGTAGTCATTCTCAAAATAATTGTCAGAAAGCACATTTTATTTCTAGAGAATCTGTGAGTACCCCTAGGTGTTGAATGAAAGCGGTCTCTGTAAGTGTCATTCATTCCAACACTGGTTTATTCCCCCAACCAAAAGTCTGAGGAACTGGCATTTCTGTGTTGTCTTAGAAATGGTCAGTGTTAGGAAATCCAGCTTCACCTCCTGCCCCCAGAGACCTGTCCCCTCTCTTGCTGCTGTTGTCACCCTCCCTCTGGGAATGCTGAGTCATGAGACAGGTTCAGAAGGACTCCTTGGAGAGAGGCTGAGTGCCACTCAGTTCCTTCCCCTTCAGTTGCCCCGAACTTGACTGTGCTCTCCACCTTGTTTTTGTTTTAGGACATTAAAGGTCCTTTTGCACCCTCTCCATCCCCACTTCATTGTTATCCCTGCTTTTCTTTTCTTTTTTATTTTCCCATTCCATTTAGAGAAATTTTGCTTGTTTACTCTTTTACCCAAGGGCCTCATGGAGTCCAGTGGAACCTCTGTGGGGCCAGTACTTTCAAAAGGGGTGCAGTTGTAGTGTGTGACCTGAACCACCATCACAACAGTGCTGGGCCCCGGATCGGTTTCAGCTGCCCCTGGTAGTCCCCTCAGAGTTGGATTTGGGGTGATCTCTTTTAAGAGCCGTCCTGTAGTTCTAACCGGGAAGACATGATCTGTGCTCCTGTTGGACTGACAGAAGTTTTCAGAGTTTCCCTGCCCAGAGCTTAGCCTGCTTCTGCATGGGGGTGGGAGGGTGCTGATTTAAATGGATAATGAAAAGAGGGAAATGTACCTTTTCATTTACAAGACGCTCTCTCACTTATATTTACTAGGATTTTGGTGTTTTTAACTGTAGCCCCTTCTGAGGCTCCACCTGCCCAGTGGCCGGGCGCCAAGCCTGAGAAGGTCGTGCTTTCAAGGCTGTTGCCTATCCAACACTTGGAGCTCTACTGAGTGGGGCGCATGTTCAGAATTGCTTCTGTTTCTGACATTTCTGCTGGCCTCAGGGGGCTGTATTAGGAACCACCTGACATATGTGTGGTTACAGGCAGGGAGAAGTAAAATGCTTACTGAAAATTTTTGTAGTTCAGAAGAAAATTGAATCATGTTAATGGATAGGCCTCTGAATTTATCTACTCCAAGGTTATTTGCCCTTGTTTTGCTCTTCAGCTGCACTCTGAGGTTGAGGATTACCTGTCCTTCAACCCAGGGCTGGCCGTGTTGAATGGATCCTTTGGTCAGTTTTGCCCACAGATGATAAACTGTGTTCTTCTGAAGCAGGATTGTGAAAAGCAAGTTTTCGTTTTAAACATTAATGCAGGGGCACCCGAGTGGCTCAGTCGGTTAGGTATCCGCCTTAGGCTCAGGGTCTTGGGATCCAGCCCCGCGTCCTTTGGGGCTCCCTGCTCAGTGGGGAGTCAGCTTCTCCCTCTGCCCTTCCCCCCTCCTGTGCTCACACTCTCTCTCAAATAAATAAAATCTTTAAAAAAAACCCACAATAAACGTAAAGGCAAATGATACACTTTTCAGAAGTATTCAGCTAGGTGATATGTACTGGAGTGAAAGGTCTTTTGGGGTTAAATCTGGTTGACTGGTCGAGGGGTTTGTATATTTTGAGGCTGAAACATTTTTTGTAGTTAGGTCAAAGGAATAAGACCCTAGATCACTTTTGGTTTAAATCAATAGCATAGCTATATCTGGTGACGATTCCTTCTAGCTATGGCAATATAAAAAATTTTTAAGATACTAAGTAGTGCTGGGGCGCCTGGGTGGCTCAGTCGTTAAGCGTCTGCCTTCGGCTCAGGTCTTGATCCCAGGGTCCTGGGATCGAGCCCCACATTGGGCTCCCTGCTCAGCAGGAAGCCTGCTTCTCCCTCTCCCACTCCCCCTGCTTGCATTCCCTCTTTCACTGTGTCTCTCTGTCGAATAAGTAAATAAAATCTCTGGGGCGCCTGGGTGGCTCAGTCGCTGGGCATCTGCCTTCGGCTCGGGTCATGATCCCGGGGTCCTCGGATCGAGCCCCGTGTCGGGCTCCTTGCTCAGCGGGAAGCCTGCTTCTCCCTCTCCTACTCCCCCGCTTGTGTTCCCTCTCTCTCGCTGTGTTTCTCTCTGTCAAATAAATAAATAAAATCTTTACCAAAAAAAAAAAGAAAGATGCTAAGTAGTGCTAAAAAAAAAAAAAATAGAAAAAGAAAGAAAGAAAAAGTCGTCAATCCTATCCAATAATAAAATGAAAACCCCCAGCTAGCGGGAGAGATTTCCTGCAGTCTTAAAAAGAGTGATCTTCATTTGCATCCTGCAAGTGAGAGCTGGTCTTTCACACTCAGCAGCTCTGATGAGGTTTTTCCACCTTGTTTTAATTTTGATGTTTTTTGCGGGAGCTGCTGCTGTGGTGATGGTCAGTGACACTGTTGTGACTGGCGTGTTCACAGGACGACTTGCTGGCCCTCGTAGGTGCAGGTGGGAAGGAGCAGACACACACACATCTGTGTCTTGTGTGGCTTCCAGGAGCATCAGGAGCAGACATACTCCGTGCTGAAAGCATCCTCTTATTTGTCTCCTCTGTTTAATTACTTAAGGGAGTTTGAGGGCCCTGAAGGTTGATGATATCTTCAAGTAGAAGAAAGAGCGTCTCTCCCTATGCTCAGCATGTTTTGGGGGCACCCCAGCACTCTGCCGCTCACGAGGGATGTCTGCTCCATTTCCTCATGACCCATGAGCCCCTTCGCCTCTCCCTGGCCTCTCTCACCACTGGATGCCAATGGCTCTCCTGAAGGTCACAGAGGACTAGTGGATTCCCCATTACTGCATTTACCAGCGTTTCCCTAGTTCTTGTCCTTTGGGTCTGTCCGCCTTGTTGGTTGTGGTCAGTCCTGCCCTCACACTGGAAACTTTCTTCCGGGGGTTCCGTATACCAGACTGTACTGAATTTTTCTCTTTTGCCTTTTGTTTTTTTTCCTCTTCTCTCTGTGAGACTTCTTCCCACATCATGTTCTTACTCCCCTTTGCCACCTTCCTGTCTTTTCTTCAGGGTTCTTGTTCCCCACAGGGCTGCAGCCATCCCCGCGTCGACGTGGCTTCCACACCCGCGCCGCGTTCCCTGCCCCTTACCTAACAGCTCCCTCCTGTCATCTAGAACTGCAGACATTGTGGCTGTAAAGTCTCATGAGTGTAACTGCCCTTCCCACCCCCAGGTCTGTGGCATTTAAAAAAATTCCTTTTTCCAACTTCTGATGATGAAAAAATCTTCAAACATACAGAGAAGTTGAAAGACTAGGCCAGTGAATGCTGATTACCAACCATCATGAGTCAGCAGTTAACATTCTGTCCTGTGTGCTTTACCTGAACATGTGATTGTGTGTAAATACATTTTCACCTGAGCCATTTGGTAAATTAGAAGCAGACATGATGGCAGACACCTCTAAATACTCCAGCTCGTGTCTTCTAAAATTCAGAATATTTGGGATCATTTTAAATGTACCTTCTTGGGCCCCCATTCTAATGTAAATGTGCGGTTCAGTGGTAGTAATACGTTCATAACGTGCAGCCATCACCATCCTCTTGTCTCCAGACCTCTAGTTGTCTTGTAAAACTGAACCTTGATGCCCGCTAAACAATGCCCTGTTTCCCCCCACGGCAGCCGCTGGCCACCACCATTCTACTTTCTGACGTGAAATATTATTTCATTTAGTATAATAGCCTTAAGGTTCATCCATGCTGTAGTATAGGTCAGAATTCCCTTTTAAAGACTGCTGGAAAGTCCACTGTATCCACAGCTTTAGGCTTACGCATCCCTCCGTCAGCGGACGCAGGGGGCTTGGGGTGCTCCCCGGGCTTAGCTGTCGGGAAGAGCACAGCTGACAAACACGGGTGTGCCAGTACCTCTCTGAGACCCGACTTACAGTTCTCTTGGGTATATCCCCAGAAGTGGAATTGCTGGATCATATGGTAATTTTATTTTTACTTTTATTTGAAAAACTGCCATACTGTTTTCCACAGCAGCTGCACCATGTGCCATTCCCACCAGCAGTGTGCAAGGATCCCGGTTTCTCCACATTCTAGCCGACATTTGTTATTTTCTGATTTTTTTATAGTAGTCATCCTAATGGGTGTGAGGTCGTACCTCACCATGGTTTTGATTTGCATTTACCTAATGACTAGTGAGGTTGGGCATCTTTTCATGTGCTTCTTGGTCATTTAAGTACCTTCTTTGGAGAAATGTTTAAGCCCTTTTCCCATTTTTAAATGGGGTTGTTCAGGGCTTTTTTTGTTTCTGAGTTGTTGGAGCTCTCTCTATGTTCTGGATGTTTAATCCCTTATCAGATACATGATTTGCAGATATTTTCTCCCATTCTGTGGGTTGCCTTTTTACTCGGTTGATAGTGTCTTTTAGTGCATTATAATGTTGTTTTAATTTTCATGAGTCCAGTTTGTCTGTTTCTTTGTTGCCTGTGCCTTTGGCGTCAGGCTTCCATTCTAATTTGTCATCAAATCTTTGTTCGAAATGCCTCTTGCATCCTCTGCATTTCTGTGCTGCAAACACGGGCTCGCTCTCTGATGGTCTCGTGCCTGGACTGATCTGGTCTGGTCTCCCTGTCGCTAGGCCCTCCTTCAGCCCAGCACGCAGCACCACAGGCTGACCTTCCAGAAGACTGCTTGGATTGTGTCAGGCAGGACCCAGCCTCCTGACGTGCCTTAGCTTGTCACTCAAGGCTCCTCGCCCATGGTTCACACTTAATCTCCTGCCCCTTCAGTAGACTGCATCTCATCTGCTTCCCCCATTCACATGTGCTCTTCTCTACCTCTGATGCTCCACGGGCGCTTAAACGACACACTTGAGTTCTCTCTCCCTGGCTTGGAAGCTTCTTGAGAAACCAAGACAGTGACTCCTTATATGCAGTGAAAGATATTCTGAATGGCTCACATGCATTTTCATGGGAAGCGTTTGAGTTAATGACCAGATCCTTCCCATTCACCTACAAAGAGTATTCTTAGCCTTTTCCCAGACACTTCGTGGTCTGTGTGGGAACTGTGTGGGCACCTGGCAGCTGACACTCCCCTTAGGGTAGAGTAGGTAAGTTGACCATGTAATTTATTGTCCAGCCTGGGCTCTTTTGAGAGCACTGTGAATAATTGCTCCAGGACTGAGACACGTGGGTGTCCCGACACTAGGAAGAGCAGATTAATCAAAGTACGCCATGTTGTAGTTGACTGTTTCAGCAGCTTCCATCACGAAGCTCCCCAGGCAGAGTAGGAGCCCAGTCGGTGAGGATAAAGCTAGCCAGAGCCGGTGTCAGCTGTGGCCGAAATGCAGCTGTGTCTGGGGTTAAAACCTAGCCGAAACTGAAACACTCTGCTGGCCACAGGCTCCCTAGGAGCCTGGGCTGGGATGAGAACTAAGGCTGTCTCGTGAAGCCAGTGAAAAGTCTCCCCGGTTGGTGCCATTTTGGGTTTCCTCCAAGTCCTCGGTGCAAGCTCTGAATAATCTGGAAAAAGCGCCCGTTTAACATTTAGAAGCCGTCCGAGTTCTAGCGTCTGTAGTAACTTCAAGACATTGGTGGAAGCACCCATCCTCTCTGAGCCTCAGTTTCTCAGCTTATAAAATGGTATAACGTCCATCTCTCAAGGTGGTCACAAGGAGCAGCTCTAACAACCCAGCTGAAAACACTTGCCAGACCTGCATTCACACGTGTGAGTTCGTGAATGGAGATGGTTGAGTCTTTAGCGTGAGGCTCCTCTGCTGGAGATGGAATGCTGTCCCAGCTGCACAGTAACCGGGCACGCAGTTTAGGCTTTGTGCTCTGCCTGCCTCAGCGCTCTAGGGGGGCGTCCTGCTGACGGGCATAAGCATGCTCAGCCTGTTACTCTGAAGGAATCGGGCACCATCAGCTTGACACTGCTCACCAGTGGCGGCAGGAGGGTGGGGAGAGCACAGATACATGGAGTCTAGACCAGCACTTTGAAAGGCTAATGTGTGTGGCATCACCTGGGGTTCTTGCTAATGCAGGCTTCTGAAACTGGCCGGGGCTGGCCTGAGAATGCACATGTCCCCCATGGTCCCTGGGAGGCTGATTCTGCCGGCTGGGACTGACCTACAGGTCCTTAAAAACCCGTTGATGTCAGTAGGTTCTGTTTGTGTGTGTGTCCTGTTCCCCGCAAATGTTATTGGGCCTCACTGGTTTGAGGTTTTTGTCTCCCCTCTGCCTTAGTCTTCTGGTAGCAGTGTTAATGCCAGAAATTATCAAAAGGGGGGCAACAGGAGGGAAGGGACATTAAGTGCCCCTAATAACCAGGTAGTGCTTTCAGATCATGGTGTTCCTGTTAAAAAGACCTGCTTCTCCCTCCCTGCCCCATTGCCTACTGACCAATATTAATACACAGTTGCTGCTGAGAGTTTCATTGGATTTCATTTCTTCTTAGGACGAAAAATGAGAGTTGTTATGAATATAGTTCAACCAGTCCAAGAGGAAAATGATTGAAATTTGCTATTTTTTATCCATCCAGTATCAGTGGATTCCTGCTGTGTGCCAGGCGGTGTAACACATGCTTTACATTATCTTCTTCTTCCCTAGAGCAGCCAGTGTCCCCATTTTAGAGAGGGAGAGCCTCCAACCTGGAGAATGCATGTAACTCTCCCAAAGCCACACGGCTGGCGAGAGGCGGAGCCTAATGTCTGTTCTGCTGGAGCGCGGGCTCTCTCCTCGGGCTGCCCAGCCACCCCCTGCCCCCAGTGGGGTGCTGTGGGCCTCCAGAGAGCACCCCCACACAGGCCCTGCACTCTAGATCACGGGCCAGGATTCTTTCTGTAAAGGGCTAGATAGTAAATATTTTAGGCTTAGCAGGCCATGCTGTCTCCTTCACAACCAGTCAACTTTGCCATTGTAGCATGAAAACATTCGGGGACAATAAGTGAATGAACGGGCATGGCTGTGTTCCAGTAAAATCTTATTTAAAACAGGCAGCAGGCTGGATTTGACCTGCAGGCCATAATTTGCCGATCTCTGCTCTGGAAGAGTCCTGCCCAGTGGAAATAGGATATGAGCCACATCTGTAATTTTAAACTTGAGAGGAGCCGCATTTGAAAAAGTAAATAGAAGCAGGTGAGGTTACATCCAGTAGGTTGTATTCGACCCATTACATCCAGGATAGCATATCTACATGTAATCAGTATGAAAGTTATTGTTATGTGTAAAGATTTTATTTATTTAGTTTTATTTTTTTTTAAGTAGGCTCCATGCCCAATATGGGGCTTGAACTTACAACCCCGAGATCAAGAGTCTCATGTTCTACCGACTTGAGCCAGCCAGGAGCCCCTAAAAATTATTAATGAAATATTTTACAGCCTTCTTTCTGTAGTGGCTCATGTATTAGCTAGCGCTGCTTCAGAAACTTAGTCTGGTGGGAGAGAAAACCCTCCCTCCAATCCCTTGCTCACCTTTATTTCCTTCAGAGTATCAGGCATGATTTGAGATCTGATTGCTTCCTTGTTTACTGTCTTCCTGACCAGAAGGTAGGAGGGCAGAACAAGCTGTTCGCTGCTGTCCATGCCTGAACAGAGCCTGGCCCAGAGCTGGTGCCCGGGGATCCCTGTTCAACCGAGCAAATGGGGTACTCATAAGGTAGAAAATGCTGAGTCCCATCTGGAGGGCACAGACAGCATTTCTGAAGGGGTTTGGTGGGAGAGCATTCGGAAAAGCTTTCATGCAGGTAGCTTTTGGGCTAGGCCTTGAAAGGTGAGAAGAATTTGGATCAACAGTGGTGGGACGGAAGGGTATCCTGGGCGGGCAGATCAACAGGAGTAAAGCCAGATGCGGGAAGTTTGCATGACATTTGGGAGAAATTGTTCACTTAGGCCTTAGAACTCCTTTACGCTTACAAATTATTGAATATCCCGATGAGCTTTTATTTATATGTATCAATATTTACAGGTAAGAAATTGAAACAGAACTTAAAACCCAAGAATAAGCAAGCACTCACTCTAGCCCTCAGAGCATTACACCAGGTAGCCTCTGGAAGTTCCAGTGGAGACTCCGGAGTGGATGAGAGCAGGAAAGGCAAATACCGTCCAGTGGGACTGTGGAAAAGTTTGACTTTGGACCTCCTGAAAGCTCTCAGCTTCCCTGGACCACACGTTGAGGGCTGCTGAGCTGGCGGGAAGGTGTAAGGAGAAGCCAGGTGACAGCGGAGCCAGCTAGCCGGCCTGGGTCTGATCGTGGTGGCAGCGACAGTGTTGGCTCCTGCCTTGCTGTGCTCTCAGCGTGTCGTAAGCACTTCACGTGGGTGGGCTCTTGAAGCCTCTCTGAGAGAACCCTGTGCAGCAGGTGTTACTATTTTATGTATCTTACAGATGAGGCTGCCCAAGGTCACGTCCTAAGTGAAGAGTTTGGGTGAAACCCAGGTAGCCGCCCCCACAGCCATGTGGTCTGCGGCCCCTCAGACTTCGTATCACACTGGTTCTGTGGTGTAAAGGAGTTTGGGTTTGTGCTGTTGTTGTTGTTTTTCCACGTCATGCGGAGCCACCTCAAAGTTTGCAGTGAATAATCTGGCAGCAGTCCATACGATGGAGGAGGTGGGGTAGCTGGAAGCCTGGGGCCAGTTAGGAGGTTTTTTCAGTGCAGGCGAGTTAATGTGCATCTAATTTGCGTGACCACACACACACACACACACACACACAGCGCAAGAGTGTTGAGAGTGCTGTATTTTCATACCAAAAACAGCCTGGGTGGCTCAGTTAGGCAACTGCCTTCAGCTCAGGTCATGATCCCAGGGTCCTGGGATCGAGCCTCACATCAGGCTTCCTGCTCAGTGGCAAGTCTGCTTCTCCCTCTCCTGTGATGTGTCTCGCTCTCACTCTCTTTCAAATAAATAAATAATCTTTTTAAGAAAAAAAAAGACTCTTGGGCGCCTGGGTGGCTCAGTTGGTTAAGCGACTGCCTTCGGCTCAGGTCATGATCCTGGAGTCCCGGGTTCGAGTCCCACATCAGGCTCCCTGCTCAGCGGGGGGTCTGCTTCTCCCTCTGACCCTCTTCCCTCTCGTGCTCTCTATCTCTCATTCTCTCTCAAATAAATAAATAAATAAAATCTTAAAAAAAAAAAGAAAAAAAAAGACTCTTACGTGTGAACCAACAATTCCATCCAGTATTCAGTGGACAAAGCGGCGACCTGTTCCCATGCCAGAGGGAAAACTGGTGTGTTGGATTTAGTGATAGCTTGAAGGGGCTTTTTAAGGATAATTCTGATGATGCTCGGTTTGACCCCTGCGACCAAACTCCCAAGTACAGTTAGGACTATTGAATCAGAGCAGTAATGGCACTTTGAGTTAGAGCAATAGGGATGGAGGGGTGGTTGTGGAAGGTTTCTCAGACGGGGTGGCAGGCCCAAGCTGTGAGGGGCATTTGGGGAGTGGCCGGGAAAGCAGGTGTAACACTGACGGGGCTGGAGCAGTGGGTGTGAGCACGCCCAGGGCTCTCGATGATTGGGAGGGAGTTAGGGAGCCATTATGTTTGGTTTTTATTGTGGTCAAATATACAAATAAAATTTACCCTTTTGAAGTGTGCAGTTCAGTGGCACGAAGCACCTTCACGCTTGTGCAACCATCCCCACCATCCATCTCCAGAACTTTTTCATCTTTCCAAACTGAAGCTCTGTCCCCCTTAAACAATAACCTTTTAGGAAAGTAATCGAGGTTCACTGTAGACATGTGGTCTCCTGACGTCCAGGGAGTAAGGGTGGGAAGCTGGGCAGAGACTCAGGCTTCTGGAGTGCACGCCCAGGTAATAGTCTGCCAGTAGCTGCGTGGACAAAGAAGTGTGAGGGAGGTTCAGTTTTGGAAGCACAGTGTCTTAGATACTTGGAATCTTCCATGGGAAGAGAGATGCCTACCTCAGAAATGTGTGTTCCCCGTCTGTCCCCCATCTTTTAGTCTTATTGTTGTCCTATTTCATGCCCTCATGATTACATTTTTAAAACAAACACTTTTTGGGGCGCCTGGGTGGCTCAGTTGTTAAGCATCTCCCTTCGGCTCAGGTCATGATCCGAGGATCCTGGGATCGAGCCCCGCATCGGGCTCTCTGCTCAGCGGAGCGCCTGCTTCTCCCTCTCCCACTCCCCCTGCTTGTGTTCCCTCTCTCGCTGTGTCTCTCTCTGTCAAATAAATAAAATCTTTAAAAAATAAAATAAAATAAAATAAACACTTTTTAGGGGCACCTGGGTGGCTCAGTCGGTGAAGCGTCTGCCTTCGGCTCAGGTCATGATCCCAGGGTCCTGGATCAGGCCCCGCATTGGGCTCCCTGCTCAGTGGAGAGCCTGCTTCTCCCTCTCCCTCTGCCAGCCGCTCTACCTACTTGGGCTCTCTCTCTGTGTCAAATAAATAAAATCTTTTAAAAATAAACACTTTTTAGATTTACAGAAAAGTTGCAGAAATCCTAGTATACCCTTCACCAGCTTCCTCTAATTTTTTTTAATAAAGATTTTATTTATTTATTTGAGAGAGAGCCAGAGCGCGAGCAGAAGAAAGGGGGAGAGGGAGAAGCAGACTCCCCACTAAGCAGGGAGCCCGACATGGGGCTCGATCCCAGGACCCTGAGATCATGACCTGAGCCGAAGGCAGACGCTTAACTGAACCCCCCAGGCGCCTCAGCTTCCTCTAATGTTAGCATCTTATGTAACACAGTATGTTTGTCAAAAGTAAGAAATTAACATTGGTTTTACTCTATAAACTATACGGCAAATTTTTATTTGGATTAGTTTTCCACTAAAGTCCCTTTTCTGTTTCAGCATCCAATTCACTATACTATATTGCATTTCCCATAATTGTCTTTTGAAGGTTGGAAAAAACCCTTCTGATTGATCTCTTACTTTATCTAATCCTCAGTTCATCCTCTTCCCTATGAGTTATCTTTCTGGAGAATTTTGTTAACAGCTTTTTTTTTTTAAGATTTTATTTATTTATTAGCACAAGTAGGGGAGAAGCAGGGAGAGGGAGAAGCAGGCTCCCCACTGAGCAGGGAGCCTGATGTGGGGCTCGATCCCAGGACCCTGGGACCATGACCTGAGCCGAAGGCAGATGCTTAACGACTGAGCCACCCAGGTGCCCTTTTTAACAGCTTTTAATGCCAGAGAGTAGAGGTCAAGCAAGATGCTCTCTAAAATGAGGCAGTTTGGAAGTGATCTGTAACCATGGATAGTACTCAGAGTAGAGGGATGGCGGCTGTAACCATGGATAGTACTCAGAGTAGAGGGATGGCGGCTGTAACCATGGATAGTACTCAGAGTAGAGGGATGGCGGCTGTAACCATGGATAGTACTCAGAGTAGAGGGATGGCGGCTGGCAGCGAGAACGGCGGGTGGACAGGTGAATGCAGAGCGTGGGAGTGTAGGGCCCGGTGGTCAGTCAAGTAGGGAACGTCTGCAGGCTCAGGGGCCTGTTCAGTCCCTGATGATCTAACACTGAAGAAAAATTGATGGATTCTCTTATTTATGTAAGATTTATAGGTTTTGTTTTTGTTTTTGTTTTTTTTCCTGGTTGCAGGTTATCCGATCTGTTGCCGTGCAGGTGACCCTCCCGTGACAGCCTTTGCAGGTGTTCCGGGAAGCTCTTCAGGAGCTACTTGACATTTGCCCTCACTTTGATGTTACCCTGATTCTCAAGGGCTCAAACCTAAAGAATCATTCTTGGATTGTATTTTAAAAAACAGTTAACACCAAGGGTGCCTGGGTGGCTCAGTCGGTTGAGCGTCCAACTTTTGGTTTCACCTCAGGTTGTGAGGTAGAGCCCCACATCTGGCCCCACGCTCAGCAGGGAGTGAGCTTGAGAGTCTCCCTCTCTCCCTCTCTTTCTTCCTCTCCGCCCTGCTCATGCACGTGCGCACTCTCTCTCTCTCTCTCAAATGAGTGAATAAAAAGAGAGAGACCACCAGTAACAAAGGCTCATTTACCCCTTTCCCTTGCTTCGGCATCAGGGTCTTCATTCTGAGCCTTCTGCCAACGCAGCAGTCGACTCGGGGTTCAGGCCGTGCTCAGGCCCTTGCAGCCCAGCCATGTCTCTGTCCGGCCAAGGCGCAGCACTGCTGGCATCTCGCAGAGACTTGCTCAGCCCATAGGGTCCTTTCTACCATTGATCAGCTCATCCCGTGTCCTGTTGACTTGTTCTTTGTGTTCTCTCTGCCATCTCTTGATTGTGCTTGTTGTCTGTACCTTGGGGGCCTCCATAATCAAATGGCTTCCCTTGATAGTTTTGATTTGGTGCCACTGCCTTTGCTCCTCTCAGGTGTAACGCTTGTGAAACACGCACAGACTAAGTGTGTTAGAAAGGCCAGGTAGGACTGCCCTTTTTCTGGAACATGGCTTTGGTCCTGTCTGCAGTGTTCTTAAGTTAGATGTGCATAGGTGGTGGTGTTTCTGTGTCATAGCATTTTCATCCCACTTCAAGTTTTGGTAGCATGCCTTTTTTTTTTTTTTTAAGATTTATTTATTTATTTGAGAGCAAGAGCAGGGGGAGGGTGCAGAGGGCGTTGGAACAGATTCCCTGCAGAGCACAGATCCAGATGCGGGGCTTGAGCCCAGGACCCTAAGACTATGACCTGAGCCGAAATCACGAGTCCCCCATCTGAGCCACCCTGGCTCCCCAAGGGAGAGAGAGTCTTAAGCAGACTCTGTGCTGAGCATGGAGCTGACGCAGGGCTCAATCTCAAAACGCTGAGATCACGACCTGACCCGAAACCAAGAGTCGGACGCTTAACCGACTGCACCACTCAGGTGCCCTTTTGGTAGCGTGCTTTTTAATGAATGCCCGTAATTCCATCAGATGGACCTAAGGTTCTTCAGCCAATCTCCTCTTTTTTTTTTTTTTTTTTTTTTAAAGATTTTAGTTATTTGACAGAAAGAGACACAGGGAGAAAGGGAACACAAGCAGGGGGAGGGGGAGAGGGAGAGGCAGGCTTCCCGCTGAGTGGGGAGCCCAACGCGGGGCTGGGTCCCAGGACCCTGGAATCATGACGCGAGCTGAAGGCAGATGCTTAACGACTGAGCCACCCAGGCGCCTCTTTTGACCAAAATGTTTCCAAATTTTCATAGCTTTAAATAATGTAACTATCATCTTATACTGGATACTTTTTTATATCTATGTCTACATTCTTTAAGTATGTCAGGATAAATTCCTAATACAGAATTACTGGTCAGGGGATAGGAATATACTCTTAAGACTTTGGATTCATTTTACCAAACTGTCATCCCCAAAAGTAGTACCTGTTTACATTTCCATCTTAGAATGCCTGTTTTCCCGGCGTGATGGTGGGATTTTTTGGTGGCTGAGGCAGGAGTCCCAGCTGGTAGGCAGCGTCCGGGAGCCTAGGACTCATGTCAGTTGACGGGGCGTTTTTCTGACTCTACTGTGCTCTTGCCAAGAAACAGGCCCTTCTTGTGACCGGACGTGTCCCTGAGCTCTGCAGGACTGCGGGCCAGTCTCTTGTGCCTTAGCTCATGCCTGCATTCCCCGAACAGAGGGTTGGGCTGGGGCATGGGGGGGTGGGCAGGGGGCGGCTCAGACGTGGGCTGGCAGTTGTAGAGGTGAGACTCTTAAGAGGGCCCTCTGCAGGACTATCAGAATCCCCGTCTCTTTCAGGTGGCTCCACTGAGGCATTTCTCAGATGACGCAGTTCATAGTGGGACGATGACTGCGTCCTGTATAGCAATGCCCGAGGTATGTTGGGGTCTCCATCCTCGCCATCTCTCCTCCAGACCCTGACACCTCAAGCTCTCCTCTCCCGTGCTGGTGACATCAGAGGACGCGGGTGTTTCCAGTTACCAGGTGCCCAGTGAAGGCAGGGTCTTCAGGAGCCCTGAGATGATTGACATTGGCTGTATACTCGGTTTGAGGGTGTGTCTGGGCCCTCAGTGGTGGTACTAGAAGGGAGGGTTTGATTTGACTCCTTTATTTTATAGTCTGGGAACTGAGGCCCCAGGAAACTGAATGATTCAGGTTAAGGTTGATGGAAGCCACAAATGGACAAAGACACTCAGTCCTCAGGAAAGAAAAGTTCATAGGAGGACAACCATCTGACTTCTAGGAGTAGAAGTAGAGGGTGTTAGCAGTGCTGATTTTAGTTTTCTTGTGATTTAGTTACAGTTGAGATAGGTTCTGGTATTTGACTTAAAAAATAAAATCTGTAATATAGAGGATTTATAGGATTTACAGCGTGAGTCAGGAGACATGCTCAAGAACCTCCTGCTCAAGAGAGGAACCAGGCAGTCACTAATTGCAGCTTAACCTTGGGCTTGCCTTTAAAAAAAAAAACCCACAACACCAGCATTTTTGGGATATAATTTACATACCATAAAATTCACCCTTCTAAATTAAACAATGCAAATGGCTTTTAGTATATTCCGAGGTTTGTGCACCCACTATGCAAAATTAGAACATTTTCAGCGTCTTCACCCATGAAGCCTCTACCCCTTGGCTGCCGCACTGAATTCCCCCCACTTCCCAGCCCCTGGTAACCACATTGTGTGCTGGTGCGTTTGGGTTTTTGTCTTTGTGGGTTTGCTGATTCTCTGTATGTTGTATGAAAACATGGAATGTGCAGCCTTTTGGGTCTGGCTCCTCTCGTTGAGCATGTTTTCAGGTTTCCTTCGGGTTGTGGTGCGGACCTGTACTCCTTTTTGTGGCAACTGCTGTGTGGATTGGCCACTTACCCGTTCAGTTGATGGGCACTTAGGTTGTTTCCACTTTGGGGCTATTTTGAATAATGTTGCTGCGAGCATTTCTGTACAAGTTTGTGGGGGGGGGTATATTTTTGGTTCTCCTGGGTATTATGCCCGGGAGTGGAATTGCTGGGTGGTGCGGTGACTCGCTGTTGAACCTCGTTTGCAACTGCAGCGTGTGCGGCTTCCAGTTGCTCCTCATCGTCAGCAACACTTGCTGCCCTCGGTCCCTCTGCATTACAGCCATCCTGGTGGGTGTGGAATGGGATTTGCACTGTGGTGTGGTGGGCATTTCCCTAACGACTGATGACCTTGAAAGTCTTTTCACGTGCTCAGTAGTCATTTGTAAATTTGCTCTGGAAAAATGTCTTTTCCAGAAAATCATCTGCCCACTTGTTAATTGTCTTCTTTGTTGGCTTGCCTAGTAGAGCGTGCCTTTGGGTCTGCTCTCTGTCCTTCAGGGTCGGGCAGGTGGGCCGCTTGCTATGGTAGGTGCTCTCTGTGTCACTGGGGTCCCTGCCGGACGTCTAGCGTTACGTTGGGATCTAACTGCCTTTCCTAAACATACTCTAGAGGATTTGTGATCCTTATAAACTGACAGGGCTCTTAATTCTAAATCCTTCTAGAACTAAGTTAATTGTTTTACACGTGGGGCTCCACTGTCCCCAGGAATAAGAAAGGGGCTGCTAAATAGGGCTCCTCTGCAGCAGGGCAGGCCTTCAGACGTTTTCCAGTCTCATGAATCGTGCACAGACTGCCAGTCACGGCCGAAGTCTTTCAGAGGCAGAGCCTGGCCCAGCTAGTCTCCTTTTGGCTCCCTCGCAGTACGTGTTGTAGTACTTCTCCTGCGGCCGGTGATGGGATGCTCCCTGCTCGACGCGAACGTGCCTCGGTAACCGAGTTGTTTCTGCGGCCATGTGGCAGGTCCGAACACAGTGGGGCCGAGGCGCGAGAGCGGGTGTCGTGCGTGTGACGCGCGGTGCCTGATAACGGAGGCGGCAGCCGGCCCAGCGCGGCTTGGCTACTGGCGCTTCACAGATCCCCCGTCCTCGAGCAGGGCGGCGGTCGGAGGGGCACGTGTGCTGCTATTTATGGTTTGTGACTTTCTCAGTGATTGTTTTTAGTTTAGCATTTAAGAATCTAATTTAATTTTGTAAGTGTGTGAGCTGTTGATTCCCCGTGCCTCTCGCATGACACTGACAATGAGTCTCTTCCACCCAGAGCCCAGCTTTGCCCTGGATTGGGTCTGACTGTGTTTGAATCCCAGCAATCCATGCAATTTAAAGTTTTTTTGACATTTGCAACAGAAAGCCACATGTCTGCGCAGATAGGTGGCCCCTTGCGGGTGACTGAGGCAGTTTCTGATGGAGTTGTGCTTTCTTTTCCCTTCCTACCATTTTGCATTTTAGAATAGCAGTACTGGGAGAGCCCCTCAAAGATGAACTGGTCTCTAAATTAAGTAGGTGGATGTCGGAACTAAGGATTTCTCATTTTTTAAATTATTTTTTATTTTATTTTCTTGAGAGAGAGCAAGTGCGCCCGAGTGGGGGACGGGGGCAGGGAGAGGGAGAGAGAATCTCAAGCAGACTCTGCGCTGAACACAGAGCCCGTTGTGGGGCTTGATCTGAGGACCCTGAGATCATAACCCAAGCCGAAACCAAGAGTCAGGTGACTCTTAACTGACTGAGCCACCCAGGCACCCTGGATTTCTAATTTTTGAATTTGTGATTTCTTATTTTTGTTACCTTATCATCTTTCCATCTTCGGTTATGTCCCATGGTTATTTTGAAAAATTAAGGTTAAAGATCTCTGGTTGGGGGCGCCTGGGTGGCTCAGTGGGCTAAGCGACTGTCTTCGGCTCAGGTCATGTTCCCGGGGTCCTGGGATCAAGCCCCGCATCGGGCTCCCTACTCCTTGGGAGCCTGCTTCTCCCTCTCCCTCTGCCTGCCGCTCCCTCTGCTTGTGCTGTCTGTCTGTCTCTGTGTCAAATAAATAAGTAAGATATTTAACAAAAAAAATCTCTGGCTGGTGAACATGGTAGATTGAACACATTCATTTATTCCATTTCCTCCAGAAACCCTTCTAAAATGACGTAAATGAATTTTTTAAGTTTCTTTACTTAAGTAATCTCTACATCCAGAGTGGGCCTTGAACTCACAACTCTACCGACTGAGCCAGCCGGGCGCCCCAGTAAATGAATTTTTTAAATGTGTAAACCTGTGAGGACAGAGAATGGGAGGGAAGACAGTAGACAAAGATTTCAGGTCTTAGAAGATGGAAGGGGGACAAAGACCGAGCAGAGCCAAGGAAGCTATAAGACGTTGGTGCCCATGGAGACCAAGGAGCAGCCCCTCAGAATGTCTCAGGAATTGGAGGCATCTGCTGTTGCCCCAGGCACAAGTGAGGTTTGGGCCCAAAGACAGAGGGATACACCTGTACAAACCCCACCCAAGAGCAGAGGTTTATGCTCCGGGGACGAACCAGAGACTCTGGACTGAGAGAGCTCAGATGTAGCAAAGGGCAGCATAACTCGGAGATGAAACGGGGATTCAGGAAAGTCTGTACACTGAAAGGGGAAGTGTCAGCTGAGTTCCCTGCCTGCTCCCTGAGTGCTGAAACCAGGCCTGAGGCCTGGCATTGGAGGATTCCTCTCTGGAAAAAAAATGAGCAGTGTCAGAGACAGACCTGCCGTTGGTAGGGTTTGGCAGTCCCTCAGAACAAAAGCTAGATTCTACCCCAGCTCCTGTGATCTGTGCAATCCAAAGCCTTGCTTGTGTTTGCAAAGCTTCCATCATCTTATTATTGATGCAACTTTTTTTTATTTTCACTTTTTATCTTGAGATAGTTAGAGATTCACAGGAAGTTGCAAAACAGCACAGAGAGGTTCCGTGCACCTTTCATCCAGTTACCCCCCCCCGTGGTTACATCTTACACAGCCACAAACAGTATCAGAACCAGGAAATTGACATTGGCGCGCATACGATGTGTGTGCAGTCTCTGCCATTCTGTCACCTGAGGTTTCATAGAGCCGCCATAGCAGTCAGGATATGTTGGGGGTCCCTGGGGACCTCAGTCGGTGAAGCGTCTGCCTTCAGCTCAGGTCACGATCCCAGGGTCCCAGGATCGAGCCCCGCATCGGGCTCCCTGCTCTGCGGGGAGCCTGCTTCACCCTCTCCTCCCTGCTCATTCTGTCTCTCAAATAAATAAATAAATAAAAATATTTTTTAAAAAAGATACAGAACTGTTCCGTCATCATAAAGATCTGTTGACTCATTTCAAATAGGAGTGGACAGCTAAGGGTCACTGAATGGATTCTAAAAGCTCCCAACATGAAGGGTAGAGGCTAGAAAAAGCAAAGAGAAAGGGGTACCCAGAAGAAACCCTCAGAACACAGTGAATATTCGCCAAGAAATAAGAGCCAGTATTTTGTTAATGAAATAAAACAGTGCTATAAAACTCAGAACCAGGAAGAGTTCTTGGTATTAAAAACATGATGTTAGGGGAGAGAAAAGAGTTGACAAAGACTCTCAGGAAATAGAATGGAAACGTCTGACACGTAGGTCTATAAAGAAAGGAAAAATGAAGGACAGAAATGTATCAAAGAAATCAGGAATGTTTCCAGAATTGATGATCACAGGGTTCCAGGATGGTGAATGGAAAAAGGTCTGGTTGGCACATTGTGTAATTCCAGAACACTGGGGATGAAGCTTCCAAAGAGAGAAAACAGGTCACATACAAAAGATTGGGGAATGAAGATACATCCGATTGTTCAACGTCATGGGAGCCAGAAGGCAGTGGACTGGATTTCCAGTCTCACATGGTAGATGGAGCTAATGTAGAACCACTCCTACCCACTCACTTAGTAATGCCTTAACAAATATAATAAAGGTTTTAAATCTGGAACTAAGCTTAGAAGAAAGAAAAGGGATAGCAAGAAACCAAAATCAATGAGGGAATTTAAAACCAGAGCAGAGGAGCCTGCTGAGTTGTGGCATCTCTGGGGGGTGTTTATTGGACCTTAAAACAGACCCTCACAATAATAGAGGTTTGGATTTTAATGATCATGTATACAATTGAAATAGAAATCCCCTCAAAGGGCTCTTCCCTGGTAGAATGAATAAAAGGAATTCAAGAAGATCCCCCCTGTGCGGCTGGAGAAATGGGCAAGGAAGTTTGTTTATTGATTTTTAAGGTTTTTTTTAAAGATTATTTATTTATTTGAGACAGAATGAGAGAGAGAGAGAGCACATGAGAGGGGGGAGGGTCAGAGGGAGAAGCAGACCCTCCGCCGAGCAGGGAGCCCGATGCGGGACTCGATCCCGGGACTCCTGGATCATGACCTGAGCCGAAGGCAGTTGCCCAACCAACTGAGCCACCCAGGCGCCCGATTTTTAAGTTTTATTTAAGTAATCGCTGTGCCCAACGTGGGGCTCGAACTCAAGACCCCAAGATCAAGAGTCATATGTTCTTCCAAGCAAGCCAGCCAGGCGCCCCAGCAAGGAAGTTTATCATTGCCTCACACTCTGACGTGTTGGGGGAGGTCTCCCGTGAGCAGTTGAAACATCCAGGTTTCAATTCTATATTTATAATCCCCACGTTTTAGGAATCCCCACGCTAGCACCAGACTGTTGATACCGTTGGAGCTCCTTGCAGAAGAAAGAGTAAAACTTGTGTTGAATGACCCTTCCATGATACAGGCCGCTTGGAATCCTACCATCTCCACAAATGATGGGCTTATACCAGGAATTTACTAAATGTGCAGAAATTATAAGCAAGAGGGGCGCCTGGGTGGCTCAGTCGTTAAGCGTCTGCCTTCAGCCCAGCTTGTGATGCCAGGGTCCTGGGATCGAGCCCCGCATCCGGCTCCCTGCTCCGCGGGAAGCCTGCTTCTCCCTCTCCCGCTCCCCCTGCTTGTGTTCCCTCTCTCGCTGTGTCTCTCTCTGTCAAATAAATAAATAAAATATTTTTTAAAAAATTATAAGCAAGAGTCACCTGCTACAACAAGCAGGATTTCCAACGTTTTAAAACCCCAGGTAATAGGAGAGATGACAAGATAAATGTTTGAAGTGAGTGGAGGGATGAAGGAAAGCACAAGACAATACACTTATTTTATTTTATTTTATTTTTAAGATTTTATTTATTTGACAGAGAGAGACACAGCGAGAGAGGGAACACAAGCAGGGGGAGTGGGAGAGGGAGAAGCAGGCTTCCCGTTGAGCAAGGAGCCGGATGCGGGGCTCGATCCCAGGACCCTGGGATCATGACCTGAGCCGAAGGCAGACGCTTAACGACTGAGCCACCCAGGCGCCCTGACAATACATTTAAAAGGGCTTTTTTTTCTTTAAAGAACCTAAAAGACCTCCAGAATGAAAATTCTAATTGAATTTAAAACCCAGTGGAAGTGTTAAAGAGCAAAGTAGACACACCCCAAGAGAGAATTACATGAACCGGAAAAGAGATCTGGAGAAGTGAAGTAGAATTCAGCTCAGAGAGACAGTGTGCAAGGAAGAGAAGTAACCAGCAAGAGCACAGGATGAGAGAGGGCCCAACCTGTGTCTAATGGGAGTTCTCCCAGGGAAAAAGAGCATCTGAAGCGCAGCTTGGGGGGAAAAATACAGATTACTCCCAGGGCTCAACAGTGAGGCCCAGCAGAGGTCTAAGTAGTAGCTTAGCGGCCAGACCAGAATGGAAAAACCCTTCAGCGTGCTAAGGAAAGTACGTTGTTAACTTAGTTTTCAGTAACCCCCGTGTATTCAATAGTGAGAACAAAATAAAGGCATTTTCACAGAAAGAAAAAACGGAGTTTATTCACTACCAGACCTTCGCTGTACTTCAGGCAGAAGGAGACTAAACGCAGGAGAAAGGGACCAAGAAGGAAAGGTGCACAGGGGCACTGGGGAGTGCAGGGGCGGATCTAAATAAACATTAACTTGGGAAACAGCATTCGTGAACACATTCTAAGATCTTTGAACTGTTTGGGAAGAGTAGGAGGGGTATTGATGTGCTTCAGCCTTTCTGAGTCAAGTAGAGGTATTAAAAGATTAAGGGTAACCATTAAAAAAGTAGAAATAGGCCTGCAAGCTTTCAAACCAATAGAGGCAAAATACTCAGAATTATAAAAACGAGGTCATTCCTCTAGAAAAAAAGAGAACAAAGAAAAAATATGGTAGGTAGAAGGCCCTAAAGGTAACAGAAATAAATCCACATGATCACAGTGAATATAAACAGAGTAAACATACCACTTAGGTCAGAGGACAGCAGAGCAAAGCCCTCAACATTCTGAGGGAATTCCGAATCTAGGCAGATTACCCAGCAGGGAATTTTTTTTTTCAGCCATACGAGGACTGGAAAAAAAAAAAGTGCTTCCCATGGGCCCTTTCTCCGGAAGCTGGTGGGAGGTGTGCTTCACCAAAACAAGGAGGTTTTCTGGGATCTGGGAAACAAGAGATCCCTTGTTTCCCTGCTGCAAAGGGAAGTCCGTGTTGGAGAGGCAGCATGGAACTCCACAGGAGGACAGTCTCCAAGAGAGGCGCAGCCCAGAAAACCCCTGACGGATTGCTTGAGCACATTTGGAAAAGTTAGGGATAGGTTCTTGGCAGAATCACCGGTAGCCACGCGGGTTGTATGTATTGGCAGAGTGCCCCTTGGGTCAGCTCTGCGCTCTGTTCACTCCGATGGCATGTCTGTATTGTCTCAGAGCCGCAGGACTGTTGAAGGTCGGGCCCGAGGTCTGGGGCTGTTGGAGGGAGGGGGAGAGACAGTGTGCAGGTAATGTCTGCCGTTAACAGGTAGGAGTTAGAGATGCAAGCATATCATTTATAGATGTGGCTGAATATTCTACCCACCAAAACATAGAAAGTGGTTGCCTCGGGAGCACCATTGAGACAGTAAGACGGGGCTGCTCTTTTGTGTTGTTATGCCTTTGGTACTCTGTTGTTGCTGTTGTTTTTAAGAATTTACTGGTTTAAACCAACACTGTTCAATAGCAATAGAGTAGCAGCCGGGGCACCTGGGCGGCTCTGTGGGTTAAGCATCCGACTCTCAATTTTGGCTCAGGTCATGATCTCAGGGTCATGAGATCAAGCCCCACGTTGGGCTCTGGGTTGGGCCTGGAGCCAGCTTGGGATTCTCTCTCCCTCTCCCTCTGCTCCTTCCCCACTTCTCTAAAAAAGAAGAAGAAGAAGAAGAAGAAGAATTACAGTATAAGCCTACATGTGTAATTTTAGGTTGTTTTTAGTGGCCATATTAGAAAAATCCAAAAAGGAACAGGTGAAATTAATTTTAATGTTTTATTCAAGCTACTATAGATCCGGGGTATCGTTTCAGCACGTAAGGGATGTGACCTGTTCATGAGGTGGTCTGCGTTCTTCATCCTCCGTCTACGACTCCTGTCTGTGCTCAAGCACATCTTCTCTCAGACTTGGTCACGTTTCAGGGGCTCCGTATCCACGGGTGGCCAGTGGCTGGCCTGTGGGACAGTGCAGGTCTGACCCAGAAACGAGGGAGAAGCCCATTCTGGCGGGTAGCTCCTGACCCTGGTTTCTTTCTTTGGCCCAACCATCCCTCCTTCAAATTCTCCACAGACGTTTGGAGTCGTTGTGTGTTCTCGTGGAAGTTCTAGACTCGAAGACAGAAATAATCCTGGGCTTCCCTTTTCTGTCCTAGAATTTGTTTCCCTCTTTCCTCATAGATCCTGTTTCTAGTGCTGCTCTGAATCTTTTCAAAATTCTCTACATTCTGTGAGTGTAATAATCAAAACTGGGCTTAAACTACTGTTGACAGGCTGACGGACTCAGCGCAGTGAGGCTGCCTCACCCTTCCAGGTGTGCGTCTTATGGCTCTTGCCTGTTCAGCAGGAGTGCTCCTTCTCGGATTGCAGTTACCTGTGTAGTGGTTCTTCCTGTGTGGACACCCATCAGAGCTGTCACATGAGACCAGAAGGCTGCTGGTATTGGGGGTTGGGAGCTGAGCCACTGGGCAGCAGAGGTGCCAGGAAACGGATTCTGGGCTTGCTGTTTGGAAAGCCCAACCTCCCAGAGGTAGGGGGGTTTCTGACTGAGAGCCTCTGGTATGCAGGTGGCTGGGCTCTCGTTCCTTCGTAGACACTGTGCTGCTGTAGGCTGCCCCTGTGGGTTCCCTCTCGGGCCTGAATCTTCAGATTCTTCTCCACCATCTCTCCAGCGGCTCCTCAGGTGCACCTGTCATCCACCATGTGGGTTCCTGGCACCCTGCTGGGGATGCGGTGGTGAGCCGTGCCTGCCCTCGTGGGGTTCACATTCTGATGAAGCAAACAGATAGTAACAGATGCAGGGAATGGAGAGTGGCGTGGAGAAAAAGTGGGGGGTGTGTAGAGAATGAGGAGAAATAAGTCCAGATGGGTGGTCAAAGAAGGCCTTTCTGGGTAGGTGACATCTGAGCAAAGACTTGAGTGCAGCCATCTGGAAAAACATAAAAGCAACGCTTGTCCTCTGTGGCAACTCCTGCTGCCCCCAGCCTGGCACTCCTCAGTATGTAGCTGCTTGTGGAGCTACCTGTCCTCCCCGCCCTGCTCTTGGCTCTGCCGGGGCTGAGTCTCTCTAGTTTCCGTGTTAACATTGGCATCGGACACAGCGTCTGGCTTCCTCGGAGGTGTTTCGTTGGTTGCCCGAGTGGCTGGCTGGATGGTCTGTAGTCGATCAAGTGAGCAGCATATCCTAACTCTCAAAGGAAGCACTCCCAACGCCAGAGCCCAGACTTCTCTACGGGGCAGACTCTGTCCCAGCCCAGCCCCTGTGAGAGGAGAGGACTGGAGCTGCAGCCTGAGGAAAGTGGCTTAAGGTTAGATGCCCCAACACACCTCTCCCTGTGTAGCTCATCAACAGTTCCTGTACGCCGTCTACTGTTCGGGGATGGTTCAGACTCCTCAGAAACGGCTGGGAAAGCATGGGCAGGCGGCACGAGAGGGAAATCAATTTTGATTACGTACTAGTTGCCACTCGTGTCCTGGCGCCTCCCGTGGCTTACTCCACGTAGGGATCTCAAGGCCACCGCCTCAGGCCTGCCTCCACCCTTCTGTGGCTTCTGTGGCCCTGTAGGAGGGCCCTTGAGACGTATTCATCTATCTGTCCCTGTCTTCCTCCACTTAGAATTGGTGGTCCTTGAGAAGGCCTGGGTACAACCTGCTAGAGAGGGAAGGGTTCTTCGGATGCCAGTCTGGTGTTGCCTCTGGTTCTCCTTCAGACTCTCAGTCCCGCAGCCTGTTGGCCAGCTCCCAGGACCCAGGGATTAAGGGAAACAGCCAGCCCGGATAGGGGAGATAGGAGAGATGTTTATTCCACAGAAGCTGCAACCCGTACCCCAGAAAGTCTCTAGCCCGTCTAGAGCCTTGGGTTCAGCTGTGGGGCACTTGGAGCTGTGATGTTCTCGTTCCCTGGTAGAGGGCCAAAGGGCATGTTAGAAAGAAGTCTACTGTACCAGTAGGTGTTTCATCCTTGCCTCTTTTTCCAGTGCGTGCTGGTGAGTCCTTCCCACTTTCCCAGCCATGCCAATTACAATGAATTCTGCCCAGAACCCAGCGGCTAATTATTTGTGCTCAATTTTGTTAGAAATCCTTGCTCAGGGGCAGGCTACCTGCTTCTGTCCTGACCTAATTCTGGTAACATGGGGAGCTGAGGAAAGGAAGGCTCGGTTGTCGTGGTTGGCCCTGCAGTGGTGAGGCTGTGTCTGCTGACTCCCGGCAGCTGGGTCTGCCTGTCTGTGGGGCTGTCTGTGGCCGTGGCATGGATGGTGTGGATCAGGCCAGTTTGGAAGGCTGGCCGCAGTTTGGGATCATGCAGCTGTCAGGACCATCGCTGACTGATGCAAGACCCAGCTTGCTTTCCATCCCAGGGTCTTGTGTGTCTTCCTCCTTGGCTTGCTGTGCCTTTACCAAGCTCCTGCTTCCCTGGGGGCAGGGGATGTTTGCATCCCTGTTTGTCTTGGAAAGATGTCGGTTTTAGAATTGAGGAAAGCGGAGAACCATCAGTGTTTGGCATAGTCATTCTGGGAGGGCCCGAGAAGCCTGCCTGCCCCTCCGGGATGGATTCAGCTTACCTGCTGTGGCGTGGCTCAGCTGTGTGTCTGGGGAGAGATGGCCGCAATGGGGGTGGGGGGAGTCTGTACGGTCTTCTTGACTCTGCGCTCACAGGTATGATAAAAAACAAAAACTCCGTGGGAAGATCGGCCACCCTGAGCCCCACACACTCCACCCCTACCGCCCCAGGTTCTCAGTGAGAACCTGGCCCCTCAGCAAAGAATCGGCCTTGGATCAGGGCCCTGGTGTGTTATTTTTACTGCCTTTTCCTACCATATTTGCATTTTTAAAAATAGCAGTGCTGAGTGGATCCCTTTCAGTCTGAGTCTGCTTCAGAAGGTAGGATGCATTTTGCAGAGTGTGGCTATTGATTAGCAGCTGATTCTCAGTGTTTGGGAGCGTGGCCCGAAGGAGATGCAGGTGTTGTGGGGGGAGGTAAAGCTGGATGTCACAAGCCACTGTGGAAATGAGGTGTCAGCTCTTTGTTGACTGAAGATTACGTCATCTTGAAGATCACGTCCTATTTCCGTGGGCTCACAGTAAGAAGGTGAAGGAAGAGAGCCGGGAGCATCTGTAAGCTGAGGTCCTGGTAGCTGTCTTGGAGCATTTGGACCAGATGGTGACTCACGCCAGGGCTCTTCTCTCTCAGATTTGGAGCTACCTTTTATGTACCAGCTCATGCCTGTCCAGGAACGTGTCCTAAAAATCAAGTTCTCGTGTCTGCCTTCCTGCCTGGAAGTCTTTAAGGCGGCAAAACCATGTCCCCCAGGTGTCCGGGGATGCATGCTGGCAGAATCTGTTTTTTTTTGCCACCTTGGTAGCAGCTGGCCTGGGTCAGGTCCCTTGTCTCTGGTCAGTGGCGGTTTCGTGCTAAACGCTATTATAGAGCCTGGGCCTTTGTTCTTGGCATCTGTGTGGTATCTGGCCTGGACTAGGGTCTGGACCACCTGAGCAGAGGTCGGTCAAAGTGGGGGCTGCGTTGCTTTGATAATCTGGTGCCTGTGTGTCTGTTCAAGGGCTGAACCACGAGTGTGTCGGGGAAAACTGAGGCGAGGAGCGGTAATCAGGCGGAACTCACTTTGTTAATTATTTTAGTCACCTTGTTTATGCATCTTGGTCCTCAGACTTATATGTTTAAAATATTGTTTTAAGTAAAAACAGATGTCCCTAAGTCACTGGGGTTCTATTTTGTTGTAGAAGAAAGGGAAACTTACTGGTTGGAGCAGAACTGTTTTAACCACGCTGATTATCAGACTTACCCAGGCAATGTTAAGGAGTACATTCCTGGCTTCACCCAGAGATTTATTCATTAGGTTTTGGGTAAAAAAAAAAAAAAAAGGAGTGGTGTGTGTGTGTGTGTGTGTGTGTGTGTGTTTATTTAGAGGGGGGCAGAGGCAGATGGAGAGAGAATCCCAAGTAGGCTCCATACCCAGCACAGCCCGACACAGGGCTCGATCTCACAACCTCAAGATCGTGACCTGAGCCAAAATCAAGAGTTGGACGCTTAACTGACTGAGCCCCCCAGGCGCCCCAGAGTCTATTTTAAAGAGCGCTGCGGATTCTGATGAGTACCTGCCTTAGAACTTTAGTCCTCCTCCTGAGAGACCTGCTGAGGCCGCCTTTGTCTTTCCTCATAATCTTTTGCTATTTCAACACTGCTAAATTAAATATCTAGACTTCCTCCACTCTATTTTTATGGGGCCATTTGTTGGTTTCCACCAGTTGCCCTTCAAAGACCAGCACGGTAGTGTGTGGTCAGCCAAAACACCACCTTGCAGTTGCTGATTTTAAGGCCTGGCGTCTAAAAGTGGGTGTCCTGTAGTGCAAATAAATTGTGATCTCTTGCTCTCAGGAAACGTGTCCCCCTTTAGGTCTGTGATAATATGAATTCTGACTGAGAGGTCCTTCCTACGTGGAACCTAGAGGGGCCCAGAGGAGGGAAGGAAGTTTCATGCCTGACTGTACAGAAAGGGTCACTGGGAGGCCTAGGTCCTGTGTGCTGGTGTCTCTCCGCTAGTTACCCTTCCCTGACCCCACAAGGACACACCCTGGAGCAGCATGGGGTGGGGAGGCTCTTCTGTCCAGGAGATGGGACAGCTCTGTGACTATCCCTGCACATTTCCTGTCTGAAATGGGGAGAAGCCCTTCCCCCTGAGGCGGCAGTGGGGGGTGAATGAGGTCTGTGGAGCGCCTAGACACGCCTTCCTCCTCCTCCTCTCCCCCCCCACCCCTCCCCCAGGCCTGAGATGACCTGCTTGCCGGACCCCCTTGGTCCAAGCAGGGCTGTTCCCCCCTGCGCGCCAGAGCCTGGGTAGCACTGTCTGCCAGTGTTGGGGCAGTCCCCGCAGACCGAGCCGAGAGCACTCTATCCCACACTCTGATTCACGCTCCGTCGGATCTCTTCATCACTGTGGGTGGGTGTGTCCACACTCATTAAAAGGAGGGGAGAATTTTGACCGTATGAACAAGAACACAGTTATTTGCATACTACACGATTTCCTGTGGGTTTTCTTGAAGTAGCGCCCCTGGTGTGCCTAAAATCCTTCAATTTATAAGACTTTTTAGTAATGGCATCTAAATCAAAACACACCCTTACGTTAATTTTTGCATCTTGTTTCAGTCTTGGTAAACACCATTTCGTGTATTTGCTTTTTCCAGCTGAACTGTAAGTTCCTCGGAGGAGAAACTGTCAGGAGCCTGGCTTAGGCTGTGCCCTGGTGCGCCTGGCATGGGGCTTCCCCAGACTGGGTGGACCAGGGACATCTTTCCGTCCGGCCTGCTTACTTGGGGGTCTGTGGGGATGCACACTCCAGACAGGCCGCCCTTGTGGCCCCTCAGCAGTGACAGCTGTGGGCAGGTGGTGGCAGCCAGGCCCCTGGAGATGTTGCAGGGACAAGCTCAAGACGGAAGAGCCTGGAGCTTGTCCAGCCCAGGGCTCTCGTTCCAGATGAGGCCTCTCACGCCCAGGGAGGTAAGAGGACGTGCTCAGTGCTTGGGCTGGGTCTGCTCTCTCACTGTGACAGGAGGGTGGAGGGCTTCTCCCCCCAGTCTGGGCGATTCTCCTGTTCTGTTCGCAAGTATTTTCAGTCCCAGCTCAGTGAAGCATCCTATCCTGACATGAATTGCTGTGGGTGAGTTTTGGGTAATTGGCATCGGAGGGGTGGGCAGTCAAGATTCTTCAGACTTAATGACCAAACCAAGAGGTAGCATCAGCCCCCGGGAGCCATTCCATCTGTGCCAGAGTTACCAGGCCATTTGGTGCCCGGGTGATGTGCAGTAAGTACCCCAGGATAGGTGTTCATTTTGTCTGCCTCGAAATAGTAACTGCAGGTGTTGGAGAAACAAGCAGAGGTTGGTGTGGGCTCAGGGAGGTTATGTTTCTTCTGCGTGGGGTCCCTCGTAGTTGAGTGGGCCTGGCTTGCCCCACTGGACTCAGAGACCGTCCCTTTGAGCTCCTTCTCCTCCCTTGTTGCCTTTAAGATGCCAGTTAGAATAGCCAGGGTTGGGGTCGTCTCTTCAGAATGCCCTCCTGGGGACAGGGCCCTCCCTCCCTCTATCCTGATATTCTCTCTGTTAAGATCCTCTGTTATGTGAAGAGAAGGTACTGTGCACACAGGTCCCCCAGGGATCGGAGACTTTGTTCCCCTGTGGATTCCCAGGCAGCAGGGCTGGGGTGGGGCCTGAGAGTCTGCATTCCAGGGAGCTCTGGGAAGATGGTGGGGCTGCCGTCAGAGGCCACCCTGTGAGTGTCAGCTGTCATCGCTCCAGGGCTGTGCCCGAGGGCCACGCCGTAGGCCGTGCGCGCCCGATGAGGAAGGACCAGCTAGCAAGAACTGGAGCCCCGGGGCCGTGGTCACCTTGGGCAGCACACCTACCTCTGTGAGCCTGCGGGCTCCTCTGTAGAGCCAGAGCACGGGGAATGGTGGTGCCCCGCGGAGGTTGAGAGGTGTGGCAGAGGCAGCGCACGTCGGCTCCTCGTTCCACGCAAGCTCAGTAAAGGTCTGTCGTGGTCCCCTGAGCTGAGCTGACGCCCAGGGGTATAACTAGGGTGGAGGTCTAGAAGGCAGTGTTGAGGCCCTGAGCCCTCTCTGCGCCTGGGCGGTTGGCCTGCCGCCTTCTTACTCCCAGGGGTGCCCGGCAGCCTCAGGACAGCAGCAGCTTGGCCACAGGAGCCGCATGCAGTCGCGTTTACTGTCTGGTTTTCTGCCTTCTGGTCATACTTCCTGAGGAGGGAGGTTTCCTCCTAAAGCTTCCCATTTGTACCCTCCCTTCCAATCCAGGAGGCCCCGGGCTGTTTTGTCTTTTTGAAAGGTCGACAAGCCTGGGGCCAAGACGAGGGGACAGTGCCGGGGTTCTTTCTCCGTGCTGCCTCTGGCCGCCGAATGCACGAACCGCCCCCCCCCCAAAAACCACGGCATCTGCGGAGACCCAGCTTTGCCACCCAGGCTCCTGCTGACCTGCCCCCTCACTTAGCGGCCGTTGGACTCCGTCCCCTTGCTCTGTCCCCTGGGGCAGGCTGTGCCTCCAGGCCATTCCAGCAAGCCGGCAGGCTGCAGCTGCATTTTCCCAGCAATGGTGCAGTCATGCTGCGTTGCCCAGCCCCAACTGCAGCTTCTGGTCTGGGGTGTGTGAACAGAATGGGGTGCGCCTGGGGGCGGAGAGTACCAGAGGCCTGGAAATTTTCATCTGAAGCCGAGGAGGTGGTGGACGTCTCTTGCC
This sequence comes from Eumetopias jubatus, assembly GCF_037043125.1. NCBI lineage: Eukaryota > Metazoa > Chordata > Mammalia > Carnivora > Otariidae > Eumetopias > Eumetopias jubatus. The sequence continues at coordinate 85,820,390 of NW_028274816.1, forward strand.
CTTAGTTCCTGTGCAGCCTGGCCCTTCCCACCCTCCCCCACCTACCATCCAGGAGCAGGGACTTTTGTCTTCCCACCCAGCTAAGCAGTACACGTACTTGTGTATAAATGTTTTCAGCTATTTTTCATTTTGTCCCCCCATCTAAATGTACTTTAAATACAAGGCACGTTCCTACAGATTTTTATTCTTGTCTCATTCTGAATCCATAGGAAACACTAAAAAATTATGAAATTAATTGACCTGAGTCTATGGTTTTAGCAGAACTTCTGATGAATGGTTTCTGTAGCACATGATTGACAGAATTTTCTAGTTAAGGGCACTGACCTTTGTCTTTTCTTCCATACTGCCCAGCCAGTTCCAGCTGTCCTGTCTCCTCCCCAGGCGTGTGAGGCCCTCTGGCCATTTGTGGTTTGCTGGTAAAACCTTCTACCCTCAGGTGGGCAGCTTGCTAATTGTTGTCAGAAGCTGTCAGGGGCTAGCCACATGACGGTCAACTGCTCTGAGAAAGTCCTTACCCTGGCATATGCTAGAATCCCTGACCAGTCATATCCCCGGACCCAGTGTGAACTGGGAACTCGGACTTAGAAAGAAACCGGAAGAGGAGCCTAGCTTCGCCCACAGTGCCACTTCCTGCCCCCTCCAGTTTTCCCGTACTGAAAGCCACTACACTGACGTCTGTAAGTGATGCCGGAAAGAGTTCAAGGTGCCCCACCCCCACGGTGTCTATATGTGAACATATAGATCCTGGGTTTTTTGTTTGTTTGCTTATTTTTGGCTCCAGACCAACTTCTGATGAGAAGTCTCTCTCCCCTTGATGTAACTGGCTGGAACCCTAGCCAGAGAGAGAACCAGCAGAGCTGGGCATGGGGACTGGGCAGATAGGTAGGTAGGGTGGGGGCTCTCAGCCTTCTTAAAAGTGACCCACCGTAGAATATACATTTTACATCGTGACCGAGGACACATGTGCATTATATTTTGCAGCTGGAAAGGTTTTCTTTGAACGGTACCTAGCCTTACTATGTGTCGTGCGTGTAGATACTTTCCTTTTTCTTCCCGCTAGTGTTGGCCGTGACCCCCTAAATTGATTCCGTAACCCACTAATGGGTCACACAGCCCACAGCTTGAAAAACACTGCTCTAGGGAGCATTCCATTCTAGGATTTCCAAAGCTTTTCCAGAATTCCTCACTGCCAGCATATTCCAGTCTGGCATAAGTAGCTTCTCTGCCCACCCAGGTGCAGTTGCATTGGAGGGGAAAAGGTTAAGGTCTCTGTACCAGGTCCATGTGAATTCTTTAAAGACAGTGTGCACTCCTTATTTTATATTTGTATGTTCTTCGCTAGCCCTGAATCTACAGGAAGCACAAGAAAAATTAATTGACCTCAATTCTAGGTCTCAGCAAAGTTCCTATGTAATGTTTTTCTCTGTTCTCACCCCCGCCAAAACGGAGTCGGGCTTAGGGGCTTCTCAGCCGAAGGAGCATCTGTATGTGCGCTCACAAGCACACCCCCCCCCCCCCACTTCCCCGCCTTCTGCCGATGGGCTGCCCCTCCTTGTGCGGTGCTGTGCGGTGCTGTGCGGTGCTGTGCGAGTGGCGGACCAGACCCACGGGCAGTTGTGGTTAGGCCCTCAAGCTCAGGGATGGACGGCATCAGAAGTGTCTGTGACCGGGCGCCTGGGTGGCTCAGTTGGTTGAGTGACTGCCTTCGGCTCAGGTCATGATCCTGGAGTCCCAGGATCGAGTCCCGCATGGGGCTCCCTGCTCGGCAGGGAGTCTGCTTCTCCCTCTGACCCTCTTCCCTCTCGTACTCTCTATCTCTCATTCTCTCTCTCTCAAATAAATAAATAAAATCTTTAAAAAAAAAAAAAAAAGAAGTGTCTGTGACCTCAGCTGAAGGGGTGGGGGTCTGGTTAGGAGGCCCTGGGTCCCCAACACAAGTGGAAGGCCCGTTGACCTGTTCCACCTTTCTCTAGTATGCTGCTGTATGGCGGGCAGGAGGGATGCTCTTTTGCAGGTTGTTCCTACCCCTTGGGAAGTAGTAAGCCTTTAGAAATTTCTAGTGCTGGGGTGCCTGGGTGGCTCAGTCGGTTAAGCGACTGCCTTCAGCTCGGGTCACGATCCTGGAGTCCCGGGATCAAGTCCCGCATCGGGCTCCCTGCTCGGCAGGGAGTCCGCTTCTCCGTCTGACCCTTCCCTCCTCATGCGCTCTCTCTCTGTCTCTCATTCTCTCTCTCGAATAAATAAATAAAATCTTAAAAAAAAAAAAGAAATTTCCAGTGCTGGTCTGACCTCATATTCCTTTCAGGACTCTGTTCTTTGAGTCCTGGCCTAGGTAAACAGCCTCCTTCCTACGTGTGTCTGCTGGGCCACTTACCCCCTCCCCCTGCCTTCCCCTCCCAAGGCAAAGCAGTAAGGTAGCTTGTTTTTCTTTTCCAAAGAAAGATTCTGGTTTCCTTGCTGAGCATCGTGAGGCTTCTGAGAGGTCTCCCTGAGGCCTCAGGCCTGGCTCAGTCCAGCGAAGTTTAGTAAAACCTCACTCTGAATACAGACCCAAATCAGGACCGCTGTAGGCTGTCCCCAGTTTTCCATTTGCTTACCAGGGGCACAGTGTGGGGCTGGCCGTCAGCTGGGCCTTGTGAGCTGAGACGTTATGAAGTCCTCCTGAGTGCTTGGCACGATGCTGAGCCTTTTGAGTTTGAAGCTGTTCCCAGTTGTAAGTTGAAGGTCTGGTATTGAGAACATCACTAACTCCCAGGAAAGACCAGCTTGGTTTTCCTCCGGTGGAACTGAAGGAGAATACTCACATCTCCTCTGTTTGGCCTTCCCTGGAGTCCGACAGGAGATGACAGTGGTCGGGTGTGTGGATTCTGGCCTTGACACAAAGGCTTAGGCACCTTTAAGCCCCTCCTTGCCTTTTGTTGGGGACTTCCTGCCACTTCCTCCCTCACACTGGGAGCCCAGTGCTAGTGCCACCGACCAGGAATGAAGCCACCTTTTCTCCCTACCCCTCTTTACAGCAGGTTCTCCACCCAGCAGCCAGAGGATCCTTTTAACGTTACTGTCATGCGTGCTCTCTGCTCTGAGCCCTGCAGGGGCTTCCATGTCCACGAGGATGGAACTTCAAGTCCTTCCTGCCGTTCTTTCTCTAAGGCCCAAGTGAACCAGCCTCATCTACTGCTCTCCTTGCTGGTCTTCGAACACACGGGGCGCACGGGTCTTTATGGCAGCCCTCTCTCCGCTTGGAAAGCTCACTCCCATATTATACTTAGATCTCTGGTCAGATGTCACCTTGGAGTGGCCTTTCCTGACCAGCTATTTTAAATAACTCACTTCCTTCCATTCCGTCTCTCACCCCTGCCCTTGCAACTGCCTTGTTTTTCTGAATGGCACTTAGCACCACCTGACGCATGCGCGTGTTTTTGCGTGTGTGCGTTTGCGCGTGCGCATTTATCCATGCATGCGTGTTTGTGCGTGTGCGTTTATGCGTGCATGCGTGTGTGTGCATTTGTGCGTGCACGTGTTTGCACGCGTGCGTGTGTGTGCGTGCCTGCGCGCACGTTTACACGTGCGTGTGTGCGCGCGCGCATGTGCAGCTCCTCCACTGCGCTAGAATGTAAGCTTTGTGAGAGCAGCAGGCACTTGTGTCCCCAGCGCCTGGCAGTGGGAGGTGCTCAGTCATCGTTGTTCGGATGAGTCACCTCCTCCAGAGCAGTGCCAGCATCCCTGTCCCTGGAGGGCAGCGGTGGTGTCGGCTGCTTGTTTCCAGAGCAGGCAGGGGCCCCCACAAAAGAGGTCCCACAGTCACGTCCCAAAATTGTCTGAAATAACGCATGCCCCCTCTAAAAGCCAGCCATAGTTCCTTCTCACTGAGAGACACGTTAACATTTTGGTATGGTAACTTTCTTCCTGCTCAGGATCCTCTGACAGCCACACTGTCCCTCAAGAATTGTTGATAGTCACCACCGCATTCTAGAGCCAGTAATGACAGTTGAAATCTACCCATCCCCCACCTCAGATCCCACTCTGGAAACTGTTTTGTTTTGTTTTGTTTTTTAACTGCAGTCAGAGTGCACCTAACAGAAAAACATGGCTGTGTTAGGGGACTAGGGGAGCTCCAGAATCCCGCGTTTTCGTAGAGCAGGCACAGCGCCCCCTCGTGCTGGCCTCCAGCCCCTGCTGTCTGGGTGCCTGACCTCTTCCATCCCAGAAATGAATAGAGCGTTGAATGCCTAAGAATCACTGTCTTTTACAACGTGTGGACCCGCCAGGAATATGTTTTACTCCGCTCTTATCTCTGCAGCTCCGCGGAGGGATGAGCTCGTTATATAGTTAAGAGAATGGCCCTCTGGAGCCAGACCGCCTGAGTTCCAGTCAAGGTCCACCTGTGTGGAGCTGTGTGACCGTGAACAAGTTTCTGGTCTTCTCTCCATGTCAGTTCACTTGTCTGTAAGATGGGGATGACAGTAATAGTATACTTCATAGCACTATGGCTAAAACACACGAAGTGCCAAGAAAACTGCTTGACACGCAATAAGCACCAGTTGCTGTAGGCAGAGGACGCCTGAGCTCCCGAGCTCCTGAGCCCCCAGGAGCACAGCGGTGCCCTCCAGACTGGGGATATGGGGAGCCTTCGTGAGGCAGGTAGCACATGATGGGAACGGGGAGAGGAGAGGGGTTGTTTGGAAGGAACTGTGCAGTGGAGAGGCACACAGATGGCAGAGGACTGGCTTGTGTGGACAAAAGTAGTGCCCTGTGTGCGTGGGACATAGGGATTTGGGAAGGAAAGTGGTGAAAGATAAGGGAGAGCCTTGCAAGTTGTTCAGAGCCCTTCTAGACACTCTCTTCTCATTTTCTGAAATTCGCAAGGGAGGGCAATATAGTCAGAAGAGTGGCCATGGCCAGCACACCCCTTTCTTCTCCTTGTTGCTTAACTCTGCTCCGTTCCCAGCATTGTCAGGGCTTTGGAGAAATGTCCCTCCTTGTTGTGGAAGGTTGTTAGAAGAGCCTGAAGACCAAACCTCATGGTGGAGTGGACTCTGGCAAAAGGCCAGGCACAGGTCCAGAGGACAGAGTTTGCTAACCAGACCCCCTCTCCCGAGAACACTGAACTGCTACCCTGCTTCTGGCCTTCCGGTGATGCCAGCCTTCACTAGTGCGTTGTTCCTGCTTCGGCCTCACAGCGGGAGCCTCAGTTTCCCCTGCACACTCAGGAGCAGTGTCCCACGGCCAGGGTGCTGTGAGTCTGGGCAGTGTGCCATCGATTCAGGATCTGTACCTGTGCCACTCCCCTGCAGCTCTGTCAGGGACCGACACAGACCCCCGGTTGGGGACACGATCTGCAGACTCAACTTGGGGCTTTTCTCAGGGATCCCTGAGCAGGCGAGGCAGCCTGTGCCTGAGATCTCAACTCACACCAAGGTTGGCATCCCCCCCTGCCCCGCACAACACAGTCCCTCTCCCATTGGATTTCCTGGCACTGCAACTTTGGTTTCTATGGCAACTTGGAAAGACCTGCAGTTGTGGCTTTCTGAAGTCTAAAATGGGGGCAGAGGTTTGAGATAGGGTGGGACAGCACTGAAAATACCGTGTCCCAGACCAGAGCTTTGGGCACAGAGGGTCAGGGGATAGGAAGTTCTTTGAGTTAGAAAAGTGCCACCCTCATCCCAGCAGGCCCTTAGCAGAGCTCCCTGTGGGTCCTCCCAGACTCCTGGGATCTTTGAGCAGAGCAAAGAACAGCCTGAACTCAGAGGGTCTCCAGCCTGTGGCCTGGGGGACAGTGGAGTCAGGTGGAGTGATCACATCTGGCATTTGCTGAGCACTAACTGTGTGCCAGGCGCCCTGGGATCGTCTTCGCTTTCATTGCCTTAATCCCCTCACCTGCTGCAAGATGGCTGTTCGACCGCATTTTGTACATGTGGATGTGAACGATTTGCCTGAGGTTTCGGAGCTGACATGTCTAAGTGTCCGGCTCAAGGACCCCTGAGTCTAACACCTGGGCTCACTCTTGTCTGGATCGTGGGCTTATGTTCCCACGTAGGAAAGTTTCTGTTGCTGGTCAGTGCTGGAGCCCATTGCTTCCCCCCTTTACTTGTTGGGGTTTTTTAAGGTTTTCTTTATTTAAGTCACCTCTACACCCAGCATGGGGCCTGAACTCAGGACCCAAGATCAAGAGTCACATGCTCTTGACTGAGCCCCCCCCGGGGCCCCTCCCCTTTAGTTTTTTGTAAGTCATAGCCTCCTGCTGGCAGGGCTGTCTTAGCCATCATTGCCACAATTTCAGGGACCTTGAGCCAGTGTCTTCCTTTTTAGTGTCTCCATTCTCTTTTCATGGTGGCCACCTTTCCATGGCCCAGGCTTTGGAGTGGGGGCAGTGATCTTGAGGAGTCTTAGGTTGGCTTTTGGTTGATAGGACAGCTCTTGCATCCCTGTGGTTTGGAATGGTGGGGGTGCCCGTCCAGAGGAGGTGGGCAGTCACAGAGCCTCACCCGGTACTACGGCTCAATGAAGAACTCCAGAGCAGCAGCCCCCCGGTTTACGGAGCCAGCGAGGAAGACACGCTGGCCTGGTGGAGAACCGTCTTCCGCCTGGGCCGTTGGAGGGGGCCCCGGTGCCTGGCAGAGGGAGGGGACAGCTCTCGAGAGGCCCGGCTGTCCTCGGAGGCCGCTGCTGCGGGATGTTTGCGGAGGGATGGGTCAGGTGCTCGCCGTGCGTTTGGCTGGGCTCCCCAGCTGGCCATCCTGAGGGTTCACCCCCGCCCGCGGTCCTCTGCAGCGCCGCAGATAAGGAGCAGGCTGCCGCTGGCCAGAAAGGGTGGCCCAGATTAGAAGGTCGCGTCGGGTGATAGCGGGCCTCGGGGTGACCTGCACAGCCCCGTGTCACGCTCCTCCTCCGGCCCTCTACTCAGTGCTCAGCAGCAGGGGCTGGGCCGGCACTTGGAGAAAGAAAAAGGATTTCACTCCTAGCAAAGTGCTTCGCTGTATGAGGGGCTACTGACCCCGTAATTTAACTGAGGGCTTCTACGATCTGCCATTTAGCCCCACTTCTCCATATGGTCGCAGTTACCTTCAGTCATCACAGTGTTTGCCTTCGGGGGTGGGGTGGTGCCTGCAGTTCTGCCTCTCAGTCGGGGCGCGATCGGAGCCGTGTGTGGTGCTTGCCGAAGCCGCACTTGGGGTTTGTGCGTTCAGCTCTACGCATGTTACCACTTGGGTAAGAAGTTGGGAGAAAAATGCGGCTTATATTTTGACGTCAGAGGCCATTGTGTCACACTGTGTTCTCTTTCTCAGCTGAAACTAGAGGACCGCTCCGTGGTGCCCCGGGACGTGGTCCGGCACATGCGATCCACCGTGAGTCTTGGTGCGGGGGTGGCCTGGGGATTGTCTGGGCTGGGTCTCCCTGGCGGCTGGTGCTGTGCGCCTGCTCGGGGCCTGGATGCCTTCTCCTCCCCAGGACAGTCAGTGTGGCACTGTGATAGACGTCAGCATCGACTGCGCCGTCAAGCTCATTGGCACCAACTGCATCATCTACCCCGTCAACAGCAAGGACCTCCAGCACATCTGGGTGAGCAGCCCCATCTGCCCGCCCTCCTCGAACGTCCCCCGGCTCTCCGGTGGTCTCTGGCCGCACACCGGTGCTGCACCTTCCCAGCTCGCGGGCAGGCCCCTGTGGCAGGTCCGCTTGTGTGTACCCGAGTGGCGCCTCTTGCGAGGAGGCCATCGGGACAGGAGGTCGGGACACATCCCTGTGCCTCCAGCGTAGTTGGCTGGTATGGTTTTCATTACCTCGTTCCGTTTCTTCTCTAACGCTCTCTTTTTAAAAACAAATTTCTTCCTTAATTTCTTTTTTAAGTGATTTCAAACTCGGGAAAAACTGTGAGTTCCTGTGCTCCCTGCGTCATCAGGCTCCTTGGCTGTGAGCCTTTCCCTCCATTTGCCCCATCACCCTCCTCCCTTCCCCACATTTCCTTCTCGCTCCCTGCTCTTCTCTCTGAAACCTTGGGAAGCAGGCTACAGATAGATGGCCCCGTGGCCCCGTGGACTTCCTGCAAACAGGAGCGCTCGGCCCCCGGTCTAGGAAGTCAGCACTGTGCTCGGCTGCCCCATCCACAGACCCCGTTCAGCTGCCCCAGCAATATCCTTTCTCCCTCTCTGATCCAGGATTCCATTCAGGAACACACTTTGCATTTAGTTGTCAGCTCTCTGATTCCTCATCTGGAACTGCTCCCCAGTCTTGCTTTGTCGTCCACACCCTGGTACATTCCACTGGCTGACCCTGAGCGTGGAGCTCTGTGACGGCGCCTCCTGACCAGCCTGAGGCACCTGCGTCCTCAGCAGGCCTGCCCAGTGACACCCTGAGCTCTTCCTGGCCCCGCACGTCCGGTGGCCACACCGGGAGCAGGTGGCTACTCACTCTGATCCTGTTGGTGTCGGCCACACCTCCCCACGAAGTCCCCTCTCAGGCCTTTGCAAGTGATTCTGCTTTGTGAGGAGGTGCTTCTGGATTGCGGCAGTCATCTGTCACTTGTGAAACCCTGATCTGCTGGCCCTGGCCTCTGTTAGCCCCTGTCTCCCCCCCGCCCAGCCCTGGCAGCCAGTGCTCTGACAGTCCCTGAGGGGCCTGTACGAAGCCGGTGTTCCTCCTCATTTTTAGGACTCGGCATTCTGTGGAAAAGCTGCTCCTTCAGCCTCATTTATGTAGTCATTTGTTTTTTACATCCGTGTGGACTCAGATTCCTGTATTGGCCAATCAGTTGTAATCCATGACTACCATTATTTGTTTTGTTGCTTAAATTATCCCAGATTTGGCTGGTAAGAGCCCCTTCGAGCTTACATCTGTGTCCTTTTGACGTACCCCCATCTTTTTTTTTTTCTTTTCTTTTTTTCCCATTTTAAGCACTTTCTTACTTTCTACCTTTCCGGATCCAGCCCTGGAATCATTTGTCCAAAGAGCCTTGGTTCCTTTCAGAGGAGAATGGTGCTTTAACAGCCAGGATCGGGATGTATGCTAGGTGTGCTCGTCGGTACTGAGATCGGGATGTATGCTAGGTGTGCTCGTCGGTACTGAGGTCGGGATGTATGCTAGGTGTGCTCGTCGGTACTGAGGTCGGGATGTACGCTAGGTGTGCTCGTCGGTACTGAGGTCGGGATGTACGCTAGGTGTGCTCGTCGGTACTGAGGTCGGGATGTACGCTAGGTGTGCTCGTCGGTACTGAGGTCGGGATGTACGCTAGGTGTGCTCGTCGGTACTGAGGTCGGGATGTACGCTAGGTGTGCTCGTCGGTACTGAGGTCGGGATGTACGCTAGGTGTGCTCGTCGGTACTGAGGTCGGGATGTACGCTAGGTGTGCTCGTCGGTACTGAGGTCGGGATGTACGCTAGGTGTGCTCGTCGGTACTGAGGTCGGGATGTACGCTAGGTGTGCTCGTCGGTACTGAGGTCGGGATGTACGCTAGGTGTGCTCGTCGGTACTGAGGTCGGGATGTACGCTAGGTGTGCTCGTCGGTACTGAGGTCGGGATGTACGCTAGGTGTGCTCGTCGGTACTGAGGTCGGGATGTACGCTAGGTGTGCTCGTCGGTACTGAGGTCGGGATGTACGCTAGGTGTGCTCGTCGGTACTGAGGTCGGGATGTACGCTAGGTGTGCTCGTCGGTACTGAGGTCGGGATGTACGCTAGGTGTGCTCGTCGGTACTGAGGTCGGGATGTACGCTAGGTGTGCTCGTCGGTACTGAGGTCGGGATGTACGCTAGGTGTGCTCGTCGGTACTGAGGTCGGGATGTACGCTAGGTGTGCTCGTCGGTACTGAGGTCGGGATGTACGCTAGGTGTGCTCGTCGGTACTGAGGTCGGGATGTACGCTAGGTGTGCTCGTCGGTACTGAGGTCGGGATGTACGCTAGGTGTGCTCGTCGGTACTGAGGTCGGGATGTACGCTAGGTGTGCTCGTCGGTACTGAGGTCGGGATGTACGCTAGGTGTGCTCGTCGGTACTGAGGTCGGGATGTACGCTAGGTGTGCTCGTCGGTACTGAGGTCGGGATGTACGCTAGGTGTGCTCGTCGGTACTGAGGTCGGGATGTACGCTAGGTGTGCTCGTCGGTACTGAGGTCGGGATGTACGCTAGGTGTGCTCGTCGGTACTGAGGTCGGGATGTACGCTAGGTGTGCTCGTCGGTACTGAGGTCGGGATGTACGCTAGGTGTGCTCGTCGGTACTGAGGTCGGGATGTACGCTAGGTGTGCTCGTCGGTACTGAGGTCGGGATGTACGCTAGGTGTGCTCGTCGGTACTGAAAGGGCTACAGGGCCTCTCAGGACAGCACAGGAAACGCATGCGTGTGCGCACACGGGCGCGTCTGCGCGCGGCAGTACTTTCTCTACATACACAGGAAAATACGTGGGTTCGTCTCCTTCCCCCTTTCTGTACCAGTGAGCACCTTCCCCAGCAGTGAGGAACCTGGCTCTTGATATCCTCAGTTTATTAATTATCGCTTTACTTATTTGTCCATTAACCACCATCCACCCGCCGCCTCCACAGCCCACTCCCACCCGAGGCTCCTGTGTCCTTGGAGGCCCTGAAGCCTCCGCACGACCCTCTGGTTGCCACAAGGCAGCCCCCCGCTGCTGCCGCCTCCACCCTGGGAAGGGGAGCTGGGCTGCAGCACAGAACTCTCGGGGGGAAGCCGGTTCTTCCGGCTGCTGGCCGGCTGTCCCAGGCAGTAAGCCATCGGGATCCCACCTCCCGTGTCTCGGGGCAGAGAGGAATTGGTGCGCTGCACACCAGTGTTGCCTGCCGTCTCTCACACCCCGATTCCCTCGGTCTGCAGCCCTTCATGTATGGGGACTACATTGCCTATGACTGCTGGCTGGGGAAGGTCTACGACTTAAAGAACCAGATCATTCTGAAGCTGTCCAACGGTGCCAGGTACACAGCTCACTGTACGGGCCCACGCTGGGCGAGGGCCACCCGGGGAGGAGGGGCCGAGGGTGTCTTCTCCCGGGCCCCGGATGACATGTGCTGCAGGCACTCCAGGCCCGACGCTGGGCTGGTCTCCTGTCTCCCTGGCCTCATTTAGAGTATCTGTTAGGGCCTGATGCTTTATTTTAGACACTTTTTAATGGTAGTGAGCATTCCCATGTGGGTTAGGGTCTTGTTTGTTTTGCGGGAGTTACTTGTGTGAATGCGGAGGCTGAGCTGTGGGTGGGGGATGAAGCACACCATTTTAGGGCCTGCCAGCATACCGATGCCTCTGGATAACTCCTTTTGATACTGGTCGGCACCACAGTGTGTCCAGTGGCCACGTCCCCCCCTGAGACTCTGTCATTGTGCCCAGTGAACCGAACCCCTACTCACTCTTTCAGGTGTTCCATGAACACAGAAGATGGCGCCAAGCTCTACGATGTCTGCCCCCATGTCAGCGACTCTGTACGTGTGCCCCACCCAGGCAGGCTTCTTGGGGGGCAGGCTTGGGGGGACAGGGTTCATGTTCCTTTGCCCCCTGGGCTGCACAGGAAGGAGGACTGCTTAGCAAAGAGCTTGGCTAGCCCAGGCTAAGCAAACGCTGCTTCTAGGCAGAGTGGTTTCCTACAAAAGGGGTGGGTATGCACCAGAAGGTCTAAAAGTCTGGGTGTAGGCGGAAGGTATTGGAACTTTTCTTTGCATTTTGTTAACTCGTTCTCACCCTTTAAAAAATATCCATTCTTCGGTATTAGAGTCTGGATACTATGTTGTTACATTATGATATTTTGGAACAGTCATGTATGACCATAAGTTATAAATAAGTATGGGGCAGGGGTTACATGATCAAACAGGTTTGGGGACTGCTGCCCTCTAGACCCCTCTAAGTGTCACCCTTGACCGACAACATTGACATGGCCTGAGAGCGTGTTAGAATGAGGAAAATGTACATTCTCACAAGCTCTCTGGGTGATTTATATGCACTTTAGGTTTGAGACGTGCTGCTCTGGAGCCCTAGGGTCTGTTTCAGCTTGGGGAGGTGGGGGAGTGTGCAGGTGTGAGGTGAGGGAGGGGTGGATGCAGAGAGCACTGGCCTTCAAGGAGGCGCCACTCAAAAGGACTTTTCCTCTGGCCCCAAACCCTGCAGGGTCTCTTCTTTGATGACTCCTATGGCTTCTACCCGGGCCAGGTGCTCATTGGCCCCGCCAAGATCTTCTCTAGTGTCCAGTGGCTGTCAGGGGTCAAGCCTGTGCTCAGCACCAAGAGCAAATTCCGAGTGGTGGTGGAAGAGGTAGGGGCTGGGGTGGGGCTGTGTCCTCAGCCTCCATGCCCTGGAGCTGAGCTTCTGCCCACTCCTTCGCTGTCTGCTCCGAGGGCTAAGCCCTGCGCCTTAGCCCTGTTGATCTGAAAGGGCTCTAAATAAAGGGAAGCCAGGGTGTGGTCATGGGGTGACTGCTAGGCAGATGACCCCCAGCCTGACCAACCCAGACGGAGCAAGGTGGGACCATGGCAAGTGGCAGATCGGCTGGGCCCTGACGTGGTGGTAGTCCCTGGGGTGAGGCTGTAGTTGTTACAGGTGGGGCCTCCTCTGGGGGTGTCATGCTTGGGGCTATGCTGTGATGACCCACTTCCTGCTCCGGAGGTCAGGTGGGCTCTGGGCAGCTGCTTAACTAAGAGAGCAGTTAAGCTGCTGACTAAGGCCCTGTCCCACCCACCATCCCCAGGTGCAGGTTGTAGAGCTAAAAGTCACATGGATTACCAAGAGTTTCTGTCCAGGGGGCACGGACAGCGTCAGCCCCCCACCCTCTGTCATTACCCAGGAAAACCTAGGCAGGTGAGTGGCTCCAGCGTGCCCACTCCAACAAGCGCAGCAGCGTGCCCTGAGCAAGTCTCTTGGCCAGAGTCATAGATGCGGGGGGTGGGGGGTGGGGGGGGCGCTGAGATCATCCTTGGCCCAGTCCCCACTTCTCCTCTCCCTCCCAGGGTGAAGCGTCTCGGATGCTTTGACCATGCTCAGCGGCAGCTTGGGGAGCGCTGTCTGTATGTCTTCCCAGCCAAGGTAGAGCCGGCCAAGATTGCCTGTGAATGTCCAGAAAAACACTGCGCCCAGGGGGAGGGCTCTATGGCCAAGAAGGTATGTCCTTGGGGTTGGGATCGGTGGGCATTTGAGGAACTGGCCTTGAGCTATTTCCACAGCCAGGAAGGACAGTCTGTGCTTTAGGCCTTGGGGGGCAGCCCTGATCACCCTTGCAGGCCACGTAGGTGTGTATAGCTGCCCCTCTCCCCCCAAGCTGCCTGCGTGTTCCACATGCCCAGGTTGGGGCTGTGGTGGCCCCACAGCCGCAGGGCCACCACAGCCCCTGTCCTCCTTGCTCTGCCCGCACAGGTGAAGCGCCTGCTGAAGAAGCAGGTTGTGAGGATCATGTCCTGCTCCCCGGACACCCAGTGCTCCAGAGACCATTCCATGGAGGACCCAGGAAAGAAAGGGGCCAAAGCCAAGAGTGAAACAGGGTCCGTCAGCCCCGAGGAGACGCCTGATGGGTCCGCCAGCCCAGTGGAAATGCAGGACGAGGGCTCAGAGGAGGCCCAGGACGTGGGTGAGCAGCTGCCCCCCTTCCTGCTGAAGGAAGGTGGAGACGACAGGCTGCACTCGGCAGAGCAGGACGCGGATGACGAGGCTGCTGACGACACGGACGACACCAGCTCAGTGACCTCCTCCGCCAGCTCCACCACCTCCTCCCAGAGCGGCAGCGGCACGAGTAGAAAAAAGAGCATTCCCTTGTCTATCAAGAACTTAAAGCGAAAACACAAGCGGAAGAAGAATAAAATCACTCGGGACTTTAAGCCAGGGGACAGGTAAACCCAGAGGGCGCCCTCTCCCTCCTGGCCGAGTGTCCAGCCTGAGGCTCTCCCTTTGGCGCCTGCACGCAGCACTCACTCACTCACTCACTCACTCACTCACTCACTCTCTCTGCAGGCCCTCTTCAGGCTCAGGGATGCCCAGCCGAGGCGGTGTAGGTGCCCGGGGTTGGCCTGGGTGGAAAGGAGAGATCTGAGAGTGGGGCGGTGGGTGGCCTGGGGGCACCGGCCCCGAGTCTGGCCTCTGGGACCACATTCACTGAGCTCTCTCAAATGAGACCTTTCTCAGAGGAGGTCGCAGGGCACGGGAGGTGTAGGTGAGCACGTATGGATCTGTTTGTCTTCCTTCCTGCCTGTTTTGTGCGGCCTGGCTGGCTGGTTGCACCGCACCTGCAGGGTGGCCGTGGAGGTGGTGACCACCATGACCTCGGCAGATGTCATGTGGCAGGATGGCTCCGTGGAGTGCAACATTCGCTCCAACGACCTCTTTCCCGTGCACCACCTGGACAACAACGAATTCTGCCCCGGAGACTTCGTGGTGGACAAGCGAGGTAGTGCTGGCTCTAGAAGGCCGCCCAGCTCAGGGCCTGGGCAGGGCTTGGAAAGGATGGGGCCAGAGGTCTTAGGGGCAGGGAGGAGACTCCCCCTTCAAAGATGACTCGCTTTTTCAAGGCCTAGGACGGTCTTTTCCGGCCTCCCTCAGCCTAGCCAGAGAACACTGGGGTTCTGTGCCCTGCTGTGGTTGAGATGTCTGGGGGGTTGCAGGCAGCACCACCACGGTTCCTTAGATGGTTCCTCCTCTGGTTCCCCAGTCCAGAGCTGTCCAGACCCCGCTGTCTACGGCGTGGTGCAGTCTGGGGACCACGTGGGCCGAACCTGCATGGTGAAGTGGTTCAAGCTGCGGCCAAGTGGGGATGACGTGGAGGTGAGTGTGTGTGGCCCCTGCTTCTTCGGGGTGGGCTGGCTCTAAGGCCCCGGGGCTCATGACAGCCCATCCTATCCTCCAGCTGATCGGAGAAGAGGAAGACGTGAGCGTCTATGACATTGCTGACCACCCTGACTTCCGGTTCCGCACGACCGACATCGTCATCCGCATTGGCAATACCGAGGATGGAGTTCCTCACAAGGAGGATGAGGTATGCCTCCGCACCAGTACCGGGGGCTTGGGGGAGGGGGGGGTCTCTCCCTGCTCTGCCTCCCGTGCAGCATCTGCAGTCCCTGGAGCTGCCACCAGGTGGCTCCAGGAGACCAGACCTGCAAGTCCTCGGCTCCACGGCTGCCTCAAGTGCCTCCTAGGGATCTGCCTGCCGGTCAGGATCAGACTTCATGCAGCTGCTCCATTTAGTCCAGCTCCTTGTCCTGAGTGCTGTAGGGGCACAGGAGAGGCTTGGGGAGGTGGCGTGTGAGCTGGGCCTTGGTGAGGATGGGAACATGGTGTGGGGTCAAGCAGAAGAAGAGTAGGAACAAAAGTCCCAGGGCAGGAACCCCATCCTGAGAGGGGCAGGACGTCCGGCGGGAGCAGAACGCTAGCATAGGAAGGGAGTTATAGGGGCTTGTGTCCTTGACTGCCCATGTGGGAACCAGAGGGTCCCACACTTGAGCTGCTCACCACGTGTGGCCTCTGGCTGGCACCCACGTTCCTTCCCTTCTTATGGCCTCCCCCTTGTCACCCATTGCCGGAGCTCCCTTTTGGAAGTGTTCTGGCCCTCACCCCTCAGAGAGCTGCTCCCTTGACCCTGTCCCGTTTGCCCTGCAGCCATCAGTTGGCCAGGTGGCCCGTGTGGACGTCAGCAGCAAGGTGGAGGTGGTGTGGGCTGACAACTCAAAGACCATCATTCTGCCCCAGGTGAGCCCCTGCGCAGACCCAGACCAGTTGGCTCACAACCGTGGCAGCTGGGCTGGGAGCCATGGCCTGTCTCCCGTCCCTGCTCAAGGAATGGGAGGACAGGCAGGCTCTCAGATCTTCCTGGTGAGGGTCTCTTCTTTTGGGTGTTTGGGTCTCAGGGAGAGCCTGAGAGGAAGGGGGTATTACATGCCACGCTCTGGGCGGGGGTGGGGGCGGTGGGGGGGAGGCAGGAGAGCAGAGGGGCAGCCCATAGCTGGCCTGTAGTCTTGCCCCACCTGGAAGGCTCCCCAGGTTGCCAGATGTGTGCAGGTTGTCACAAGCCTTCCGGGTTTTCTGCAGCCCCATCTCACTATGCTAAGAAACGCAGTTTACTTCCTCTAGGAACATTTCTAGGAAAACTTCCCCAGATCAGGAAGAGAAAGGAAAAGAGCTGGCCCCAGTCCAGTCCCAGCTAAGCTGTTCTCGGTACCGTTTCTTTGCCCCCTTGTTTGAGCTGATCCTTACTCCCAGATCCCTCTCCTGGCCCCTCAAGGGGTGGGGAGGGAGTGGCTCACCCCTTCGTCCGGGCGGCCATTCCAGGAATACGGGAACAGGATGTGACACAGGCCAGCTCTGCCGAACCTCCCCCTCCTATTGCATGTTCTCAGCTACCAGTGCAGCCCCACAGAGGTGGCTGACCTGAATCCCCTGGGGTGGGGTTGGATTTGCCACCAAGGGCTAATAGTAGCCTGTACACACAGGGGCAGAGGAGGCCAGAACAGCCCTTGGCTGCTGGCTGGGGCTTCAAGCCCTGCTGGCGGGTGTGGGGCAGGCAGAGGCACCTCCCAGAGACCCAGGGACCACCTCGAAGGAGAGGCCCAACTGCAGAGTCCAGAGCAGGAAGGGGGAGAAGGGTGGAGGGGGCCCGCTGAGGCCTCAGCACACCCCGTCACCATCAGCTCTGAGGGTTGGGGTCCACCCCGGAGCCCGGTAGAGCCTCTCTGAACTGCCTGTGCCCATCTGCCCCCAGCACTTGTACAACATTGAGTCTGAGATTGAGGAGTCAGACTATGACTCGGTGGAAGGCAGCACCAGCGGGGCATCCTCAGATGAGTGGGAAGACGACAGTGACAGCTGGGAGACTGACAACGGGCTGGTGGAGGATGAGCACCCCAAGATCGAGGAGCCCCCCATCCCACCTACTGAGCAGCCGGCAGCCCCAGAGGAAGACAAGGGGGTGGTGATCAGCGAAGAGGCCGCCACGGCCGCCATTCAGGGGGCTGTGGCCATGGCTGCCCCTGTGGCTGGGCTGATGGAGAAGGCTGGCAAGGACGGGCCCCCAAAGAGCTTCCGCGAGTTGAAAGAGGCCATCAAGATCCTGGAGAGCCTCAAGAACATGACCGTGGAGCAGCTTCTGACGGGCTCCCCCACCTCCCCCACAGTGGAGCCTGAGAAGCCCACTCGGGAGAAGAAGTTTCTAGATGACATTAAGAAACTGCAGGAAAATCTCAAGAAGACCCTGGACAATGTGGCCATTGCAGAGGAGGAGAAGATGGAGGCAATGCCGGACACAGAGCGCAGGGAGGAGAAGCCCGAGGGGCAGTCGCCGGTGAAGGCCGAGTGGCCCAGCGAGACCCCGGTACTCTGTCAGCAGTGCGGTGGCAAGCCTGGAGTCACCTTCACCAGTGCTAAGGGCGAGGTCTTCTCAGTGCTGGAGTTTGCGCCCTGTGAGTTCACCTTGTCGGGGCTGGTCCCCTCCCAGCACCCAGCTGCCGCCTGAGGGGAGGAAACCATTTCCCTGGTGTGGCCACTGGTGCGGATGCCAGGCTAGTGGGTGCGAGGCATGTGGGGTTACTCGCCTGTCCGGGGAGCGCACCCAGCAGCTGCTCCCTCCGGGCCCACGCTTCCCAAGGGCGGCAGCTATCTTTCCAGATAGAGCTCTCAGGTCTTGCCATTAGGGATTGACCCTTCTTTTTTCCCCTTCTAGCAAATCACTCTTTTAAGAAAATTGAGTTCCAGCCTCCAGAAGCCAAGAAGTTCTTCAGCACGGTGCGGAAGGAGATGGCGCTGCTGGCTACTTCGCTGCCCGATGGCATCATGGTCAAGACTTTCGAGGACAGAATGGCAAGTAGCCTGGCATGGGCTTGGTGCGGGCAGGTGCGGCCGTGCTTGCGTGGGTGCTTGGTGCCGTGGAGGTGGCTGGCTTTGGGCTCCTGGAGCCCCAGGACTGAGCAGCACCTGAGAGGCCACCCACGCTGCTTACAGGGCAGGAGACAGGCCCAGTCGGGGGAGGGGGCAGGTCCCACACGCTTGTCTAGACCACACGGGGTGTTCTCTTCCCCCTGCTCTTAAAGGTACACAGTTGTTACCTGAGTGCTGTTCTTTTGAAATATTAGAGCGTTACTGAAAAAGCTAAAGTTGCCTTTGACCAGTCCTCACCCAGCCTCTAGGCGTCATGACTTTAGGAGTTTTGTGGGTCTCCCTACAGAAGACCTTTTTTTATATCTTCACATTCTCCTGCATCACCAGAAACATTATTTTGTGTGACTCGTCTTATGTGAACAGCCCGTCATTGTACACATCACCGGTAGTTTGCTTTTTTTGCTCAGTGGCGTCAGTTGTGAGACCTGTTGATGTTGGTGCCTCGTGATCTAGTTCTTGCTCTTTCGGCTATTACCCCCCCACGTGGCCTTGTCCCACTGCGTTCTCCACTCCTCTCCCTGCGGCCCGGGCCCAGGGTTGAGTCACGCCACCCGAGGTGGTGTGCGCTGTTCCCCCTTCCAGGCATAGGCAAGCCTGGTCCATCTGTCACGTCGTTCAGTCAACACCTCCACCGGGCCCCTGATGTGAGCCGCGCATTGTGCGAGACACTGAACCTGAGTTTGACCCGGGCCCCAGCTACAGCCCAGCCCCGGTCAGAGGGGCCACAGAACAGGAGACAGGCGCTGCTTGGCCCTGCCTGTGGCAGGCTGGAAGCCACGGGGTGGGGCTGCTCGGGGTTCTTTTTTCTTTTTTCTTCCTTTATTTTAATTTTTTATTTACTTAATTTTAAGATTTTATTTGTTTATTTGACAGAGAGAGACACAGTGAGAGAGGGAACACAAGCAGGGGGAGTGGGAGAGGGAGAAGCAGGCTCCCCGCGGAGCAGGGAGCCCGATGCGGGGCTCGATCCCAGGACCCTGGGACCACGACCTGAGCCGAAGGCAGACGCTTAACAACTGAGCCACCCGGGTGCCCCTCTTTGTTTTATTTATTTAAATTCAATTAACAGAGCGTATTATTAGTTTCAGAGGTAGAGGTCAGTGATCATCAGTTGTATGGAACACCCAGTGCTCATCCGTCACATGCCCTCCATAGTGCCCATCATCCAGTTACCCCATCCCCCCCACCCCCCTGCTCAGGGTTCTTAGGGACACTTTTGCTTTTTCCTTGAGTTTTAATAAAACTTGAAAATTCCAGCCTGTCCCAGCTCTGCTGAGAGAAGAAGGGAATGGCATTTTTCCCAGGTCTCACTCGGAGGGACGGGGAAGTAGTGCGTTATCTCGAGGCCTGCAGGGTGGCACCAGTAAAAACATGCATAAGAGGGCTCCGTCCTTCCAGTCAGCCCTCTGCCCTCGCTGCTTTCCCATCACGCAATGTCACGTGCGTGGCCCTTAGTTGACACCACCCCCACGCCCGATACACAGCTTTCTGACAGCTGTGGGGAGTCTCCCGATGACCTAATGACCTGAGTTTCTTTGGTGGTTTGCCACATTTCCACCGGAGTTCCAGGTCCCCTTGCCCACTGGAATGTTCTCTCATCTTCTACTTACAAGTAATGACTGAAAAACAATGTAAAACACCTGGTAAAATAAAAACAAGTTTAGATAATTCTGTTTATACCAGGAGGTAAAACATGCCTTGTCAGCCCACACAGATATTTGCGTTTAGCTTCTCCATAGCTGGTGGTGTCTGGAATCCCCGGGTGCTGTTCTCTCCTCCCCCGCCCCCCCCACCCCTGGATCCACACAGAAGCCCCCACCAACCTCAGCCTTCCCTCCCTATAGGACCTCTTCTCGGCCCTAATCAAGGGCCCCACTCGCACCCCCTACGAGGATGGCCTCTACTTGTTTGACATCCAGCTCCCCAACATCTACCCAGCCGTGCCCCCCCACTTTTGCTACCTCTCCCAGTGCAGTGGCCGCCTGAACCCCAACCTGTATGACAATGGGAAGGTGTGTGTCAGCCTCCTGGGCACCTGGATCGGAAAGGTGAGTATAGTGCCGGCCAGCCGGGGTGGAAGGGCAGCTGGTCGGAGGCGGGTGTCTGGGACAGAGGTGAGCGTCCTGGGTGTGTGTGTTCCAGGGGACGGAGAGGTGGACGAGCAAATCCAGCCTTCTCCAGGTGCTCATCTCCATCCAAGGTACGGTGGGCAGGGTGAGGGCCGGGGCGGGGGGGGGAGCTGCCGCAGGGTACGCTGGCCTTCCCACCTCCCCCTCCCATCTACAGCTCCGGCTGTCCTCGGGGGGCCCTCAGCCCGGCCCTGATGGCTCCCCCCCGCCCCCACAGGCCTGATCCTGGTGAATGAACCATACTACAACGAGGCGGGCTTCGACAGCGACCGGGGCCTGCAGGAGGGCTACGAGAACAGCCGCTGCTACAACGAGATGGCGCTCATCCGCGTGGTGCAGTCCGTGACCCAGCTGGTGCGGCGGCCCCCCGAGGTCTTCGAGCAGGAGATCCGGCAGCACTTCCGCACCGGTGGCTGGCGGCTGGTGAGCCGCATCGAGTCCTGGCTGGAAACCCACGCCCTGCTGGAGAGAGCCCAGGCGCTGCCCAACGGGATCCCCAAGGACAGCAGCTCCCCGGAGCCGCCTGCCGTGGCCGAGCTCTCCGACTACAGCCGAGAAGAACCTGAGGACGGAGGGCTGGCCCCTGGAGAGGCCTCCCAGGGCTCAGACTCGGAGGGCGGTGCCCAGGGCCCGGCCTCAGCTAGCAGGGACCACACAGACCAGACCTCGGAGGCAGCGCCTGACGCCCCGGTGCCACCCAGCGTCAAACCAAAGAAGCGGAGGAAGAGCTACCGGAGCTTCTTGCCTGAGAAGAGCGGCTACCCTGACATCGGCTTCCCTCTCTTCCCACTTTCTAAGGGTTTCATCAAGAGCATCCGGGGTGTCCTGACGCAGTTCCGGGCCGCTCTGCTAGAGGCGGGCATGCCTGAGAGCACAGAGGACAAGTAGCTGCCCGCCCTCGAGGAAGCAACGTCCCGTGGGGGGAGGCCAGCTGCTGCCCGCTCGCTCCCTCCCCTGGAATCGCCTGTCTTCCTGTTTTCTCCTTTGTCCCCAATGCAAAAGCCCCTCATTGCCCTCTCCCCAAGGTGAGTTTGATGCTGAAGTGCAAGAAGTTTCTTGAGATGCTGCCGTTTCTTTCCCGAAGCAGTCTTTCAGCAGGCTGGTCCCCTGTGGCAACGAGAATCTGAAACCTGTTGCTGATTTTCCACTTGTCACCTAGGCAGAGTGTCCTGGCACCTGCTCCCTTGCCGTCCCCATCTCAGGTCGGAGGTGGGTCTTCCTGGGGCCTGACACGAGGGCTCTCTTTGGGCCCCGCGGCAGGACGAGTGGATGTGCCTTGCATGAAGTGTGGGTTGCTCCAGCAGTTCCCCCAGTGCCCCTGTAGCTTCCCCAGTCCCAGGCCCCCCTGCTGCCACCGCCACCAGCCCTCCCCTGTTCCCCCCCCCCCCGCCCCACAGCTGCTGTCACCGACTCCTGGCTCTGCTCTGGACCACTTACCACAGGATAACCCTCAGGCCTGTTGAACTTGCTCTCTAAGAGAGGTTGGGACCAGGCTGGGTCCAGGGGGATACCCAGGAGAGGTGGCAGCCCTCACATGTGACATGGAATGAGGACCGGGGAGCTGCTGGAAAAAACGGCGGTAGGTGCCTTGCTCTGGCGCTCCGGCCTCCCCTCCCCCCGCTGGCCTGGGCCCGCCACCACAGCTCGGCTCCCGGCTCGGCTCCCGGCTCGGCTCCCGGCTCCACCCCAGCCCCACCCCAGGGCCTCGGGCGGCCGGGCAGCGGCGCGGACAAGGCCAGGGCCAGGGCTAGGGCCTCTCTCGCACACTCTGCCCCTCCCACCATCAAATGCTAACGCTGGGAGGTGGCCTGTAGCTCACTGAACACAGAAGGAGCCAGCCGCACTCGGCCTCCCGTCGCTGACAAACTCTGCAGGCTCAACCCGGGGAGAGAGAGGTGGCGGACGGGGGTTCTCCTCCCTCTCAGACAGGCCCAGAGGTTTACAAGTTTTCTAAGCTTTTGATAATGTGAAGCTCCAGGTTAAGAGGATGCTGTTGAGCACATTGCAGCTATGTAATTTTTGGTGTATGTATGTAATATTTAAGGTTGAAAGAAAATCTCAAAAGCAAAGATATTAACTCTTATTAGAAAAAAAGACAAAAAAAAAAAAAAAAAAGAAGCCAAAGCATGATGCGTCTTGTCCGCCTTAAGCTGGCTCCACACCTGGGCTTGTGCCATAACCCCCGGCAGGCGGCGGCCGCGGGGAAGGACAGAGCCGCCACGGGCCGCGGCATCTGGAGCCCTGAGTCGGTATCTTGTTTGAGAAACATCCAGAGTGACGGGTGGGGCTGTGCGCTGTTCATGTGGAGATGTGAATGCCTACTGCTTAAGATCTCTGTATAAAGTGCTGTGTGATTAAACTTTTTTTTTACTTGCATTTTTTTTGTTTGGCTCATTACAATGTACCAAACAGACTAGATGGCACCATTAAACCTGCCTCTGCCGTTCATCTGGGCTCTGTCGCCTTTCTTCCCCTCCGGGGCACCTCACACGTCCCTCCCCAGGGGAAGGCAAGACCCGTGGCCAGAAAGGTTCACCACACCAGCTCCTTCCACCCTAGCCGGTCTGCGTCTGTGCCTTCCGTGTTTGCAGCCGCGGGCGTCCTGGGGGCTGGAAGACGGGGGGGCCTCGTTCACTGGGGCAGCGCTCTTGTTTGTGGGGACAGCTTGTCCTCCAGAGCCGGTTTTTAGCACTATCTGCCAGCAGCGGCTGTGGTCCCCGGGGGCCTTCCAGATGCTCGGGGAGCCCAAGTTGAAGCGCCTGGCCTTTAAGCCAAAATGGTTACAACCAGTGGTGGGCCTGGTATCGGCCCCTCCCTGCTTCCTCCTCTTCACTCCCGCCCCTTGAGGACCCGGCAGGGCAGGGGAGCCCCAGCGCCCTCGCTGGAGGGATAACAGACTCCTTTCAAGAGAGAACAAGTGCCTCCGTTGTGACCTTGTCGCTTCTTGCTAATTTCTGTTAGAAAATCAGAGAACGCTTCCCTCTTCACTACTGAGAGCATCTGGCTGTGTGGCCCTGGGTACCACATACTAGCTCTGAGTTTGTCTTCCACACGGGGCCAGGGAGTTGGCTGACCTCCCTGGCTTCTCCCAGGCCAAAGGTGGTATAATCATTGGGGCAGGACCCTGACCCCTGCAAAAAAAAAAAAAAAGCCTGGGCTAGCCCTGGTCCTGTGCCCACCACCCAAATGATGCTTACAAGTTAGTACCATGCGTTGGCCCATCCCCTGCCCACTACTGGGCATCGCTAACGTGAAGTTCTAGAGCCCCAGCAGGAGCGAGATCCCACTCCCTCCCCAACACCTAGGATAAAACCAGTAGGCTGGGAATGTCACTTTATTTGATTCATGGGGTTGGGCTCCCAGAAACAAAATGGGAGTGGCTTCCATAGGCAGGGAGGAGCCCAACCAGCTGGGCTCCTGGCCCAGAGCCTCATTCTGGCCTTCGGTAGGCAGAGACTGGCCTTCTAAAGCACAGCCTCCACCTTCCCACCGTCTTCAGGGGTCCTCCTCCCTACCACATGAGCTGTGGACAGGCCCTCCAGGCCTGGGTGGAGGTTGTGGAGGGTGCTGAGCTCCGAGGTGACCAAGTAGGCTAAGGCACGGCAAGGCCCACGGAGTCATAAGGGCTCTCCTGGAGGTGCTCCCTGCTGAGGCTTCTGGCTGGGTGGGGGCTCCATGCAGCCACCGGCCATCCAGACGTAGTCTGGGTGCACTTGGCCCTGCACAGCCTCGCTGACCATCAGCTCGCCATCCACAGCAAACACACCCTTCCCATCCTTGGGCTCCAGGCGGAAGGCAACCACAGGCACATACACCAAGTAGGGACAGTCATAGTCCATGTGCCTCCCCTTCTCCATGGCCAGGAAGAGGCGCAGCAGCATGGCCCGGGACACGCCGGCCCGCACGTAGAACAGATGCATGGTGCCGGCCGCACATCGGCCCATGGGGGCAGCAAACATCTCACTGCCCAGGTGGGAGTGCAGCAGTGCCAGCACCAGCACGAAGTCCTGCTCCGGGACCACAGTCCAGTGCGGGGGCACCGGCTCCTCCAGGGGTACGAGGTGGGCATCCGTAGGCCCCTGCTGGTCCTGCCGCTCCACAGAGGGCGGGGCGGGCACCTGGGAGACCACCCTTTCTGCAGGGAGGTAGGCCAGCGTGCCCTGGTAGACACGCAGGGCTGCCAGGCGCAGGAAGGTGCCCAGAGTGAAGCGCATCTCCCCTAGACGCCGAAACTTCTCACTCTCCAGATCCACGTCGGCAATGAAGCCCCAAGCCAGGCTCAGCACGGAGAAGAGGCGCAGCCCCGAGGCCGTCTGCAGGGACAGCAGGTTCATGGGCGCCAGCAGCCGGCGGCACAGCAGCAACGTGCAGTTGGTCAAGAGGTCCTCATTAGTCACCTGCTCATAGCTGCAAGGGAGAGAGGTCAGATGGAGCCGGGCAGGAGGCCTCACGCGTCCTCCCCTTCCTCGGCCTGGGGACTCAAGGCGGGCAGGGGGACACTGGGTCCCTAGGGCACTGGGAGGAATGACAGATGGAGCAGGTGGAGGCAGGCAGCTGGAGTCACCCAGAGAGGGCCCCAGAACTGGGGGTGCAGTCTCCAGAGAAGAAGGAATAGAAGTTACGTCAGTATATGGGAACTTAGAAAAGAAAACCTGGCAGGAGAGTGGCACCGAGGGGAAACCGAGGCCCACTCTGACCCTGGGCTCTCACCCGGCATAATGGTTCAAAGAAGCTGCCAGTGCATTGCCAGAGCCAGCTGGGAGGCTACATAGGGGCTTCCGGATGGCGGTCTCCCAGTCCGGCCGCTCCATGAGCCCGTTCACCACCTGTTGGAGCGCCGGGGGGGGGGGGGGGGGCGGCTCAGCCTGGGTAGCACAGCCCCCCACACACACACCCAGTCCCTCCCAGGCGGGCCTCACCTCATGCATCAGCCCGTCCCCAGACATGACCACCAGCGCATCCCAGCGCCCCAGCTCCTCAACCTGCACCAGCTCCCGAGCGTGGTTCCGTCGCTCTATGGAGAGACAGGGTGGCCACGGGGGTCTGGGGGGCCCTGGCAGGGGATGCTCCCTGCAACCCCTCGGGGAGGCACTCACCAGTGAGCATCAGCGTGAAGGAGATATCGGCCTGAGCCAGCAGGGGCTGCACGTGGCTGCGGAAGAGCTGCAGCGCCTTGCCCTTGCCTCCGCGCGGGTTTAACAGGACCAGCACGCGGCAGGGCCGGGGCAGCTGGCTCCTGGCGCCGCCCGCTGGAAAAACAAGCCCCAAAAGGCCGCGTCCCCAACCGGCCACTAGGGGGCCGCGGATCACCACAGGGGTACTGGGACGGAAACGTGGGGACTGAAATCTCCTGGAAATTGATCCAACAGAGCCTGGCAGGAGGCAGCGGCCTCCAGTGAAGCTCCAGGAGGGAGCACCTCGCCCTTGACACCCCCGTCCCTGGCTCGAGCCGGGCCAGCTTCTGGCCTCGTGTCAGGAAAAGTGTTTCGATTGTCCCCAGCCCCTCTCTTTTGCCCAGCTGACTCTGGCCATTCTTCCTGGCAAGGAAGGAAGAGACCGCCCCCCCCCGCCACAGCCCTTCCCCACCGGGACCCCACAAACCTGGATCCATAACCTCGACCCGCGGCTCCCGCTGCCAGGGCGTCCCCAGCGCTGTCGGGGAGCTGCCCGCGGCGGCGGCTCCTGCCTTCAGCTCCTTATCGGTGCTGCCCAGGCGGGCGTCGCGGTGCGGGCTGAGGGGGTCGCCCTCCCCGCCCGGAGCCGGGGCCGTGGAGGCGCCCGCGTCATCCCCTGCGGCTGCCGGATCTGAGGGAGAGGAGACAGCGCTGGCGGAGTCCGGAACGGCCCCCTGAGGTGGGGAGCGTCCAGCTAGATCCTCGGACCATGCGCGGGGAGCCGCGCGCTCCGGCATCGCCTAGTCCTCCGAGAGGTCCAGAGAGCCGAGGTCTGGTGCCACCAAGGGCTGAGCCCCCACCCGCAGAGGCGAAGGGTCTCTTCCTGGGGGATCTCCTCTCAGGGGCGTCGGGTTCCGGCCCGACGATGAGTCAGAGCCCCGTAGCTCTCTCGGTCGCACCAGCTCCTCACCCGCCCCGGGGCTGCCAGGGGGAGGGGGGTCCAGTTGCGTAAAAATGCCAGAACTTGAGCGGACATCGCGGGGCACGAAGTTCGGCGCGAGCGATCGCCGCCCCGAGCCCGCCGGGTGGCTGCGCCCACTACCCCGAGCTCCAGGGCGGCGGGGGTCGCCGCACGCGCCCCCCAAGGCCGGGCAGCGCTGCAGGGACGCGCGCCTCGCTCGTGGGAGCAGCGCCGGGGTCGCGCGAGGGCTGAGCCCGAGCCCCGCCACCGGCCGCCGCCTCCCTCAGCGGAGCGCCGAGTGGGCGCCCAGGAGCCACGAGCGGCGAGAAGGCAGGGCGGGAGGCCCTACCCAGTCGGTCCGGTTTGCGGGGGAGGCGCCACCTCCGTTCCCTACAGTGGCCTAGGGCGGAACTCAGCTCGTCCCGGGCTCGGCCCCACGTCTGACCGACAACCGGAGCGCCGGACTAATGCTGACTGCACGGCCTCTCCGCCTCTGGCCTCAAACTTTTTGCTCAACTTCGCCGCCAGGCGCCGCGGTGCGGGAAGGGCGCTGTGCCCCTGCGCCCGGCCTGGCCACACCCCGCGCTCCCCGCGCTGGCGGGGGTGGAACCGGCTCCTGGCGTGGCCTGGCCTGCCCGCCCCCCCGCCCCCGGCATCACCCCGCCGCCTTCCGCACGGTCAGCGCCCGCGGCTCGGCCACGCGCAGACGCTTGGCTGGGTCCCGGAACGCGGTCACGCGCGCCCGCCGCTCAGACTGGGCGACCGGCGAGAAGGCGGTGCCGCCGCGGGGCCGGAGTCGGCAAGGCGCAGAGCCCCGGGTCCGGCCACGAGCGGCGCGCCCCGAGCTCAGCGTCCCGGGCGCGCAAGGGTGAACGCGCGGCGCCCAGAGTCGGAGCGGCCCCGGTGGGGCGCGTGGCGCGCGCGGCTCGGAGCTGGGGGCAGACCCTAGGCTGCCCCTGGACGCTGCGACCTCCCACCTCGGGGTCTTCCCCCTGCGCGCGGCCCGCCCCAGTCCACCGGAATTCGAGGCCCAGACCCGTCTGGGTACCCCTCCTCTGTGCCGAGGCGTCTCTCCTTGCCGCGCCCGCTCGCCCCCGAAGGATTATTTTTGGCTTCCTGGCGCGGCAGCTCGGCAGCGCAGCCACCGAGCCCGAGGCAGCCAGGCGCCCCCCCACCCCCACACCGCGGGGAGGCAGGCGACCCGCCGGGGGGGGGGGGAGCTGCGGTCCGGAGGAGGGGGCCTTCTCAAGAACCTTAAAAGTTGGATCTTTTTCCCCAGAGGAAACCATCGAGGCTCACCTGGGCGAGAGAAGCTGCCCGGCAGCAGGCGATCCTGGCCCACGCCCCTCACCCGCCAGAGGGGAGCCTGGCGGTGTAAACAAGGTCTAGGGGTCCCCGTCGGGATTGGAGAGCCGCACAACGGGAGAGTGGCCCCCGCCGCCTCCCGGCCCCACCGGCTCAGCGGGAGGATGCAAGCGCCCCGGGAGTCTTCACTTCGACGGAGGCAAACGGGGACACGTGTGTCAATGTGTGTGTGAGTGAGTGATATACGTGTCACGGGCAAGGGTCTGACCTGAACGTGTCCGCGACCAACTCGGGTTAAGTCCCTGGGGGGTTGTTTGCGGAGCCCCGGAGGAGGACGTTGCCAAAGCCGACTAGGTGACCTGACCAGGTGGGGCCAAAGTTAGAGAAGGCCTAACCCCCCGAAGGGCGCGGAGGTGGTCCGGGCCCAGCCCGCTGCGTGCTCACGCGCCCCCAGCTGCGGCCACCAGCCCCTACACCCCCAGCTCTGGTCCACGCCCCTGAAAACCGAGAAGACTCAGGGCCCGCGGCGTCCGTAACTCGGGCACGCCTCCGTGGGGTCTCTTCCGGGGGACGCAGGCCGCCCGGCCCCGTTTCCCAGCACCTGGGGGGCGGAGCCCGAGGTCCCCGGCTAGGAGGGAGGCGCGGGCTGGGACGCGCGGGCCCGGGGCCTCGCGGCTCGGCGCGCGTCGCAGTGGTGCGCGCTTCCGCCTGGCGCGGCCCCCGGGCGGCCCTGGCTGGGTCCTGAGCGTCCCGAGCGCGTTCCGGGAAGGTGACTCAGCGACGCGCTGCCGGGTCGAGAAACTCCGTACAACTAAGAACGAGGGGAAGGACCTGGGGCGTCGTCACCCGCTCGCGGCGCCGCGGCCGCGGTCTTGAACGTCCGGGCCCCCCACCCCCCAGGAATCCGGCACGGCGAGGGGAGGGCAGCGCTGCAGCCGCAGTGCCGTGGTCACGCGATGCGGGGACGCGAGCGGCGGCGGGAGGGGGAGCCTCCGTGCGGGGAGCCAGAGGGCCAGATCCAGCCCACCCTCCCCACCTCCTCCTCCTCCCCTCCCGTCTTCCCAAGGCTAGGGTCGAAGGCTGGATTGGGCGCCTGGAAAACGCGGGACGCGGGGCAGTGCTCCCCGAGATCTCAGCCTGGAGGGAGGGGGCTGCGGAGAAGGCCAGTGTAGCCTCCCCCTCTCCCCCGCTCGGGAGGGCACCTCAATCAGGCCTGAAGAGCCGCCGCTTTAAACCTTGGAGTCCGGTGGGAAACTGAGGCACAGGGAAGGGAAGACCTGGCTGTGCAGGAGTCCGTGGTGAGAAAGCTCGCCTGCTCCAGGGTCCCTCTCTTCCTCCCAGCGCCCCAGGCTGGAACCCCTGGAGTCGCAGGGCCGGGCGGGGGCGGGATTGACCAGAAAGCCTGCCGGCGAGGGGAGGCGGAGCAGCCTGCTGGCTTCTTTATCCGGCCTCCGGGGGCCCAGTGGGAGGGAGGTGAAGGGCAAAGCCCTCTGGCCCCGGTTCCAGTCCGCACAATGGCTCCTCTGTCCTCCCTGCCGCCTCTTCCCCTGCCCCCCTCACCTCCACGGTCTCTGCTCTGCCCCCCTCATTCTTGTCATTCACCTCCTGGTTCCCAGGCTCCGTCTCTCCAGGCCCCCACTGACCTCCATCCTCTCTCTAAAGAACCATATCTATTTCCAGCAATTCACCCATCAGTATCCCAGGCTCAAAAGACAGGATTGGGCAAGAACACGATGCTTGTGGCCCTTTCACAGTTGGGGGAACCGAAACCCAGGGAGGTGAAGGGTCTTGCCCAAGCTGCCAAACCAGTTCCCAACAGAGCTGAGAAGCGGGCCCAGGAGCCCTGCCCCCAGCCTTGATACACTGAGCCCACCCCAGACTTCTCACTGATGGTTGAGTGTCCATTGACCTGGTAGGTGGCTTGCCACAGAGCTTGCCCCCATGCCCCCGCTGTGCAGGGTCTCCCAGAGAAAGAGGAAACACCTTGAAGCCCTCTCCAGGCTTCCTCCCCCATGTCCTGATCAAGCAGCTAGGCCCCGTGCCCAGCAGGTCCACCGTGGGCCTGGCCTCTGGCTTGATCTGACCTGATTCCCAGCTCGCCTTGAAGGTAATACTTGTCTCACAGGTGAAAAAGACCGCCTTTCCGTCTCTCCCAGCCACCCCCTTCCCCTTCCTCCTCATGGACAGCCCCCTCCCCAGGGAGACACACCTGACAGCTCCTAAAGCAGGAATTTACTGGGCCTGGCTCCAGCTCTCCGGAAACTTGGAGCCAAGGCCGCCAGATGGCAAATGATTTGCTTTTATTAGGATAGGATTCCAGCCACCCCACCGTTCCCTGAAGCAGTCCTCCCTGGGAAGTTTCAGCTCCCAAGCTGAGTTGCAGAGCCTCCAGGCCTCCCTTGACCTTGAGTCTTTTCTGCCTGGGAGGCTGCAAGAGCAGGGAAGGAAGGTGTCCGTCCCTGCAAACTCTTCTTCAGACTCGTGTTCTAGAACAGCCCCAGATGTGGCTTTCCATTCTGAGAGTTTCCTAGACGCTGCTGACCGTGCCAGGCATTGGGGGGTGGCGGGGTGTGCCGCACATGGCCATCCAGGAGGGCAGACTGGTCACGCAGGATTCTTGGTTGCTCGCAGGGAGTGTTCAGAGTTTCTGTTTCTGCTGTAGCTCATCGACTCTGGGCGTGTGGTGCGGTCAGCCTCGCTCTACCTTCTGAGTGGCCTTCTCGTCCTCCTGGGTTTCCTTGCTGGGGCTGGGAGCACAGGTCTTGTCTGGGCTCTGCCTTCCACCCTCACCTCCAGGCCTGCCGACTCTAGCTCGCTGACACGGTCATTAGCCTCGGGAACCCTCTCAATGTGGCCACCTGTGGGCCACGCCCACTCCGCTCACTTTTGAAGCCTGCCCAGCAGCTGAAGGCTGTTCTGTTAGTTTCTTGGGGTCATTGTAACAAAGTGCCACGAACCGGGTGGCTTGCCAGAAATCTACTGTCTCACAGATGGGAGGCCCCATCTGAGATCAGTATGTTGGCGGGGTCCGTTCTTTCTGGGGCTGTAGGGGAGGATCTGTCCCAGGCCACTCTGCTAGTGCTGGTGGTTGGCTGGCAAACTTTGCTGTTCCTTGGCTGGGCGATGCATCACCACACCTCTGCCTTCATCCGCCCTTGGCCTTCTCCCTGTGAAAGATTTGGCTGAATCTGTTCCTTAGGGTCTGCCCGATCTTCTGTGGGAGTGTTCTTTTGCAAATGCAGATTGCTCTGGGAGGAAGAACTGAGGAGTCATTAGGACTCTAGTGTGAACTAATGTATTACAATTTTTTTAATGTTGCACATTTTCAATCAAAAACGCACGTACGAGGTGTCCTGAAAAAGGGACATGCTCATGCGGGTGTTGGAGGAAAGGGGTGTCTGGAAGCCAGACCTGCCTTCCTCCCTGTGTTGTCAGGGAGCGATCCGTTGGGAGGGGTTGTTTATGTCTGCACCGGCTGCCACACTTCCTTCCTTGCACGCCCAGGCTTGCACACTGCTCCCTTGACTTTCAGATCTCACCTCGCACCTTGACTTATGGTGTCTTTGGCTCCCTGAGAAGATGCGTTTGTTCCCCAGTCCTTGGAAGAACAAAACTGAGTTGTGTGTTAGCATATTAGGTTCCCATTGATGCCCAGATATCAGAATTTCAAAAGGATCAGCAGGGCTGTGTTGCCCTGCCTGTTCCAGCTTCTAGGGGCCATCTGCATTGTTCAGCCCAGGACCCTCCCTTCATTCCAAAGCCAGTGGCACAGGACTTCAGATCTGTCTGACCTTTACTTCTGTTGTCGCATCTCTGACAGACTTTCCTACCTCCCTCTTCCTCCTAGGAACCCTGTGATTGCATTGGCCCCACCCAGATAATCCAGGATAATCTCACCCTTCTAGAGCCTTAATGTAGGGCTTCCTAAACGTCCGCAACGTCTCTTTCGCCATATAAGGTAACATACTCACTGGTGCCAGGGATTATGACCTGGACATTGGGGGGCTGTTATTCTGCCAACCACGGATGAGGAGGGAAAGTCTGGGAACTGTGTCCTTTCTTGGCTACAGAACTTTTTTTTTTTTTTAAAGATTTTATTTACTTGAGACAGAGCACACAAGTAGGAGTGAGGCAGAGAGAGGGAGAAGCAGACTCCCCTGCTGAGCAGGGAGCCCGATGTGGGACTCGAATCCAGGACCCTGGGATCATGACCCCAGCCGAAGGCAGACGCTTCACGGATGGAGCCACCCAGGTGCCCCGGCAACAGAACTTTCTGACGTTCCCCACCTCCCCCAGCACTGCCAAGTGAACACGAGCCAGAAGCTTGCTTTCCCCTGCTGACATCAACACGTGATTCTGTCGACTCCTGTGGGTAGAGGTCCCTACGAAGAAAACCAGTTTCCAATTCTGAAAAACTACCCAAGAGAGAGAAATTGGCGTCTTGGCTAAACATAGTCATTCCAGAATTTCAAAACCCCAGCTTTTCACCTGAGGAAGGGTTGGGAAGCAGACCAACCCATCCTCTTTTGGCCTGGCAGAATTCCCCACTCAGCTTTGCAGGAAGAGTTTGCCACAGGGCGCAGGCCCCCTGGGTACCGAAAGGAAGTGTGTGGCCCTCTCAGCTCGTATCATGTGATCTGGCAGCCCCTCCTCTGTGGTAAGGCTGAACCAGACCAGCCACACAGAAAATCGTGGCTAGGAACATTCCACAGGCTGTCGCTGACCTCAGCTCCGGTCTGGGCCTAAAGCAGCCCCTGGCCTGGTCTCTAGTGCCCAGCCCCACATCCTGGATACTTGCGAGGGGAGAGAGTGTCCCTTTCTGAGGCCCCAGCCAGCCCTCCACCCCACCCGACCATGCCCACTTGCTCATTTGCCCTGGTTTGGAGACCCCGGGCACCCAAGGGAAGAAGGGCCATGTCAAACTGCCTTAGGCAGTTCCCCAAAGGAAAACTTGTGGGCATCAGGAAGAAAGCCCTGGCACCATTGTAGGGGAGCAGGAACGCAGAGCAGGCAGCATCCGGGCCAGGGGGATGGGTGTGTCCACAGCTTTCCGGGGGCTTGTGCAATGTTTTCCACTTTCACATCCCTCAAACGCTGAGATGTATCCTTGGGTTGTTCCCAAAGCAAACAGACAGTGGGCTGGACACAGCCCCAAGCTGGACACCGCGTTTGCGCTAGTGGTCCGGCGCTGTCCCTCCTACCTGAGGGTGGACCCCGCCTGCCAGCGGGGAGGTGAAGTGCCTTCTCATCCCGAGAAGCACGTGCTGCCTCTGGGAAGGCCCGCCGGAGGCACCCCACTGACCCCTGGTGGCCACCTCGGGGATGCGTCCCTCTCCTCTTCCATCCAAATCCTGCCGCGGCTCAGGTGTCCTCCAACATAGATGCCATTTGGGGGGTGGTTGCTTGGGGGCACAAGGGGGACACGGATGCCCTACTTCGCCCAGCTGCACAAACACGCAGATGCTGGAGCCGGTCGTGCCTACCCCTGCTGCTCATTATCCACATCCTGAAAATAGAAATTTCCCTTCCCTGGAGGCTTGCCTCTTGAAGGTCAAAAGGTTCTTCGATTCTTTTCCAGACACAACCCTGGTAATCTAAGCAATGATTATACAGGATGGGCTGGACAGCTGGGGCCAAGGAGGGGAGCTGGGGGCAAGGGACACTGTAACCTAATTGCACACGTGTACCCCTAAGCCTTTGTGCATCAAGGGGAGTGATTTGCTGATCTGACAGGAGAGCCATTTCCAAAAGCAGAGTTCCGTGTTCTCTCTGCTCACCGCCCAGAAGTCCTGGCCACGGCCACGTGACTAGCATCTTGAGAATGAGTTAAGATGTCATTTCTCCTCAAGGCATCCTCAGATGATCCTAGCAGCCTTCTCTGAAACTCACTTTCAAAACGGAATGGGGAACCAAGTGATCACCTGTCAAAGCTTACAGACTAACTAGTTAGTGACATTATTTTTTAGAAGCAAACCAAAAACACAATGGGCCTGGCGAGTGCTGAGTCGTGGGGAGCTTATAGGTGGCTGCAGAACACCTCTTTTCTTTTGTCTTCTTGTCTCCTTCCTAGATCGGCAAACATGGCGGGTCTGCACACGGAATTCCTCAAGAAGTGCTTGCGGGCTGACCTCTCCCAACGGCATCCCCCTGGCAGATGCAGCAGGACGGCTAGAAGGGGGGGCTGCACCCGGGTGCCAGGTGGCCACTGTGCTGATGCGGAGAGACCGGAAGGGCACGGTCTGACACCCGACCTCCTCCTCGCTGGGCACGGCAGGCTGACGGGTCCCGGGAGGGAGGGACAGATGGCTCCGATGCAGAGTTAAAACGGTACATTAGTCTTCCTGACTCGGATGGCCTAGGAAAACCCATAGCATCGGAACTTGGCACTTGCAAACAAGCACAAAGTCCTACCATTTTAGGCTGAGTTCCAGGTGCCATGTGACAAGTGTCTGTGACTGCTCGGTTCTCAGACTGAGAACTCTGAGCACTTAAGGAGGGAAAACACTCAATATCTGCAAACTGTGATTAGCATGGGATCGGGTCTGCCTCCTTCAGCTCTTGGCAGGCACGAGTGATGTTCCCAAGGGGAGAGGCATGTTGAGTCCTCAGCGGTGGATCTCTTACTTGATTTGCAGGCTTCAGCGTTGCGGGAGGCACACGGGCTGGGGCAAGACTGAGTGGGAGTGGGGAGCCACAGCAAAACTCAGGACACCGAGGGCCATGTCCCTGCCGTCTTGGGCATTTCTGAAATGCTGGAGACCCTGAGTGGAAAGTTGGGGGGGCTAATTCTAATTCTAGACCAAGACCTACATGTTGCGAGCGCTCAATAAAGACTAGCAGGTCGGGGCGGGGGGGGGCGCCTGGGTGGCTCAGTCATTAAACATCTGCCGTCGGCTCAGATCATGATCCCGGGGTCCTGGGATCGAGCCCCGCATCGGGCTCCCTGCTCGGCGGGGAGCCTGCTTCTCCCTCTCCCACTCCCCCTGCTTGTGTTCCCTCTCTCGCTGTCTCTCTCTCTCTCTGTGTCAAATAAATAAAATCTTAAAAAAAAAGAAAAGTCACATGTTCTACCAACTGAGCCAGCCAGGCGCCCCACGGAATGGGTAAACCTGTAAAGACAGAAAGCAGACTGGTGGCCGCCAGGGTCTGGGGTAAGAGGGACCTCGGAGTAATTGCTTAATGGATGTGGGTTTTATTTTGGGGGCGATGAAGATGTTTTGGAACTAGGTGGAGGTGGCAGTTGCCCAACACTGTGAATGCACCAAATGCCACTGAATTGTCCATTTTGTGTTCCGTGCATTTCACCTCTAGTTTTTTGTTTGTTTGTTTTTCAATAAGGGACTTGAAGGAAAGGGCAGTGCCTCCTCTCAGGATCATTCTTGTGAGATGCACAAAATCTCCATTTTTAAAGCTGCAGCTGAAATTCGGACTTGGGCGGTGTTAAAGATAACATTATTCAAGACTCTTGTTAGAGATGGCTGAGGCAGGTTGTGACAGGTGTAGGGACCCCCACAGTGGGGTCTGGCGGTGGAGGCGGTGGGAGGCAGACAGGGGCCTCAATTCCAAATACAAGGAAAAGTGGGGATTTATAGCCAAGGAGCTTGCCGGGGACGGTGTGGGGGGTGGGTGTCGGTGGACGAGAAATTGCTAAAAGGAAACAGGAGTAAGGCGAGATTCTGGCTCATCCAACCTAGCAGACCTTGCTAGTGACAACCAGAGTGATCAGACACCACCCCGGCGGGGGGGGGGGGTTTGGTGGAGGGTGAGGGACCCCAACAGATATGGAAGGTGATCAGACATGGAGGGTGGGGCATTCTGGCAAAACTGACCACGCGGGATTCTTGCTAGAACCGGACTGTGCAAGGGGAGGCACAGGGGGAGCCCAGCATGGGAGGCCTGAGCAAAAGGAGAGCTCAGGTGAGCCTGATTAGACCAGGGAGGGAGTCTCGGTTGGCGAGAAAGTGCGGTGACCCCGCTGTCTTCTCCAACCAGTCCCTCTTGGGCATGGAGTCATTGGAGTCCAGTCCTTCAGCCTCATGTAACTGCCGGGGGCAGCTTCCCTCTCCTTCCGAGGATGAGGGGTGCAGTCATCAGTGGGGTAGTGTTAGTGGGAGGGATTTTACCTCCTGTAAAAAGCAGTGTCACCTGCGGAGGCCCTAAGTGCTGATCTCTGGCGGTCCCTCACTCCTATTTTCTATTTACTTCTCTGTGTTTCTCCCAATAGGTCTGCAATGCATGTGCTGGGTTCCCTACTGAAGTATAAATACCTACAGAAAAGCGCACAGATCGTAAACATTGTATTTATGAGCCAATGCACCGATATTATCTTTTTAAGATTTTATTTATTGATTTGACAGAGAGAGACATAGCGAGAGAGGGAACACAAGCAGGGGGAGTGGGAGAGGGAGAAGCAGGCTTCCCGCCGAGCAGGGAGCCCGATGTGGGGCTCGATCCCGGGACCCTGGGATCATGACCTGAGCCAAAGGCAGACGCCTAACGACTGAGCCACCCAGGCGCCCCAATGCACCGATATTAATAAAAACAATTCTACATCCTAGAAACTCCTTGTGCCCCCTTCCAGCCCTGCCCACCACCCAAGGATAACCACGTACGCAATGTATTTTTATTTGGGAAAAAAAATACTTAAAATTTAACCAAAGTAAAAATACATTAGAGACGGGGGGAAAATTTTTGTTTTAAGTAGGCTCCACACCCAACGTGGGGCTTGAATTCACCACCCCAAGATCATGAGTCGCAGGCTCTAGAGCCAGCCAGGCGCCCCTAGAGATGGAAGAATTTTAAATCCAGCCTTTTTTTTTTTTTTTAATCCCTGACGGCTCTACCAACTGGGAAGAGGTGGTAAGTGCTAAGAGGTTTCTAACTGGGTTTGGCTTTGGGATATTCCTAATGGAAAGCAGAGAGGAGTCAAGAGACAATGGCCGCCAGGTCTGCTGATGACCTGGGGAATTAGGGTCACTTAGCACGGAGGCTCCCAAACGAGGCAGCACATTGGAACCCCCCTGGGGATCTCCTAATGTGCAGACAAATTTGGGAACCGCTGACTTAGCATAAAAGGGGGATCTGCAGCCTGTTTCCCAAGCAGGTGGGCAAGCTCAAAGAACTCACAGAGTTCTGTAAATGCCACAGAAAACTTCTTGAAGGGCATCATGAGCTGTCATGGTCCCAGCGACTACTTCACGTTTGGGGATGAATCAGGCAGGCATAGTGCGGAAATGATGCATAACTATCACGGTCTCTCCCCACATCCTCCCAGACGCTGGCGTGGGAATGTGGGGACGGTGACCAAGCTGGCCGCGTGAGAAGGGGCCTACGGTTTCTGAAGCTATTACAGTCACCCCCACTAGGTGGTGTCAAAGCAGGAGCGCTCGTGAATTAAAAAAGCTCAATTAAATCTTATTTCCCGGTTGAATGGTAATACAATTTTATAAGCACTTTTTCTTAATGTCTAATTGGTATTTAATTACCAGAGGATTCTATTCTCCCTTGTGTGTCCATGAAAGATAAAGTTGCCTTCCCATTAGGAGTACTTTAAGACTTCACCCTAGTGGCTAAACCTCGGATACTTGGATTGAATTACCCAGCTGCCCACCCCTCAACCCGTCCACACAGTACTTTTTTCTTTTTCTGTTTTTTAATTAAAGACTTTATTTATTTATTTGACAGAGAGAGACACAGCGAGAGAGGGAACACAAGCCGCGGGAGTGGGAGAGGGAGAAGCAGGCCTCCCGCTGAGCAGGGAGCCCGATGCAGGGCTCAATCCCACGACCCTGGGATCATGACCCGAGCCGAAGGCAGACGCTTAACGACTGAGCCACCCAGGCGCCCCCACACAGTACTTCCTGACATCAGTCGGATTTCTAACACCCTGACCATGTTTCTGTAATGACTGTTTTGGAATAGCAGTTTGGAAATTTATGGAGGAATGGAAAAGAGGAAGACATTGTCAGGTGGGGAAGGGAAGGGAGGGGCTGAAATGCTCTCACACCAAAGGTTAGCTGGCTTATGACTTGGTACTATGCATGAGCCGGAATCTGGGCTTGCGTTGCTGTTTGCCTTCTGTCTTTCCACCAGCCCGGATACCCCACTTGTGTGAACCCTTCCTGGGCAATCACTAGAAGGAATTAATTTTTCATCCAAGAAAGGAGCATATGTGTCTGAAAGCACAGGTTCCCTAGGGAAGTGTTCCAGTTATCTGTGTCTGAGTAATAAATCACCCAAAAAACGTAGTGGCTTGAAGCAATAATTTATTGGGTTCACCGTGAGTTGACAAGGCTCAGATGGGTGGTCCGCACTTGGGGACTCATGTGGTTACAGGGGCAATGGGCTAAATGTCTGCGATGCCTCTCTCATGCAGTGACGGTTGTGGCTGGCTGTCAGCGAAGGGTTCAGCTGGGGCTGTCAGCCAGAGCAGCGCCCTGTGGTCTCTCCATGTGACATGGCCGCTGGGTTACAAGAGGGAATGTCTCAAGAGCATTCATTCCAAGAGATCCAGGCAGAAGCTGCGAGGCTTCTCGTGCCCCAGCCTTGGAAATCCCAGAACCTCACGTGTACCACATTCTACTGCTCAAGCAAATCACCGAGTCCTGCTCAGATTCCAGGGAAGGGGATTAGGGCCCCTGCCTATGGCATGAGGAGCGGCATCAGCTTACAGACAGGGAAGGAATTGATGGCGGCCATCTTGGGAGAGTCTTGGTTACTTACCTCAGGAAGTAAGAATTGGTGCAACTTTATTTTCTTTACGATTTTCTTTATCTAAGAGAGAGAAAGAGCGAACACAAGCAGGGGCAGAGGGAGAGGACGAAGCAGGCTCCCCCCGAGCAGGGAACCCCAACGTGGGGCTCGATCCCAAGACCGCGGGATCGTGACCTGAGCCGAAGGCAGACGCTTCACTGACTGAGCCACCCAGGCGCCCCAAAATTGGTGCAACTTTAGAGAACTGCTTTGCCCTTAAGGAAACTGGTTTGTAGCTTAAGAATAGACTCCATAAGAGGCGCCTGGCTGGCTCAGTCAGTGGAGCATGGGACTCTTGCTCTTGGGGTTGTAAGTTCAAGCCCCAAGTTGGGTGTAGAGGTTACATAAAAATAAAAATCTTAGGGAAAAAAAAAAGAATAGACTCCTTCAAATATATTTTCAGGAACCCGGGTGCCCTGTTACTCAAGGCCCCGGCTTCCTTGATCTCTGTGCTTTAACTGAAACCAGCTGTCTCTGCATGACAACACTTATCCTTCAGCCGGCTCTGCTGACGTTCCACTTCCCTCTTAACACACACAACTGGTTAGCCTTTAGTAAGCTCTTAATTTGTGCCAGGCAATGTGTGCTAACTTTCATTAAGGAGCAGCTTTCACTAAGGAAACGCATCTTGTTGACGTGCACGTGAGCAAAAGATCTTGTTTTTTTCTAACAGCTGCTACCAGCTGTTCTGTCAAAATCCCTGTTCTCACTGGGCAGAAGGCACCTTAGTCTGCCTTCCAGCCATTTTTGGTTGTTAACACAGCCTCACCTTGGTGTTCAACACTTGTTCTTTTCAAAAGTCAAAGTTTTCTCAGATTACCCCCCATCCTTCCCCTCCGTAGGCCAGGCCTGAGGCCCCAGTGGGAAGAAGCAGGGACACGTATGTCTCTGATATCACTGTGTCCCCCTCTTCTGTGCTTACTTCTCTGAGGTTGAGGCCAAGAGGAGAGAAATGGAAACCAGATGTGTTCCCTATGGTGACTGGCCAGTGGCCGCGATGTGGTTGTCCTGGGCTCTGGGTCTTCACTGCCGATCTAGTTCATTCTCTAGAGCTGGGTTGCCCATTCTCAGCGCTATTGACATTTCTGGGGTTGGGTCATGCTTTGTCGTGGGGGCCTGGCCTGGACATAATTTAGCAATATCCCTGGCCTCTGCCCACTAGATGCTGGTAGCTCCTCCCCAGCTTTGCAACCAAAAATGTGTACAGGCATTGCCAAATGTCCCTTGGGGGCCAAACGACCTGGTTGAGAACCAGTGCCCTGTAGACGTGATGTGGACAAGCAGGGGCCCCACAGGCCTGCCCACGAGACACTCTCTCCCAAAGGGCTCCCCTGAGTTACACATTCTTGCACATCATTGTGTGACAATATGCAGAGCATTGCCAACCAGGAAGGCTCACCCGAGCTTTGGGATCTAAGAGTTTTATTGGGGTTTCATTGCATAGGCACCTTGATTAAATTACTGACCATCGGGCGCCTGGGTGGCTCAGTTGGTTAAGCGACTGCCTTCGGCTCAGGTCATGATCCTGGAGTCCCAGGATCGAGTCCCGCATCGGACTCCCGGCTCAGCCGGGGAGTCTGCTTCTCCCTCTGACCTTCCCCCTTCTTGTGCTCTCTCTCTCTCAAATAAATAAATAAAATCTTAAAAAAAAAAATTACTGACCATCGATTGAATGCAATCTCCAGACCCCTCTGTTCCCTCATATAACATGGTTTATCATCAATGATCTGGGGGGGCTTGGGGGGCCCACCATGAATAGCAGACATTCCTATCACTTGGGAAATTCCAAGGATCTAGAGGTGACCTCTGAGGACCCAGGGACAAAGGCCAGCCAAGTTCTTGATTACACAAAGGGTTTGTAGTGTCAGCATTGAGGGACATCTCCCAGCCAGCCCACCAGCTGGTAGTCCTCTGAACTTAAAATGTGGGATGCATTTTATTCTTGGTGGTGGGGTCTGGTAGGTAATTCTTGGAAAAAAGGAAAGATCCCATCGGGCACCTCCGTCCACCTTGTCGTACACACACCATCTCATAACCCTGGGCAGGTGTTACCGTGGTCACTGTTTTATAGATGAAGAAACACAGGGGCGCCTGGGTGGCTCAGTTGGTTGGGCAAGTGCCTTCAGCTCAGGTCATGATCCTGGAGTCCCGGGATCGAGTCCTGCATCGGGCTCCCTGCTCAGCGGGGAGTCTGCTTCTCCCTCTGACCCTCCTCCCTCTCATGCTCCCTCTGTCCCATTTTCTCTCTCTCAAATAAATAAATAAAATCTTTTAAAAAAAAAAAGAAACACTGGTGTGGGATGAGGGAGTGCCCCCAGGCGATCCAGCAGAACCAGGACTGAGTGCAGGGGCATCGGACCCCAGAGCTGTCCCCTCACGGGCCAGGGAGCCCTGACTCCTGCCCTGACAGGCACAGCATCCTCACCCCACCAGCTCCCCACACAGCCTCCACAAACACCTGTCTTCCTCCTGAAAAACTCTCCCTGCTCTCATGCTGTGCTGTGGGCGGGAGGGGCTCCCCCTCTTCTCATCTGGGACATCTCTGGTCTCCAACCACAATCTTCTCGGCTCCCACTCCTTCTGAGAACATGGAGGACCTTGGGATCTGAGAACTGGACCCCTGCCACAATCTCTCTCTGGCCTAGAACATTCTGCATCCTCAGCTGACCTCAGCCCCCACTCTCAGGGCTGCGGGTAGACCACACTGCTTCTCACATGCTGAAGTCCATTATGCCCATCTGTGCTGTTTTCTCCCTCCTATGGCCACACTTTCATTCAGGCCTACCTTCATTTTTTATTTTATTTTTAAAGATTTTATTTCTTTTAAATAATCTCTACACCCAACGTGGGACTCGAACTCAAAACCCCAAGATCAAGAGGCACATGCTCCACCAACTGAGCCAGCCAGATGGCCCTTGGCCTATCTTTTTTTTTTTTTTTTTAAGGTTTTATTTGACAGAGAGAGAGAGAGAGAGAGAGAGAAGGAGAGCATAAGCAGGGGGAGCAGTAGAGGGAGAAGGAGAAGCAAACTCCCTGCTGAGCAAGGAGCCCAATGTGGGACTTGATCCCAGGACCCTAAGATCATGACCTGAGCAGAAGGCAGACACATAACCGACTGAGCCACCCAGGTGTCCCCTTTCTTTTTTTTTTTTAAGATTATTTATTTAGAGACACCTGGGTGGCTCAGTTGGTTAACCGTCTGCCTTCAGCTCAGGTCATGATCGCAGGGTCCTGGGATCCAGCCCTGCGTCAGGCTCCCTGCTCACTGGGGAGTGCTTCTCCCTCTCCCTCTGCCGCACCCCCTTCTTGTGCTCTCTCACTCTCTCTCTCAAAAAAATAAATAAAATCTTTAAAAATAAACAAATAAAAATAATGTAACAAATGTGGTTCCTTTTCCTGATTGCCTCCTGATGAATAAATATGTATAAACATTTCTCACCTCCCTTCACTTCATAGTTCATACATGCCAGACCCTATTCTAACTGCCTGACATGTATTAACAAGCTTACCCACTACAAAACCCTTCTAGGTAGGAATTATTATATATATAATATAATATTATATATAATAGTCAAGAGTCCGATGCTTAACCGACTGAGCCACCCAGGCGCCCCCCTCTGCTCATTTTGTAAAGAATAACCTCTTTGAAGTTTGAAGTGAGACTTCACTTGACCAGTTTCAGTTTTTTCTTTCCCTGTAAGACCCGTCTGATCCTTGAGTGTCCAGACCCGCTGAATGTTTCCTGCAAGAACGAAACCGCTCTGCTCAGCACAAGGTGACATTTTCCATATTCAACCTAATTTCGGTCTTCAAGTCTAAGAAAACAATGATAGTGCTGATAAATGAACTGCTGGTTCAGCACGATCAGTAGAAACATGATCTCCTCTGTTCTAACAACGTGAAGACGAGGGTGGGGGACAGGTTCAGGTTGGGCGGGAAGAATTGTCCAAGAAGGGTCTGAATAAGACAAAGAGAGGTGTGTTTAGGATTGCTCAGCCTTGGCCCCTGATGGATGAATGATTTGGAAGGCAAGGTCATCTTTGGAACAAAAGAGAACAGTTCAGGCAATGATTCAGGAGTTTTGCATCCACGATGCACCACTCCCACTTGAACTTTGGAAAAATATGAAGCCTTTCTCTGTTTTCTTTCTCTGAACAGGCCTCAGCAAGCTGAGACGGAATGATCTCTATTTCTAAAAATAATACCAACTTGGATCTCGGAGCTGATTCTCTCTATAGGACACCAGAAACCATGCTGGGGGCAAGAGCAAAATACTGAGCAGACAGAGCCAAGGACGCAGGGAGTGACCCTTCCCAACTTCAGCAAGGACAGTGGTAGGGAATAGCCGCTGAGCTGACCGCTGGAAAACCTGAAATGGAATGACAGTGAAGAGTCCTCAGTAGGACAGAACCCACCTGTCATGGGGTTTTTAGTAACTCTTGCTGGAGGCCTTTGGAAGCATTACAGGGTCTCACAAATATCCATACATCATTGAAGACTTTGGTTCAACTAGAAACCTTCTGGTGCTTTCTAGTGACTTCTAGAACTTCTGCAGAAGCTCCTGCCAAGCAAGAGTTGATTCCTTGCCCATATCACCAGATTTCAAGCAGCACTGGCAAGATGAGAGAAAGACATGGAAGGAGGAAAAAGGCCAGAGACAGAAGAGCCTGAGAAGGTAGGAGATGAACGTTAAGGACAGAGGTTATAACAAGTCATGGACCAAATAATTGAGAAAGTCACAAGGTGCCTGGCTCAAGTGTGCACATTTCAGGTTCAAGAGGGTCTAGGCTCTTTAACAGCGAAAACCGTCAAACAGTACAAATATCCAACAATAGCTGAGGTCCGTTAATAAACTGGGACATTGTCGGGGGGTAGAGTCTCTTTACTGCCCCAGGGACTCTCAGAGAGGCTGCAGGTTGCCCAGAATGGGCGTGGTCTTGGGAGCCAGACTCTGGGAGCCGACTCTTAACAGCTGTGTGACCTTGAGCAAATAATTATGTCTTCCTTTGCCTCCGTTTTTCTCCTATAATGTAAATGAGCAGAGGGGAGCGCGTGGGTGGCTCAGTAGGTTGAGCATCGGACTCTTGATTTTTGGCTCAGGTCATGATCTCAGAGTTGTGAGATCGAGCCCCACATCAGGCTCCATGCTGGGTGTGGAGCCTACTTAAGATTTCTTCTCTCTCTCTCAAAAAAAAAAAAAAGATTCTCCCTCTTCCCTGTCCCACCCCCGCTCACTCTCTCTCTTAAAAAAAAAAAAAAAAGGACCCCTTTCTCCTAATTTCAGACCCTATATCAGAGTTCTCCAGAGAAACAGAACCGACATTACATGTAATATAAACATTATATCTACAACATTGTATGTAGATGGACATCCAAAATCTGATGGAGTAAGGCTTGCAGACTGGAGACTCAGGGAAGAGATGCAGTCTGAGTCCAAAGACAGTCAGCTGCCAGAATCCCCTCTTGCTCCAAGAGGTCAATCTCTGTTTTAGCCAGGCCTTCAGCTGATTAGATGTGGCCCACCCACATTATGGAAGGTAATCTACTCACAATCCACCAATTTAAATGTTAACCTGAGGGCGCCTGGGTGGCTCAGATGGTTAAGCGTCTGCCTTCGGCTCGGGTCATGATCCCAGAATCCTGGGATCGAGTCCCGCATCGGGCTCCCTGCTCCTTGGAAGCCTGCTTCTCCCTCTGCCTCTCTCTCTCTCTCTCTCTCTCTCTCTCTGTGTGTCTCTCATGAATAAATAAATAAAAATCTTTAATAAAAAAAAATAAATGTTAACCTGATCCAAAAAATACCTTCATTTGGGGCACCTGGCTGGCTCTGTTGGTGGGATGTGTGACTCTTGATCTCAGGGTTGTGAGTTTGAGCCCCATGCTGGGTGTAAAGATTACTTAAAAATAAAATCTTAAAAAAAAAACCTTCACAGAACTCTCTAGAATGATGTTTTACCAAATACCTGGGCACCATGGTCCAACCAAGT
Organism: Eumetopias jubatus; assembly: GCF_037043125.1. Classification (NCBI taxonomy): domain Eukaryota; kingdom Metazoa; phylum Chordata; class Mammalia; order Carnivora; family Otariidae; genus Eumetopias; species Eumetopias jubatus. The sequence continues at coordinate 85,864,472 of NW_028274816.1, forward strand.
TGATCATCAAATGAACCATTGTAGACCCCTAGGAATTTACACAAGGAAAAGCTTTTGGAGTTAAGTCTGGTGGGAGATGAAATGAGCAGAAGCTTAGTAGGTACAACCTTGTCTCAGCTTGCAGTCGCCCAGCAGCAGGTACCGCGACAAGAATGTGTGACTAGTTTATGTGGGAAGTGAAACCAGGGAGCACCAATAGGGAAGAGAAAGAAGATGGCAAAGGTGTGGGGGGGGGGGCGCGGTGTGACTGAGCAGGTTATGGCCCAGGACAGCTGGGGAGACTCAGAGTTGTCCCCAGGGAGTGGCAAGGAGCTGGGCTTTCACTCCCTGGCTCTTCTCTGGGCAGCCCTGTGACTCGCTGGACCAAGGCCTTTTGACTGCTTCGAAACATGGGGAGATCTGTCAGCTCTCACTTTGTCTCCACAAAAATACGCACAGATCATTTCTTTTTTCTTTTCTTTTTTTTAAAGTAGGCTCCATGCCCAGTGTGGAGCCCAACGGGGGGCTTGAACTCACGACCCAAGATCAAGACCTGAGCCAAGATCAAGAGTCGGATGCTTAACTGACTGAGCCATGCAGGCGCTCCCCACACAGATCATTTCTAAATCGGTTTGCTTTCCACATAGTTCAAGCTACATTGTATATGAGCACCTCCCAAATCATCAGTGATTCCTTAAGAAGCCAACTTTTTGAGAGCTGCCAAATATTCTGCTGCGTGGAGGTGCCGTAATTTAGTCAGCCCTTGTGTTATTAAGGGGCATTGGGTTGCTTCTCACTTTCCTGCGGCTAAATGGAGTAGCTGCTCTTCAGCTGTGTGTTCTTTCTCTGGGCACTGAGAAGCGGGCTGTGCTGTCACTTCACGCCTCTCCTCAGGGAAGCCCCTGAAATGTTGCCGTGGGGGCATCGGCCCCGGGAGCCACACACGACGAATATTGTGCCGTGGTGTGAGCATCACCACTCCGCAGGAGGAGGACGTATCTACCTGGGCAGCAGGGGACGATAAACCAGACTAAGGCCAAGACCGCCTGTTAGTCATGATGCTGAGGCATCACACCCTCCCGAGGGCTTGGCCTGACTGACCCTCAGCAGCCCCGAGGCATCCTGGAGTTGCTGCAAAGCCCAGGCAGGGCTGGGAGATGGGTCCCCGGGAAAGCATTTATCAAACACTAACTGTGCACCAGGGGCTGTGCTAACCCGGCAGGACCTAGTAATGGGACCACGTGGCAGCGACCTCGCAAGGAGCTCAAGGACCAATAGGGGGCACTATGGAGCGACTAACTGGTTATACCCAAGACCTGCTCTCCCCTCTTGCTGAGCACATGGCTGCCCAGCTAGAAATAATGACCGTCTCCAGCCTCGTTTGCAGGCTCACCCCAGGACTGAGTCCACAAACACATGTTGAGCACCTACTATGTGCCAGGACCTTGGGAGCCACCAGGATGCCACATTAATTATTTACATAGAAAATAAAGTGTGGCTTTCCAACCAGGGCCCAGCAGAATGGCTCCCGTGAAGAAGGGTGGCGAGAAGAAGAAGGGCCGTTCTGCCCTCAACGAGGTAGTGACCAGAGAATACACCATCAACATTCACAAGCGCATCCATGGAGTGGGTTTCAAGAAGCGTGCCCCTCAGGCACTCAAAGAGATCCGGAAATTTGCCATGAAGGAGATGGGAACTCCAGATGTGCGCATTGACACCAGGCTCAACAAAGCTGTCTGGGCCAAAGGAATAAGGAATGTTCCATACCGTATCCGTGTGTGGTTGTCCAGAAAACATAATGAGGATGAAGATTCACCAAACAAGCTCTACACACTGGTTACCTATGTACCTGTCACCACTTTCAGAAATCTACAGTTAATGTGGATGAGAACTAATCGCTGATTGTCAAATAAAGGTATAAAACTGAAAAAAAAAAAAGTGTGGGGTGGGGTGGGGCACCTGGCTGCCTCAGTTGGTGGAACGTGCAACTCTTTGATCTGGGGGTTGTGAGTTCGTGCCCCATGTTGGGCATAGAGATTATCTATTTTTTAATTTAATCGAATTTTTAATTTTTTTTTTAAGAGAGAGAGAATGCCTGCAGTGGGGGGGAGGAGCAGAGGGAGAGGGAGAGAGAATCTTAAGCAGGCTACCTGCTCAGCATGGAGCCTGACACAGGGCTCAATCTCACGACCCTGAGATCATGACCTGAGCTGAAATCAAGTGTCAGATGTTTAACCGACTGAGCCACCCAGGCCCCGAGATTACTTAAAAAAAAAAAAAAAAAATCTTTAGGAACGCCTGGGTGGCTCACCTGTTCCTTAAGCGTCTGCCTTCAGCTCAGGTCATGATCCCAGGGTCCTGGGATCGAGCCCCGCATCGGGCTCCCTGCTCCGCGGGAAGCCTGCTTCTCCCTCTCCCACTCCCCCTGCTTGTGTTCCCTCTCTCGCTGTGTCTCTTTCTGTCAAATAAATAAATAAAATCTTTTTTTTTTAAAGACACTCTCTATGATTAAAGGGTTTATTTTTTTTTAAGATTTTTTATTTATCCATTTGAGAGAGAGACACAGCAACAGAGGGAACACAAACAGAGGGAGCAGGAGAAGGAGAAGCAGGCTTCCTGCCGAGCACGGAGCCCGATGCGGGGCTCGATCCCAGGACCCCGCGATCACGACCCGAGCCGAAGGCAAACGCCCAACGACTGAGCCAAAAAAATCTTAAAAAAAGAAAATAATCTGGGGAAAACTTTCAACAGTATAATCCAAATGTTCAGTTTTATTTTTTTTTAAGATTTTATTTATTTATTTATTGAGAGAGAGAAAGAGAGTTCACGAAGGGGAGGGGTAGAGGAGGAAGAGAGAATCTCCAGCGGACTTCCCGCTGAGCACGGAGCCCAGTGCAGGGCTTGTTCTCATGACCCTGAGATCACCACCCAAGCCGAAATCAAGAGCCAGACGCTCAACCAACTGAGCCACCCAGGAGCCCCCAAATGTTCATTTTTTTTTTTTAAAGATTTTATTTATTTGAGAGAGAGAATGAGATAGAGAGCATGAGAGGGGGGAGGGTCCGAGGGAGAAGCAGACTCCCCGCTGAGCAGGGAGCCCGATGCGGGACTCGATCCCGGGACTCCGGGATCATGACCTGAGCCGAAGGCAGTCGCTCAACCAACTGAGCCACCCAGGCGCCCCAAATGTTCATTTTTAATGAAGCATCACATTAAAACAGAACATGGCTCTGCTGTTCTTGATCCCAAGCTGAGATTACCCACCTCCCCTGAGGGTGCTTCTGGTGACAGTAGGTGCCCAAATCCCAGTTTCATCCTGAGACAGTCTAGGAGCCTGGCTGTTTTCCGGGGACCATGAGATGGCCCCCAAATGGTTATCCCAAACTCACCCTTTGTAACCCTCCCTGTCTCATCAGTGGAGGGGTAAGGGGTGTTTGTAGGAACCTTGGCACTGGGACTTTGTGAGGGTGAGTACTTCCCAACCTTACAGTTTGTGATTTCTTATCGAGACTCCTACAATTGAGATGGGCTGGCTGCACCCGATGGATCCAGAGATAGATCCAGTCCGGAGATAGGGATGCAAGGATGAACAGAGTCCATCCCTGCCTTTTGGAGTTAAGTCTGGTGGGAGATAAACAATCACCCAACCAGTGAGGACCAGTTGGGGACAGGCTAAGCAGCTCTCCGAGCCGATCCGACCTTACCGGCGTGTGTAACAGAGCAGAGGTGGGTGGTCTAAGGCTGGCCAGGCCAGCCAGCGCCCCAGGTGGTGAGTTGGCTCTTCCATCCTCAACATGTGGCCTCCCTCTCTGGACCAACAGCGCATGTGCCAGGGGTGTCAATTCCCGACAGTGGAAGACCAGGGGGGAGGAGAGGCCTGGGCACTTCCATTCTCCCTCGGCTGGCCAAATGTGGGCACGTGGCTGTATTAGCTGCAAGGAAGGCTGGGCCAGGACCCCAGCTGGGCTGGTCCTAGCACTAAAAGGAAGAAAGGAGAAAGGATATAGGGTCATGACGGGTGGTCTTTACAAGAATAAGGATAAAACTGAAGACACAGGAATGGGCGGGCGAGATCACAAGGAGGTTTGTCTTTATTCTAAAAGTGAGAGGCAGCCACGGATAGGTTTTGAGGGGAGTCACTATCACATCCGTAGATGTAAAGCTTGCTCCAGCTTATGTGCAGAATGTATTACTAAGTATTTTCCAAACTTGTTGAATCAGAAGCATCAGAAAGAAGCATGGACTCCGATCCATCAGGTGATTCTTAGGACAGATTAAGTGGAGGACATCCCAGATGAGAAAGGATGAGAAAGAGATCACTATGAAGGAACCCACAGGCCCCCCTCCCCCCCCCCCCCCCCCCGCTGACCCTAGTGACAGGCCTGTGGCGGGGGGGGGGGGGGGGGGGGCTGGGAGGGATGCCAGAGGTAATTTGGAAGGTAGAAAAGACAAAGCTTGTTACGGCTCTCTGGGACCCCCTTCCTCTGCCCTCCTGTGTGTGTGTGTGTGTGTGTGTGTGTGTGTGGTTAGTTTGTTTGCTTTTTGCCGTCTGCAGTAGGCAGAATAAGAGCCCCCCCCAGAGATGCTGACATCCTATCCTCAGAACCTGTGAATAGGTTACTTCATATGGTGATAGGGACTTCACAGATGTGAAGTGACGGTCCTGGAGAGGGGAGATTCTACCGCATATCCGCATATCCCGTTGAGTCCGGTGAAATTACAGGGGTCCTTATCAGAGGGAGGTAGGAGTGGCAGAGTGGGAAAGGACATGACAATGGAAGTGCGGATCAGAGAGAGAGATTTGAAGATGCTGGTTTTCAAGAGGGGGGGCCACGAGCAACGGATGCACGTAGCCTCTAGAGAGTGGAAAAGGCAAGGAAACAGATTCTCCTCCGGAACCTCCAGAAGGAATGCAGCCCTGCCAACACCGTGATTTTAGGGCTTATGACCTCAGCGACTATAAAGTCATAAATTTGTATTGTTTTAGGCCACTATGTTTGTGGTACTTTGTTACTGCCGCAAGAGGAAAAACCTGCTAACGTACTACATAAATTATTCATTTATGATGTTTGTTCATTTTTTTTTTTTAATCTCTCTTCCCCTGCTAGATTGTACCCCTCCAGGGTAGGAATTTCTGTCTTGGGGCAGCTGGGTGGCTTAGTCATTAAGCGTCTGCCTTCAGCTCGGGTCATGATCCCAGGGTCCTGGGATCGAGCCCCGCATCAGGCTCCCCGCTCAGCGGGAAGTCTGCTTCTCCCTCCCCCACTCCCCCTGCTTGTGTTCCCTCTCTCGCTGTGTCTCTCTGTCAAATAAATAAAATCTTTAAAAAAAAAAAAAAAGGAATTTGTCTTTTTTTTTTTTTCTTTACTAAAGTATCCCAAACACCTAAAACGGGCCTGGCAAATAGCAGGTGCTGAGTAAATGTTAACACATGGATAAGCGGATAGATGCAGAAAGCGAGGGGAAGAAAAGAGTAAAAGACGATAAATCATGGGATTTATTGGCTGGGAACCTCATGGTCACGTTCACTCACAGGGGGAATAGAGGAGGAGGTACAGTTCAAGGAGACCTGAGCAAATGAACATGGTACAGGGGTCCTGGGGGATACAGATAGGAAAATGAGAAGGGAAGTGGTTTCCTTTTGTTTTAGAAAGGAATATAAGGTGTGGGGTGCCTGGCTGGCTCAGTCAGAGCATGTGACTCTTGATCTCAGTGTTGTGAGTTTGAGCCCCACGTTTGGTGTAGAGATTACTTAAAGATAAAAGCTTAAAAAAAAAAAGGGTCACAAGGCTTATGGTTAAATAACTTGGGGGGCACCTGGGTGGCTCAGTCGGTTAAGCCTCTGACTTTCGGTTTTGACTCAGGTCATGATCTCAGGGTCATGGGATGGAGCCCCGCCGCAGGCTCCTGCTCAGCTTGGGGTCCGCTTGAGATCTTTCTCTCTCCCTCTGCCCCTCGCCCTCCCCACTAGAGCACTCTCTCTCAAAAATAAATAAATAAAATCTTTAAAAAATAATTTGGCGGGCGCCTGGGTGGCTCAGTTGGTTAAGCGACTGCCTTCGGCTCAGGTCATGATCCTGGAGTCCCCAAGTCCCGCATCGGGCTCCCTGCTCCGCGGGGAGTCTGCTTCTCCCTCTGACCCTCCCCCCTCTCGTGCTCTCTCTCTCACTCTCTCTCAAATAAATAAAATCTTTAAAAAATAAAAAATAAAAAATAAATAATTTGGCTTAGGCTATTTAGCTCATGTGCTTTAAAATTTTTTATTTTATTTTATTTTATTATTATTATTTTTTAATTTAACCTGTCCCAAGGGGAGGGAGAGGGTGGCTGGGGCAGTAATTCTGGAAAGCCAGCAGAATGTGGACCAGGCTGCTGTGGGCCCCAGGGTAGTTCAATTTCCAAATCCTGAAGCTTCAGGACTGTGAGCCTTCCTGAGGTGATGAGTCACAATCTATTGTTCCCTCAGGCCCAATGTCACAGCAGGCAGAGTCCCTAAAAGATATTTTCAGAAGACGGTACTGTGTGTGTTGAGAAGCACAACACCGGCCTCCCTCCCCAATCCTGGGGCAGCTGATAACTAGTGACCCAAAGGCTTCCCCTCCTTTCACTTCTTGGGTCTCATTCAACATGTATTGATTGCGTGCCTCTGGAACCCATAACACTGCACTGGACACCGGGAAATCTGAACCCCAAACTATACACAATCTTGCCCTAAGAGGGTTTACATCTTAGTTGGGAAGACAGATGGTTCCCAACGGTAAATGAAACACAAGCAGCTATGCATGGTATCATACGTGGTACAGTCCGGCGGCGGAGGGTGGCTTACTGTGACTGAGGTGATCTAGCAAGCAGATGCTACTCCCAAAACGTCTCTGAGGGACGGGGGCTTGTGGAAGAGGAGGAAGAAGGGCTTCCATGATTGAGAGCAAAGCGGTAACTGGCAGGAGTCCTTTGACCCGTTCAGGGAACTTTGCCTTAGGTGCAGATACGAGGTTAGAGCCTGTTTGGGGAATACAGATCAGGCTCGGGGCCGCACACACCGCCTCTGGGGCGCGGCAACTACCCGCGGAAAACAACGCCGCTTCCACTTTTCAAATCAATCCCAGCTCGGCGCTCGAGCCTCGCCCCGCGCTCCGGCTGCGTTAGCATAGAGGCGCAGGGCTAGAGCGTCAGCCTCCACGGACGCAGACATCTTGGATCCTGGCAGAGAAGCTGGCAACGGCTGGGACCACTATCAAGGGAGGTCGCACCGCCCAAGAACGTGAGAGCGAAAGAGCTCCCGTGGGAGCGACAAAAGCAAGCAGCGGAGCGGTTCGTGAGGCTTCCCTGGGCCGAACAAGCTTTAGAAGGGTTGCCCACCGCCCTGCCCTCATCTGAGATGGCGGCTCCGGGGACGCTCTAGCCGGCGCCTCTCCGAGTCCCAGAGGGGGCGGTGTCCTCGCCTCTGGCCCTGAGGTGGCTGATACGCCGGTCGCGGCGAGCGTGGGTTCCGCCCCAGCCCTTGGCGGCCTCGGGTACGAGGACCGTGAGGGTCTCGGGCCTCTCCCCTCCCGTGCCTGGGCTCTCGGCGCCTTTCCCAGCCGGACCCCGCGCCTCGCGACCGCCTGGGTCAGAGCCGCTCCGGGCGCGGGCCGGTCGTAACCGCGCCTCGGGCCGGACGATGCCCAAGAAGCTGCTGCTGCTGCCCCCGCTCTCCGCGTCCTCGACCCTCCGCGCCCCGCGAGCCCGCCCCGCCGCCCGCCCGGCCATGAACGCCGCCCGCACCGGCTACCGAGTCTTCTCGGCCAACTCCACGGCCGCCTGCACCGAGCTAGCCAAGCGCATCACCGAGTAAGGGGGCGGGGCGGGGCCCTGACCGAGGGGTGTCGCGGCGCCCCTTCCCTCCGCGTCGCCCTGCGCGCGGGCCGCGGAGCCGCGGTCATGCGGGTCCTGGACTGGACCGACTCTTGGCGGGTGGCCCTTCTGCAGCGGGGACGCGGGTCGGCCGACTCTCCGACTTCTCCCCGCGCCGGGTTCCTTGCACCGCTCGCCCTCTCTCCTTCGCCCCACTCCCACTTCCCGGGCCGGGGTGGGGAAGGCTGCCGTCACCCCCCGAGGGAGCGCCTGGACCGGGGGGCTCTGGGTGCGGCTCCCTGTCCCAGGGCGGGAGTGGACCTCGGAGACAGGTCGTCGCCCCCCCCCCCCCCCAGCTCTCCTCGGTGGGCCCGAGGCCCGCAGGTCCCGGAGCTGTGACACGCAGGACCGGGCCTGGGGACCTGCTACACTTGGGCGGCCCTAGGGGGGCGGCTTCAGGGCCTTGCAGGTGGAAGGCGCAGGATGCACCAGTGAAGCAGAGGTGGAGGGGAGGGCAGTGAGAGCAAGGCGACTCCAGGGGAACAGATTTGTCGGAGTTGGTAGAAATGATAAGTTTAATCGTATTTCCCAAGTCGACTTTAGACTCGATCATTTAAAGTCTTTGCCTCTCCGTATGTTTTCAACCCAAGGAAGCCAGTGATCTCAAGTGGCTTCTGGGATCTGACAGCTCTGAGATGCCTTTTCAGTCTTGCCCCTTACTAGCCCTGTGGCACTGGGCAAGACACTTGATTTTCCTGAATTTCACTGGTAAGGTAGGGACGGTGCTATCTACTGGGCAGGAGCGTCGTGAGCATGAACAAAATAATGACGCTAAAGCATGTAGCAGAGCAGGGGCTCACAGTGGCCCTCTGAATAATACCTCTTTTCTTTTCTTTTTAAGATTTTATTTATTTATTTGAGAGAGAGAGAATGAGAGACAGAGCAAGAGAGGGAGGAGGATCAGAGGGAGCCCGATGCGGGACTCGATCCCGGGACTCCAGGATCATGGCCTGAGTTGAAGGCAGTCGCTTAACCAACTGAGCCACCCAGGCGCCCCTAATACCTCTTTTCTCCTTGGCTCTGTTGGAGAGTCCCAGAGCTCTAATGTAAAGGAAGGGCCTTAGGAGCCCTTTCCAGATAAACGAGTGACAAACGTTAAGATATAAAATGAATGGCTTGTTTTTTAACATTCAAAGTCATTTTCGTATCTTAAGCGATTTACATTAGAGTTCCTCTGGATTTTTCAGAGTTGATAAATAATTGCAAGAATCGGTTTTTAGATTCTAGATGGAAATGTAGAAGGGAAACTTTAGTCATATTTACTCAGTAATACCTACGTTCTTTTCATTTGGAGTTTTAAGTGAGTTCAGAAGAGTAAATCCTTTTGCAATCTACTACCTAGTTTCTGTTTCTAACCCCTGATAAATGTCTGGCTTTTTGAGGCCAACTAAAATGCTAACTTTATTTATTTATTTATTTTCTAAATGTTTATTTATTCATGAAAGTCAGAGAGAGAGAGAGGCGCAGAGGCAGAGGGAGAAGCAGGCTCCCCGCCTAGCAGGGAGCCCGATGTGGGACTCGATCCCAGGACCCTGGGATCATGACCTGAGCCGAAGGCAGACGCCTAACCATCTGATCCACCCAGGCGCCCTAAAATGCTAACTTTAAATATAAAGCTCATATTTGTTTATTTTGGGTCAGATTTACGACAGTGACCTTGCTGAGGGGGGAGGGCACATTTAAAAAGGTCGATGGTTTTGCTTTTTATTTTTTTTTAAATGTTTTATTTATTTATTCATGAGAGTCAGAGAGAGAGAGAGAGAGAGAGAGAGAGAAAGAGGCAGAGGCAGAGGGAGAGGGAGAAGCAGGCTCCCCGCAGAGCAGGGAGCCCGATGCGGGCCTCGACCCTAGGACTCTGGGATCATGACCTGAGCCGAAGGCAGACGCTTAACCATCTGAGCCACCCAGGCACCCGGTTTTGCTTTTTAAATATTAGGTTCTTCCCTACCTTGTTCCGGAAATGTTTTAAATTACTGTAAATAATATTTGTAAATACTTCCTTTATCTGTTTCATATCTGGAGTTTCTGAGTAAGATTTTATTTGAAAAAAGGCCTTTACCACTAGGCAAAGTTTGAAGGTCCCTGAGGTTATGATATTTTATTTCCTGATTGCTTTTGGATCTGAACTTCCAAGCAGGAATTTTCAAACTTTTTTGGTTATGCACTTTAATCAATAAAAAAGGTGGGTTACATTCCCAGGATGTATGTAAGTTACACGTGTGTTAGAATTAACCCCCAGTGTCCTTCATCCAGCTTCAATTTAGCAACTTTTTGTTAATCTTATTTCATTTACTTTCCCCATCTCTCACCTTTTTTTGGCTGGAGTTTTGTTTTGTTTTGTTAAGTAAGCTCTATACCCAACATGGGGCTTGAACTCATGACCAGGAGATCAAGAGTTACGTGCTCTACTGACTGAGCCATCCAGGCACCCTAAGGAGTATTTTTTTTTAATTATGGTAAAATATACATAACATAAAATATACCATTTAACCATTTTTAAGTGTATAATTCAGTGGCATTAAGTACATCTACAGTGTTGTATAACTGTCACCAGGATCCACTTCCAGAACTTTTTCATTATGCCAAACAGAAACTCCATATCCAACTAACTCCCCAATCCCTTCCCTCCCAGTCCCTGGTAATTTCTATTCTACTTTCTGTGTCCGAATTTGCCTGTTTCTAAGTACCTCTTATAAACGGAATCATGCAATACTTGTCTTTTGTGTCTGACTTAGAATAACAACTTTTTCAGGGTTCATATTATAGCATGTATCAGAATTTCATTCCTTTTTAAGGCTGAATAGTATTCCTTTGTAGACCTGACTGGAATAAGTTTATTTTTTTATTTATACTATGTACACTACTTTTTTTTTTTTTAAAGATTTTATTTATTTATTTGACAGAGAGACACGGCAAGAGAGGGAACACAAGCGGGGGGGTAGGAGAGGGAGAAGCAGGCCTCCCACGGAGCAGGGAGCCCAATGCGGGGCTCGATCCCAGGACACTGGGATCATGACCTGAGCCGAAGGCAGACGCTTAACGACTGAGCCACCCAGGTACCCCTACTGTGCACACTACTTGTTAACTGTTTATTTATCAAAAGAAACTATTTCAGGGCGCCTGGGTGGCTCAGTTGGTTCGGCAACTGCCTTCGGCTCAGGTCATGATCCTGGAGTCCTGGGATCGAGTCCCGCATCAGGCTCCCTGCTCAGCAGGGAGTCTGCTTCTCCCTCTGACCATCCCCCCTCTCGTGTGCTCTCTCTCTCTCTCATTCTCGCTTTCTCAAATAAATAAATAAATAAAATCTTAAAAAAAAAAGAAAGAGAAACTATTTCATACCCCAGGATTCGTGTTTCATAGTTGGGGAACACAGGTCAGTGACAGACTTTCATGGAACGCAACCCACAGAAATTCTTTATGTTCCAACATCACTTTGCACTCTGAAAGATAAGATACCAGCCTTCTTCATCTCAAAATCGATCATGGAATCGTAATTTCTGTAGAAATCTATGTATGTCTCCTTTCTTGGTTGAGCCACAGCAAACTTGAGAGAAAGCTGCTACCCGCCGGGGTACAAGAACACTCGACAGTCTGAAATGGCTGACGCTTGGCCAGAAGGCCTTGCATCTGAGGTGTCATCAAAGCCCTGAAAGCCGCGGTAGTCCATCTCAATACAAACCTCAAACCCCATGTCCTTGCTCACTGCTCCACTGCACACCTGGCTGGAGTATTTCTAAACAGATACCACCCCTGCGTCATAATATTTCACTCATCAAAGTGGTAATGCTAGCTGGTAACTAAAAAAATCGACCACAGGGGTGCCTGGCTGGCTCAGTCGGTAGGTCATGCAGCTCTTGATCTCCAGGTCATGAGTTTAAGCCCCACGTTGGGTGTAGAGCTCACTTAAAAATAAAATCTTCAAAACAAAACAAAAACCTTTGATGCCGTTAATTCCTTGTTATCATTTAGTATCCATCCTTGTGCGTATTCCCCTCCCTCTCTCAAAAAGGCTTTTTATACTTGGTTGGTTCTAATCGGGATCCGAACAAGATTCACACCGCATTTGGTTAATGGCACTGAAGTCTATATGTTTTTGACAATTGAGGCCTTTACCTCTGGCTTGTGGTTTTGCAACTAGTGCTAATAACCATGCGTTTGTTTGGGAATGATTTTGCAAGGCCGTTATGATCCGAAAACAATGAACTGGACGTGAAACTTTGGTCGCAGAGCCCGGTAGAGGAGTGTGTCACGAGATGGTGGGTGCTCGAAGCTGCTTGCGGAGGGGTAGCAAATGTGTAGTTCTTAATGCGTTAAACTTTCTGAACTGTCTGGTTTTTTTGGGAAAGACTGCTGGTCTAGTTATTTTAGCCTTTTTGTTAAACTACGCATATGAACTGGAGGGTTTTTTTTAAAAGAGCGTTCTTAATTGCCTTCCCCCCTGCATAGGCGTCTTGGTGCTGAATTGGGGAAATCTGTGGTCTATCAAGAGACCAATGGAGGTGAGTTAAAATGATTTCTTAAACATCCTTTGTTCTCTAACTCTGTTTAGTCAACAGACATGTTTTTAAAAGTCAGATATTACATGCAACACAAAAACATTTTTCTCTTTAACATCAGGTCTCAGCCATTACGCTCTACTTCCCTCCAAGTCTTGATTTCTTTCTTTGTTCTCTTTCTTAGTCTCCTTCCCCTCTTCCCAAGATAATGCAAATGTCCTGTCATTTTACAATGAAAAAAGGAGAAATGTAGAGAATATGTTTTTTCTTCTGTATTGGGCTACATTTGATAAATACCTTTTACATTTATCTGTCTCATTAGGTCATCAACTGGTATCAAGAGCAATCTGTTACCGGGTAGTAGTGACTTATTGAAAAACCATCTTTGAGTTCTTTCATCCGCGAATTTTGCTCTCAGGTCTCTTGTACACTCTCATCCTGGGTTGATAACCCATTTTTGCTGCTGTCCGCATTTCTGTGGAAAATTGTAACATTAAACGATAATGCTTGAAAGCCCTTTGTTGATGGCCAGTGTCCTAGGAAATGCTGCATCATCAGTCTCCCTAGTGGGGCCACATACTTCAGACTATAATGCCCTGCGGAGACAAATTAATATAAAATAATTTGGACCTATTTTTGCAAAGTTGAAACCTAGGTTTATGACCCTGTGCTTCCTTTTTTCTTTCTAAGGTATAACTATCTATGATAAATTACTGAGACATAATGATGTTCAGGGATCTAAAAAAACAAGGTATTTGAAAAGGGAAAGGTAACTTAATGGATAGTTTAGTGGAAAGCACTTAACACCCAGGATGTTATAAGTTCCATCTGTGTTATAATTAGCCCCTAGATATCCTTCAGCCAGCTTCCACACTTAGTAACTTTTTTTTTTAGTTTTATTTATCCAAGTAATCTCTACAACCCATGTGGGGTTCGAACTCAGGACCCCAAGATCAAGAGTCCCATGCTCCTCTGACAGAGCCGGCCAGGGGTCCCCATACTTAGTAACTTTCTGCTTGGTGACTAGAAACTTTACTGCCAAGACAGGAGATGTTGATATTTAAAAACCTAAAGATGGGGGCAACCTGGGTGGCTCAGTCCATCAAGTGTCCGACTCGATTTCTGCTCAGATCATGATCTCAGCCCCGAGTCATGCTCAGTGTGGGTGGGATCTGCTTGAGATTCTCTCTCCCTCTCCCTCTGCCCCTCCTCCTGCCCTCTCAAATCTTTGAAAACAAAAAACCCCTAAAGGTGAAGGCAGATAGGTGAGCTACTCTATTTAGCAATAACGATCTTAATTTATGGTGATGGCATTTGGGAATCTCCTGAAAATAAGCACCGGAGGAGGAGAAGGTGGTTTCATGAAGACCTTTATCAGGACGCCTGGGTGGCTCAGTCAGTTAAACCTCCGACTTTTGGCTTTGGCTCAGGTCATGATCTCGGGGTCCTGGGATTGAACCTGCCTCAGGCTCTGCGCTCAGCTAGGGGCCTGCTTGAGACTCTTCCTCTTCTCTCCCTGCTTGCACACTCTCTCTCTCTCTCAAATAAATAAATAAATCTTTTAAAACATCTTAAAAAAAAAAAAGACCTTTTTCTCCATCCTTCCATCACTGTTCTAGGTCTCTTCTCCCTTTCCCTCCCTCTCCTCCCCTCTCCTCCCCCTCTCTCTGGCTGTTACAGTAGCTTGTTAACAGACCTTCCTGCCTCCATTTTCAGTCTCCCTAGGCCATTCTACTCACCTCCACCAAGGTGTTTCGAAAATGCAACTGTTTTTGACTTTTCACTGCTGAAATCCTTCGGGCTAGAGTCCGGTCTCCTTAGCATCCACCCAGGGCCCTTTGGGATCTGAGCTGTGCCCACTCGCTGCTCATCGTCCATCCTGTCTGACATGTGTGCTGTGACTCACGACTACACCTTCAGTCTGTCGGCTTCTCACACCTCCGCTGCCGCCCTCCTGGCTGGACCACTGTCCTTGTTTGCCGGGACTCCTTCAGAACCAACTAGGGTAGCCTTCCTGCTGCCACTGTCGCCCTCCAGTTTTCTTCACATAGCAGTCAGAGGTCACACCCCCTCCATCCTTGACTCCTTCACCAGTGGCTCTCCTGTCACCCTTAGAATGAAGTCCAGACTCCTGCATGGTCTGGCCCCCGCTGGCTACCTGACCTCTCTCTCTCCTCCTCATTCACTGCGCTTTCCAAGCGGGTAACTGGCTAGCCCTCCGCGTGGCACGCTCTGCCCCCATATCTCTGCATGTTCCGTGCTCCCTTCCTCGGTACATGTTCCAGCCTGCAGTGAGGCCATTGTTTCCAGCCCTATTATTCTCTCTCCTGGTCTTTTCTTGTTTTTAAGATTTATTTATTAGAGTGTGCACGAATGGAGTGAGGGGCAGAAGGAGAGAATCCTCAAGCAGACTCCCCACCGAGCAGGAAGCCCGATGCAGGGCTCGATCCCACGACCCATGAGATCACCACCTGAGCTGACACCAAGAGTCAGACGTTCAACCAGCTGAGCCACCCAGGCGCCCCTCTTTTTGTTGTTGAGTTTTTTTTTTTTTTTAAGTAGGCTCCATGCCCAATATTGGGCTTCAACTCTTAATCCTGGAATCAAGAGTTGCCTGCTCTCCCGACTGAGCCAGCCAGGTACCCCATCTCTTGGTCTTTTTCTGGCACATTGGCCTGAAAAGTCTGCCAGCCTTTGGCATTGCGTTGTCTCTGCTGTATAGGTCTTCATCCACTTGGCCCACGTCCTCCACTTCAGGACCCGAAGGACAGGGCCTGGCACAGAGGAGGCCTTGGCATTTGTTGAAAGAAGGATGTTAACCTTTGACCTCTTTATTTGCTGTAGACTTTTCCCCAAGCCTCTCATCTTTATTTTGGTGTTGGATTTTCTTTTTTGAACCTTGAGATTTTCTGTGGACCTGTTGGTGTTACTTTTGCCTTTTGGCATACTTTTGGCTTATTGTCCCTTTAGCTTCACATTTTTTGTATACATATTTGTCATTCTGAGATCTATTCCGAATTTATTTTGGTGCACTAGATGAAGTGTTGGTTTAGATTCATCTCTACTCCCTCCAACTGCTGCCTAATTATTGTATCACAAAGTGCTTTTCTTAAACAATAGAACTTTTTTATTTTTCAGAAACAAGAGTTGAAATAAAAGAGTCTGTTCGTGGCCAAGATATTTTCATTATACAGACAATACCCAGGTAAGAGTTAGCACTACTTTATGTATCCCTTTTCCTCTAAAAATCTTAGTGATGCAATTTACTATGTTATCATATAAACAACAATTGAGTTTTCTTTCACTATAAATGTGTTTGCATGTTCAGCTGAATGCTTACCAAAATCCAGTTGTAGGCTTTTAACATTCCTACCCTGTTTGTCACATTGTACTATTGATCTTCCTATCCAAGCTTAAACCACTCAAGGGGAAAAATACCTTCCTTACCTCCATATGCACTGAACCTAGTCCATGTCTGCTCCGCTCTGCTAAAAAGCTTTTTGTTGTTAAATGCAATGCATAACTGCTGCCGATTTGTACCCATCAAGACAGTCTTTGCACTTTATTTATTTATTTATGTTCAGTTAGCCAGCATATGGTGCATTATTAGCTTTTGATTGCACTGTATTTTTTTTTTTTTTTTTTTACACAGTGGCCCATTTCTAGCTGTCTATTGTAGATAGCATCTGCCACCCCTTCCCTTAGGGAAATCCTAGCCTACCTGAGGGTGACCTTCCCTGTGGGATTATCTACTCTGATCCCCTCCCAGTGAATGGGGTAGTTAGGCTATGTGTGTCTTTGAAAAATGCAGACCTTCGTGTCTTGGTTGATTTAGATTCCTGAGACTGTCAGTAATAAGAACGGCGCTGAACGCCAGCAGTGCGCACCCACTTACCTGTATCATCTTTCATCCTTAAACCACATCGGGCTTGGAAGCTATTTTGAGCCTCAGTGACAATGTGACTTGTAATAAGAAACATATATTTGGGGGGGCGCCTGGGTGGCCCAGTCGTTAAGCGTCTGCCTTCGGCTCAGGTCATGGTCCCAGGGTCCTGGGATCGAGCCGCGCATCGGGCTCCCTGCTCCTTGGGAAAGCCTGCTTCTCCCTCTCCCACTCCCCCTGCTTGTGTTCCCTCTCTCGCTGTGTCTCTCTCTGTCAAATAAATAAATAAAATCTTAAAAAAGAAAAAAGAAAAAAAAACATATTTGGGGGAGCCTGGCTGGCCCAGTCGGTAGAGCGCATATGCAGCTCTTGATCGCAAGATTGTGAGTTTGATCCCCACTTTGGGCGTGGAGCCTGCTTAAAATTTAAATAATTAATTAAAAAAGACGCCTGGGTGGCTCAGTCGTTAGGCGTCTGCCTTTTGCTCAGTTCATGGTCCCAGGGTCCTGGGATGGAGCCCTGCATTGGGCTCCCTGCTCAGTGGGAGGCCTGCTTCTCCCTCTCCCACTCCCCCTGCTTGTGTTCCCTCTCTCGCTGTGTCTCTGTCAAATAAATAAATAAAATCTTTAATTAAAAAATAAAAAAGAGAAAGAAATACATGTTTGGTCTTCCTTTCCTGGTGCTGAGTTTCTAAAACCCTTGGAATTTCCTAAGGGATAAGAGCAATGAAGGTGTCTTTTGTATTTAACAAGCCCCCTTTCAACCATGCCTGAGGTGGTTTTTGGAAAGCACCTAGGTAATGCTGAGATGGGGGCTCGTTACCAGGGGACCAACAGCAGCCGGTTATAGGGTTGGAACTTTCAGCTCCTCCCTCCCCCTGGGGCGGGGGGCGGTGAATCAGTCCTCAGTAGCCGATACAGAGGTGCCTGCAGCAAAAACCTGCCTGCGTCCTATTTGTCTTAGCGGTGATCAGGAAGATTCCGAGAAACTAGATTGCTGGGTGCGAGGATCCCGGCCTTTGTAGTATTGGTAGATAGGGCGCAGTGTTGGTGGCTACTCCTCTATCGCCCTCTAGTCCTCCAGCAATTTGGGTTTTGTGCTGGTTGCCTCCTGGTCATGGCATTCTTCTTGCCTAGTGCTTTGTTTGATGCTGCACCTTGGAAAGGAGGGGAAGACCTGTGGGTCTTTCCTGGGAGTACGATGCTGCGGAGTGAGGGCCCTGGGACACCCCTCGAGGCTGCCCTCTGGCGTTGTGCTTGTCACCGTGGCTTTTGTCCTTGGCGAAGGGTAAGGCTGCATTGTCCTCACTGCTGTTGCTGCGGCCGCCGCCCCAACACCTCCGGCGTTGGGGCTCACCTTCCGAAACCACTCAGAGCTTACAGCCTATTTCTTGTGACCACTCCAGTCAAGGTACATTTTTGATTGCTGCGGGTGGAATTTAATTATTTGGAAATGGCAAAAAGCCATTCAGAAGGAAGTGATTTTGTTGCATGAGTGAAATGTGTGATACTCGAGGAGCTTTCAGTTATACTGAGAAAGGAAAGTAAAATGGATATGAAGCTTACCAAGTGTTTCTTGAGGGACAATTTCCCTGTTTATGTTACAAGCTCTAGTGTGTTGGTGTAATGTAAGAAGGGTCACTAAAAGCACATTTACAACTTATTTGCTGCAGATGATTAATTCTTAGGTTTGGGGGTGGGGGAAATCCTACCGCATTCCGTGCCCTCGTGACTTTCATCTATGGTGTTGGCCTGTCTTTGCAGTCCCCTTCTGTTCAATTGATGTGTATAGACCATGTCTGTTTCCTTACGTTTGTCCTTGTCTATCAAAAATGACAGAGCAGTAAGGGTCAAATTTAATATGATGTGCTTATCTTAGGGGAAAGAAAAACGAGTCGGTTGGTAAACAATTAAGATTGTCCTACTTAGATACAAAGGCCCCAAGAACTAGCCAGGATGTACTTGGAACAGTCTTAGGGAACAGATAAACAAAGTAGAGGCTGCCAGCCAACTTCTCTTCACCCTGCTAGCCCACAGATTAACTGCCTGGTGTCCAGTTTGTCTGGTGTCCGGCCGTGCATGGGGAAAGCCAATGTGACAAAGGCTCTTTTGTCGCCTTCCTGACCAAAGGGGTGGGGCATGGGAGGCTTTCCTTAGCCTTGAGCTGGAGGATGTTGAATCCCTTGGCATAGGTCATTAGGAAAAGGGACAAGTAGAAAATGAAACCTCGTGGCAGAAATTAGTAATTAATGGAAGGAAAGTTATACTGAAATCAAGGCCCTTCCGAAAGTGTTCATCTTGTTACGTTAACATCTTACTATCTGGGCCCACCTTGTGGTGTGCTAGCGAAACCTCATTGTAGCCTGTGGTTGTGTGTTATAAATGCTGTCACAAGGCCAGCTAAGAGCCCACCACCTGGACAGATACTCTTCCAGAATCTATTAAATTAACTTCAACTCTGAATATATTGCTGCATTGACAGCTGACGTAAGAAACCACGACCAGGGGGCGCCTGGGTGGCTCAGTTGTTAAGCGTCTGCCTTCGGCTCAGGTCATGATCCCAGGGTCTTGGGATCGAGCCCTACATCGGGCTTCCTCCTTGGAGGGAAGCCTGCTTCTCCCTCTCCCACTCCCCCACTTGTGTTCCCTCTCTTGCTGGGTCTCTCTCTGTCAAATAAATGAAATCTTTAAAAAAAAAAAAAATCCACGGCCAGTGGAGCTTTTATGCTGCCTGCCACACACTATCACACCAGTGGAAGGTTGAGAAAGCTCTGATTGTATTTCTAACATTGACCAACAGTCTGTATGCAGAAGAGGATTTTTGCTATATTGTATATGATGCCTGGTGTTTAGTCTAGATGTGGACTCCTGAGTTCTTTACACACTATCCTTCAAGTACTGTGTAGCCTTCCAGCTGAACATTCAGAACCCACAAGGCATCAATTTAGGTGATGTGATGGGGGAAGGGACGCTCTCCCTCTGGAATCAAGTATGAAAGCCTTTGGGAGGCAGAATATTGAGTTAGATGTGCTCCTTCTTGGGACAGATGATTACCACAAGGGTGGTCCAGTGTGGGTCTCTGGCATTTTCTTGAAATGTCGTCAGCCTTGTTTGCCATTTTATCTTCACCGCCTAACACTGCCTGATTCCTGTTGCTCAATTAATATTTGTTGAATGTATGAATGAACTAACATTGACCAAGTATAATGAATTCCCAAGTACCTTGAAAGTGTTTGATAAGTGTTTTGTCCTGATTTTACCAAAAGATTGTGTGTCCTCTAACCTTTTGATGCCAGACTTGGGACATTATTAATTTGGGACGATGAGGAGGAAAATGTTCCAGTATATTTCAGAGGAAGGAAACAACTGGAAAATAGTGTAACCTGTCAGCAATCCAAAAGGAATGTTGTAGTTGTCTTGAAGTCAAATCCTGAATCAATTATATCTACCCTCTGGGAGAAATGCTTTTATGACAGAACCCTGAAATACTTACAAGAAATCCAAATTACAAAGGTGAGGTTGGGAGTTCTCTAAGTTGAATGTGGACGTGGAAAACACTGTCAGAGGACGGTGTCTCCAGTGTCTCACTCCCGGGTGTACTAAGGATGGGCGCCCTTGGGGAGAGAGGCAAACAGACTGGGAGACTGCGAAGATATGGTCTCTCTGTCCTTCAGGCTAAAAAGCAATCTCATGATGAGTATTTCATTTAACTACTTAAGCATTATGAAGTCTCTGCTATGTTGACGGCAAGCTTTCCGTTTTGCTCTAAATGAGGGCAGCATCACTGCTATGTATCGACAATTCAAGAACTGACACCTGAGAGTCTACTCCTCACGTAGAAACTACATGGGAAATGATCCTCTTTCTCAGGAAGGCGAGGGAGATACACTCCTGATCCAAAAGAGGGGGTGTTTGAGGACTCTTGGATAATCCATGGAGGAGTGGGAAGAGGCTAGAGAGGGAAGGTTGAGCATTGGAAGAGTATCCGAAGGACTTCAGGACTCTCATCTTTTGTTTCCCTTTCTTTGAGGGATAGGGGAAAGTGATCTGAATTGGGTTATGAGGCCCCCGGGCAGGGTACCTCACCGCAGCCATTGAACTCGTCTCCCTGGCTGTGAGAGTCTGTTCCAGGCTCAGGCTAAGGAGGCATCTGCCAGGCCCCTTCCCAAGCCAGGCCCGCCCCCAAGGGCAGGGTCCACTGCATCTCCTACCCAGTCCGCCCTCAGGAGCAACAAGCTGCATTCTCTGAAAACTCACCTCTTTTGAAACCCGGGGAGGATCCTGTTAGGGCCACTTTTGGCTCTAGTCCCAGACCTTCCCAGGTAACATGGGCTGGAGTGATGCAAGGCACTCAGCTCATGGCCCCACTGATGAGCTTCCCTCTACCCTAAGGTTCTCACCTTTTCTAAGGGCAGAGCCCACCTTAGGCTCGACCAGTCATGGCAAGGGGTAGCAATCCACATTCCTTAAAATCGGAAGTAGCCTTTCCTTTGAATATCTTCCAGATTCATATTTCTTTCTTTGTCTCTCTGGGTAATCTTTGTCGGGCATCTGTGTATCTTTAGAAAAAAGGAATGAGGAGATTTTTGTAAACTTAGTTCCAAGACCTCCCCATCCTCCCCCCTACCCTCTACCCTGTGAAGAACAAAGAGAACAAATCCTTTCTGGCCCTGGCAGCTCAACAGCAGGGCAGTGGGTTTCCCTTGGCATCCATAGGAAGCGAGGGGCTGGTGTGCTGGCCTGAGCCTATGGTCCCTGGGACGGTGCCGCAGGTGTTGGCTCGCCCTGGCCAGCAGCTGACATCTGCTTCGTGTGCCACCCCAGTGACCATGTCACCGACAGAAGATCCAGGCAAAGGTGAGCATGGATAACTGGGCACTGGATTTACGTAACTGCAGATGCAAACCACAGCTCAAAAGAAGAGCTAATAAGCTTTCCCCTGGATTGGTGAGGTGCCGTCATCAGCTGGTGTGATGGCAAAATGTCCGTGATGCCCATCTTGGCAGCCCAGGTTAAAATGCTGCCGTTTCAATGAACCTGACCCCAAAATACAAATTGTTCCCGTTTCAGAGATGTGAACACAGCTGTGATGGAGCTACTGATCATGGCCTACGCACTGAAGACTGCCTGTGCCAGGAACATTATCGGAGTCATCCCTTACTTCCCCTACAGCAAGCAGAGCAAGATGAGGAAGCGGGGTTCCATTGTGTGCAAGCTCCTGGCGTCCATGCTGGCGAAAGCGGGTGAGTGTGGGCGCAGGCCCCGGGGGTCCCGCCCTGTCATTTAGGACTCTTGGTGCACCAGCTTAGGCCCTACGTCAGAGAGCTAATTTGGGACCTCTGTTTTCTTTAAGTGTTGTTCACTAATTCCTTTCTTCCTGTTTACTTTTGATAGTCCTGGTTAGGGATATGTGAGCCGAGGTATAAACTCTTATGTTTTCCCTTCCTCTTTGTCTTACTTGACAGTGAGTGACCTTGTCTCTTCTCTAATCCTGGGCTTTTTCATCATTCTGTGCCATCTCATCTTCTCATGAAAACTTTAGCTGCGATCCTGGCGTCCGTATGGGATCTTTTGAGCTGCAGGTGTAGATTTACCTATTTGCCTTGGTTATTAGCTAGATTCCATTTATGTACATAATATTAAAACTGGGTTTTTCTTTTACTGCTTCTCCAGTTTACATAATCCTCCTTTTCCTCCCTCTCTGACATCTTTCTGTATAGCAGCTCATTCTCATTGCTCTTATTCTGTGTTTTTATAGCAGTAACATGCTTTCTGGCCTATGAGCCAAATGTAATGACACTTGATAGCAGTTGGGATTTTATTTGCCTGGTATGTTTACTTAAAAACTCTAATATACATTCAAGTCCTGAGAAACATTTGGATTCCATTCTCTCTAAAAATGTGTAGTGTTTGGGGAGGAACGGGTAATACTGGTTCTTTGCTCTAGAAGGGTTGCAGTGACTTTCGTCCATTTGCAATGTTTTTATATATGTACCTTTTATTTGTTCAGCACGAGTGATTATAAGAGTATGTCTTTATTGTTGTTCTATAAGAGTACTCCTTGACTCATTGTTTTATGACGTTTAGAAACTGTTCCAAACTCTTCGATATGGAATTTTCTTCTAATACGTCTATTACTTTGCTTTTGTGTTCTTATTCCTTCCGCTCCAGCCACAGGCCTTTAACATTTCTTCCTAGATTCTTTAATCAAGGCCTTACTATTGTTTACATCCATTACTTCTTCAGTGTTTATTAATTCCATATTAATATTTTTGCTTCTGCCTGATTTTTCTTAATTTTCAGGACCAAGCTAGTTATGGTAGTAGGGGAGAGCACTTTTTTCTCTGCTTTAGCTCTCTGTCCATGTGGAAGGTTATAGGCTCTTTTACATGAGGCTTGACAACATTCTTTAGTTCATTAAGTGTTGTTAAGGTTACCAATGAAGTCTGTAACTAATATGCTTGTTCACAACATATTCCCTGCTTTCAGTCTTCGGTTAGGAAACAGGAGTGGGCGTCTAATTTGTGTCCACTGTAGCCATTAACTTGTAGGGGTGAACTTTGTAATTTTTTGTTTTAAAATTTCAGGTTTAACTCACATTATCACTATGGATCTTCATCAAAAGGAAATACAAGGCTTTTTCAGCTTTCCCGTGGACAACCTTAGAGCCTCACCTTTCCTGCTTCAGTATATCCAGGAAGAAGTGAGGAGCCACCAGCAAACACCCCATTGTCCTCAAAAGAGACCCTATGTAGTTTTTCTCTGGTATCAGATTTCAATATTGAAAGGCTCATCAGATATCTTTCCCTTAAGTCTCAATGCCTGAGGCAGCCAGATAGGGTCAGCATGTAGGCATGGAGGATCATTTTTTTAAAGCCATTAAAAATGGATTTCCTTCTAAGTATCTTTAGCAATTTGCTTATGTTTTCTTAAATGAAGGTGTTAAGAAGTAATTATTTTTTATCTTCTTGAAGTAGCAGTACTTTTGCAATGATGTTAATTGTTAAGTGTTAAATTTTAAACGTGTCCATGAAATTCTAGTGTTATTTGCTTGCTAGTATGGATCATTGTTATGAGAGGAAAAAGTGTCATACCAGCATCCAGGTGTTACTTTGTGATAACTTCTCAGTATTTTCTTATTTTTCCTTCAAATCTAGATTCCAAATTACAGGAATGCAGTCATTGTGGCTAAGTCTCCTGATGCTGCCAAAAGGTAAGGAAGTTGGACATTCATAAAAATTCCTTTCGGGAGCTTCTCAAGGCAAAATGAGCTGTTTTGGAACTCAGGGTCTGTTGTCACATGGCCTGGAAAAGCTCATTGGCTCCAGCTTCCCCCACGTTATTGTCCTGTTCCCCACCAGGGCTTTATCGCCATTCTCCAAACAATACAAGGCGGTCCCTGAGTTACTCGGTTTTCCTGTGGGAGAAAAGGAAGTTCTTCCTTCAGGTTCTCAGGAAAAGGACGGCGGAGGGCTATGAGCATTTCTTAGGCAGTGGTTTTTTTAAGAGACCTTTTTGAACAAAGTTCCATCTTCTGAAGATGAGTTTTAGAATATTGGACAAAGGGTAGAACTGAAATTATCTAGAATCAGATGCTGGCGCACGTCTCAACTCCTGTGCCTCACTGTGCCTCTTGAGGCATTTACATTCTGGTCTGGGCCTTATCTTCCGATTTGTCTAAATCATTTGCGTGTCCCTAGAAGTTTGAGTAATGTTTTCATTTGATGATTAATAGTGATGAGATAGCAACACTTGGGTATTCTTCCCGTGGATTTCCCTGTTTCTTGTCTTTCTCGTAGGGCCCAGTCATACGCTGAGAGACTCCGTCTGGGGTTAGCTGTGATCCACGGAGAAGCCCAGTGTACAGAGCTGGACATGGATGACGGTCGCCATTCTCCCCCGATGGTCAAAAATGCTACTGTCCACCCGGGTCTGGAGTTGCCGTGTAAGATGAGCTCTATTATTTCACTTGTAAATCGAAGAAAGTTTTGAGTAATATGAATGGCTAGGAGCTAATACGTATATGGATGTATGCTATTTTGGTATTTTTTTAAAAGTTATTTTATTTTTTTAAAGATTTTTTTTTTTAATTTTTAAATTTTAATTTTTTCTTAAGATTTTTATTTATTAGAGAGAGCACTGAGCTGGGAGGAGCGGGAGAAGCAGGTTCCCCTCGAGCAAGGAGCTCCACGCAGGGCTCGATCCCAGGACCCTGGGATCATGACCTGAGCTGAAGGCGGATGCTTGACTGACTGAGCCACCCAGGCGCCCCTAAAGATTTTTATTTTTAAGTTATCTCTATACCCAACATGGGGCTTGAACTTACAGCCCTGAGATCAGGAGTCACATGCCCTTCCAAGTGAGCAAGCCAGGCACCCATCTTGGTATTTTTAGATAATTGAATGGTATTATATTGATTTCCCCTTTTGTAAAAGGAGATGGCATTATATTCACAGACTGTGTAAGGACAACTGAACTAATCTGGGTAGCACTTAGCATTCAGAGAGTATGAAGTAATTTTAGCTTTAGTGAAAAAATTGTAGGTGTGAAATCTTAAGCTTTTATATTTTGGTAAGGTGGGCGATAGCAACCGTTGATTATATACCAGGCTTTGGTGATCCAGGTAACTTTTAACACTTATTTTAGTAATACAACCCTTTGACCTGATCCCTGACTAAGTTGTTATTTTTTTTTTGTTAAAGATTTTGTTTATTTGAGAGAGAGAGAGAGAAGGGGCAGGGGCAGAGGGAAAGGGAGAAGCAGACTCCCTGCTGAGCAGGGGACCCCCTCCGCCGCCCAGTGTGGACCTCGATCCTGGGACTGAGATCATGACCTGAGCTGAAAGCAGATGCTTCACCGACTGAGCCATCCAGGTGCCCCCTGACTAAATTGTTATTAATCCAGCAGTGTGGAGGCTATTTATTTCCATGGATTTTGAGTGGTAATAACTGGCATTCTATACCAGAAGATAAAAGTATATTTTTTAGAGGAAGGAGATTATTTCTTTTTAAAATCTGTATCTGTTTGCCATAGCTCAGAAACATACAGAGATTAATGGGTAGGGAGGGGAATACCAGAATGGTTATACCCCAGACAGGCTACTTCAGACAGGCTCCTGTCTAAGGTGTAAACTTTGGAGGTTTTCTTTTTTTTTTTTAAAGATTTTATTTATTTGAGAGAAAATGAGATAGCGCATGAGAGGGGGGAAGGTGAGAGGGAGAAGCAGACTCCCCGCTGAGCAGGGAGCCCGATGCGGGACTCGATCCCGGGACTCCAGGATCATGACCCGAGCTGAAGGCAGCTGCCTAACCAACTGAGCCACCCAGGCGCCCCTGGAGATTTTTTATACAAGAGAAACAAGTAATAAACTCTTTTAATTTAAATTTTTGGTATTACAGAATTTTATTTGAGGATTTCATAATTAGAGTTCTTGACTAGGCTATATATTCCCATATTTGAAAATTTAAAAAGTATAAAATTCTTTATAGTAAAAAACTTTCCTACCCCACCTAAACTTTTCTGTCCCCCTGCCTCCCAGCCAGCTACTCTGATCCCCAGTGTAGTTGGTCTCTTATATCCATTCAGAGGCTCTATGCATATGCAGGCAAATAATGTATTTCTCTTTCTCTCATTTCCGCACAGCAGTAGTATATGAGACCACATTGTTCTACCCCTCGGTTTTCTCTTTCAAGAACTCCTTCCCCGCCAGTCTGTACAGCTCCCTTAGCCTTTCACAGTTTCGTGAGTGTTCTGTTTTATGGATAGACAAAAATTTTCTTCATCAGTCCCCTGTTGACGAACATGTGCGTTTTTCCAGTCTTTGGCTATGAAAAAGCGCCAGTAATAAACGTCTTTTGAGCCCTTATGTGCCAAGAGTTTTCTTAGCTCTTCAGTAGATCTTCAGACTTTGTCTTCACACAGCCTTGTAGGTATTTGTGTTAGGCGTTATTCTGCCGGTGAGGCAACTGAGCCACAGCCGGGAGCTGGTGGAGCTGGGGTTTGCAATGAAGTTTTTTAATTTGAACAAACTGCAGTCTTAGAGCAAAGTTGAAAGAATAATACAGAATTCCTCTCTACTCTTCAGAGACCCCAGATTTAACATTTATATACATACTCTTTTCTTCTGAACCATTTGAGATGAGTTGTAGACATAATGTCCTGTATCCTAAATGCTTCACTAAATATTTCAAAAAACAGATACTCTCTTACACAACCACAGTGTAATTATCAGACTCAGGAAACTGACATTGTTACAATACTATTACCTAATCTGCAGACCATATTCATATTTTACCAGTTGTCCCACTGCGTCCTTTAAAACAAAGGAAAATCATTTCTTTCTGGCCCGGAACCCAATAAAAATCACACATCGGGGGCGCCTGGGTGGCTCAGTCGGTTAAGTGACTGCCTTTGGCTCAGGTCATGATCCTGGAGTCCCGGGATCGAGTCCCGCATCGGGCTCCCCACTCAGCGGGGAGTCTGCTTCTCCCTCCAACCATCCCCCCTCTCATGTGCGCTCTCTCTCTCTCATTCTCGCTCTCTCAAATAAATGAATAAAAATCTTAAAAAAAAAAAAATCACACATCGGACTCAGTTGACCTTTCTCTTTAGTCTCATATAATCTGGAACAGCTCCTCTGTTCTTGGTCTCTTATGACCTTGATATTTTTGAAGAATACAGGCCAGTTCTATAGAATATCGCTTTATTGAGGCTTATTTCTCATATTAGGTTGAATCAGTTATTACTGTGATTGTGGTCAAGTGGTGATGTTTCCAATTCCCCTTCTTCCCTATTCATTCATTCACTTATATCAGAATGGATTCATAGAATCTTAGTTTATTCCGGGTGTTCTAACCCGTTGCTACTGTTTATTGTAATGTTCATCTTGTCTTAGACTTGGCCAAAGGGCGCCTCTTCAAGCCCCTCTCTGTGTTCTTTTGACATGTTCGTATCATTTTTTGATACTTCCTTACTTCCTGGTCCAACTAGAGGTTCCATATTTATCTCGTACTTTCTTAGTCCTGGAATCAGTAATTTCAACGAGCAGCCCCAGTTCCTTTAGTGGAAAGTGGTATTTACAAACCAAGATGTGGGCTTTGGAGCGTGCGCTCAGTCACCACACGTTACTCCCTGTGACTCACATTGACTAACGTTCTTTCATAAGTGACTCAGTGTACTTACAGGATGAAGACCGAGAAATAGAATTTCTGGGTCAAACGTTATCTTGATAGATATTGCCAAATTAGTGTAATATTTTATATGGTGATGTACAGCAGTGTGTTCCCTCATAGACCTGTTAGTATGTTTACATTACAACTTTTACAGTTGCCATAGGATCATTCTCTGATTCCTTCTTACAGATTTGGGCAAGGGAATGCTTCAAAAAAATGCTAGTTTTGTGTAATTATACTTTCCAAATTAAATAGGCTTCATATCTATATATCAGTTATGCTTCCAGTGTGTTTCAATAGTTTACTTCATAGTAATGAGGATGAGGGGCGCCTGAGTGGCTCATTCAGTTAAGCATCCGCCTTCAGCTCAGGTCATGATCTCAGGGTCCTGAGATCCAGCCCTGCCTTGGGCTCCCTGCTCAGTGGGGAGCCTGCTTCTCCTTCTCCCTCTGCCCCTCCCCCTGCTTGTGTGTGTGCTCGCTCCCTCTCAAATAAGTAAATAAAATCTTAAAAAATAGTCATGAGGATGAGGGGCACCTGGGTGGCTCAATCAGTTAAGTGACTGACTTAGTTTCGGCTCAGGTCATGATCTTAAGGTCGTGGGATCAAGCTCCCAGTTGGGCTCCCAGCTCAGCACAGAATCTGCTTAAGATTCTCTTTCCCTCTGCCCCTCCCCCGCTTGCCCGCACGCATGCACTCTCTCTCTTTCTCTCAAAATAAAATAGAAATGAGGATGAAGATACTGAGGTGCTACGACAAGACCAAAAGTACTCACTCTCAGAATCTTTGGTTTTGTCCCCCCCCCCAAGGATATTTCACAATGTTTGAAGGCGTTGCTGGTCTCTCCACCCAGCGGGAGGGAGGGTACCACGGGCATCTTGTGAGTAGACGCCAGAGAAGCCGCTGAATGTCCTTCCAGTGTAACAAATAGTTCTCTAGTCCAGAATGTCGGTAGTGCCAAAGTTGAGAAATTAAAAGTGAAGTTGTATAAATTTTTCTGTTTTGTAAGATAGAGTTCATTCCATCCTGGTGGCAAGGGCATCTAATGAACTTGAAAGGTTTGTATGTCGTTGGTTCTCTAAACACTGCTCTGTGCTTGCCACAGTAGTGAAAATTAAGAGTTTGGATCGCAAAAAGGAGAGAAAGTCACCTTTTTTGGCTTGATTTTCCTGGCTTGATAATTTTACAAATGAAGATGTGGTTTTCACCACTAAAGTGAAAACAGACATTAGCTCCTCTTGAGCATCTATTAAATGTAAGTTTTTATTTGCTTGCATGTGGATAGAGTCGTGAGCTTTGAGAATGATTTTAGTTCCAGTCCTACTGGAGACTTTATTTTATTCTATCTCTTTTTAATGTCAGTCTGTTGATAAAGTTTGACCTTCCATTGAACTAAAAATAGACCAAAATCAAAATGGATAAGGAGAGAGTGGGAGGGAGAAGCAGCCTCCCTCGCCGAGCAGGGAGCTGGACTCCGGGCTTGATCCCAGGAACCTGGGAGCATGACCTAAACTGAAGGCAGACGCTTGACCGGCTGAGCCACCCAGGTGCCCCCCACATGGCCTAATTTAGACAGAATTTAGGGAAGCCTTTCCTAATGTTGGTGGTTTATCTTCTCCTTCTTTTAGGTGGTAGTTATATGCAGAGCTTTTTGACTGCCCAAGTTCAAAAAATTGCCCTTGTTTCTGGGATGGGAAATCAGGAAATGTTGATTGAAATTTGCCAGTAAAATAGTGCTGGATTTCAGCTTGGCCGATGTGCTGGTATGTAGAAAGGCACACCTGTTCTTTGAGATTCACAGTACCTGTAGATAGGAATCTGCTAAAGTGGTTTGTTTGCTGATAGTTGCTAACCCAGAGAATTACTCCGAGTTTTATTCTTTTTTCCCTCTCCCACTGCTGGTTTAATATTTCAGAATAATAAAAAGCTTTAAAAGAATACTTAGCCTGTTCTTCTGAAATTCTCTCTCTCTCTTTCTCTTTCTGTTTACTAACCTTTTGAGGGTAAATTCTTACTTCCCTTCTCTATCCTGGAGTTGTCTGTACATGGATGGGCCTTTTCCAGGTATAAATTATGTAGTGAGATAGGAAGCCTGTACTTTAAGGGCCAGTCAAATCACAAAGAAATGGGGGCACCTGGGTGGCTCAGTCGGTTACGTGTCTGCTTCCCACTCAGGTCATAATCTGAGGGTCCTGGGATCAAGCCCTGCGTTGGGGCTCCCTACTCAGCGGGGAGTCTGCTTCTCCCTCTCCTTCTGCCCCTCCCCCTGCTCATGCGCACACGCGCGCGCTCTCTCAAATAAATACGTAAAATCTTTAAAAAATATCAGGAAGAAATGATGGAGTCATAGTTACTGTCTTCACATCCCTAATTTTCAGGAAACTTATGATGTCAGCTGTGTAGTCATGTGATAATAAGGTCACATTGTCCAAATAAAGTCACTTTGGAAGAAAATGAAGTAAAGCTGGCTCTCTGTCTGGCAGCTTTTACCTGTTTGGTTTTCTACAGAGTGGCGTTTATTTTACATTATCAGTAATTATCAGTAATATTTTGCATTTATCAGTCTCAGCGAGAGTCAGATTATTTCTCTTTTGCCTGGTATTGCAGTGCTGCTTCTGTGTGTGGTAAGATCTTCCTCACTCTGCCACTCGGTCTTTGGGCCTGTGGTGTCTGAGGACCGGTGGCTGGTAGTTACATGTGGCCCTTAAGCTCTTGAAACATGGCTAGCCAGTCTCAGTGAGAAGTGCTGACTTTGTGAAATGTACACCAGCTATCGAAGACTTATGATGAAAAAAAGGTAAAATATCTAATAGATTTGCGTATCAGTTACATACTGAAATATCTTGGATATACCAGGTAAAATAAAATCTATTAATTTCAGTCATTTCTCTTTACTTTTTTTAAATTTTTATTTATTTGTGAGAGAGAGAGCGTGCACAAGCAGGGGGAGCGGCAGGCTGAGGGAGAGGGAGAAGCGGGCCCCCTGCTGAGCAGGGAGCCCTGGCCAAAGGCAGACACTTAACCAACTGAGCCACCCAGGCGTCCCTCTTTACTTTTTTTTTTTTTAAGATTTTATTTTTGGGGCGCCTGGGTGGCTCAGTCAGTTCAGCATCTGTCTGCCTTCGGCTCAGGTCATGACCCCGGGGTCCTGGGATTGAGCGCACATCAGGCTCCTTGCTCAGCGGGGAACCCGCTTCTCCCTTGGCCTGCCGCTCCCCCTGCTTGTGCTCTCTCTCTCTCTGACAAATAAAATCTTTAAAAAAAAAAAAAATTTATGGGGCGCCTGGGTGGCTCAGTCGTTAAGTGTCTGCCTTCGGCTCGGGTCATGGGGTCCTGGGATCGAGCCCCACATCGGGCTCCCTGCTCGGCCAGGAGCCTGCTTCTCCCTCTCCCACTCCCCCCGCTTGTGTTCCCTCTCTCGCTGTGTCTCTCTCTGTCAAATAAATAAATAAAATCTTTAAAATTAAAAAAAAATTTATGGGGCGCCTGGGTGGCTCAGTCGTTAAGCATCTCCCTTCAGTTCAGGTCATGATCCCAGGGTCCTGGGATCGAGCCCCTCATCGGGCTCCCTCCTCGGTGGGAAGCCTGCTTCTCCCTCTCCCACTCCCCCTGCTTGTGTTCCCTCTTTTGCTGTGTCTCTCTCTGTCAAATAAATAAAATCTTAAAAAAAAAAAAATTATTGTTAAATAATGTCTACACCCAACGGGGCTCAAACCCACAACCTGAGGTCAAAAGTCGCATGCTCCACTGACTGAGCCAGCCAGGCGCCCCTCTTTTTACTCTTTAATGTGGCTTCTAGAAAATGTAAAATTACATATGGCTCACCTGTTTGTATTGGACAACACTGCTCTAGAAAAATCTGTTTCTTTTCTTTCTTTCTTTTTTTTTTTTTTTAAGATTTTATTTGACCAAGAGAGAGAGACAGCGAGAGAGGGAGCACAAGCAGGGGGAGTGGGAGAGGGAGAAGCAGGCTTCCCACGGAGCGGGGAGCCTGATGCAGGACTCGATCCCAGGACCCTGGGATCACGACCTGAGCCACCCAGGCGCCCCTAGAAAATCTGTTTCTGAGAGCCCCGAGATTCATTTCGGAGAATTCCCCCCCTCCGCCTTATTGATTGATTGATTGATTGGGGTGGGCAGCAAAGCAAGGTTTATTGAGTGACAGCAAAGTGATAGTACAAAGCTCCTGAGGAGGGAGGAGACCCAAGAGGGTTGCCCTTTGTTTTTTTTTAATAATTTTTTTCACTGCTTCCAGGGAATGGGTTTGCAATTATATTTATTTAGTGACACATGACTAACTAGAATCTTGTGGTTTGTTTTATTTTGCTAGTGATGATGGCCAAAGAGAAGCCACCGATAACCGTAGTTGGAGATGTTGGCGGGCGCATCGCAATCATAGTGGTACGGTCACGTGTCATCCTTCGTGTGCACAGATGACACCGCTGGCTCTTTGTAGGTTGTCCACTTTGGGATTATATTTCTAGTAAAGATGATGGAGTTAAATGGATCCATCTATCCTTTCTCACCCAAACTCCTTTAGGACAAGTAGAAATTTTTAGGTAGTTGAACAGGGATTATTATAACCTACAGATGTAAAAAGAGCATAGGATCTGCTATAAGAAAATCCCAACCCCAATAAATAACCTTTGTCTTAAGGGGTCTAGGTTCCACCAGAGCAGCTGACTTACCCTACTCAGCCTTCAGCTTTAGGGCCACGTGAGGAACTAAAGATGAGCGGTTCCATTTTCACTAATGAGAACAAGTGTCCCATTCTTCGTGCTTCAGCAGGATCTGTTTGCTCCCCACTCTGAATGCCTTTGCCGGGCCTGATTACAATGGTTTGCTTTATTTCTGTGTTCTTGTCATCTCACTTTGTCTTGAAAAAAAGTAAATGGGACACCAGCTATGTCGGATTAATCAGAAGTGTGCAACAGGGAAATGAGTCTTGGCAGTCTGGAACTCTAGCTGTGCATGTCACAGGTGACTGCCAGGCTTTGCTGCTCTTTGTACTGACAGCCACACAGAGCACGGTCCACACGGTTGTTGCCCCTGCCCGATGTTCTGTCTTGGGCCCAGGCAGGTGGCTCTGGTCTCCGGTTGGAGATCCTCTGAAACAAAGTGCAGAGAAGAGCAAAGAGGAGTGTGTTTATAGAGATAGAGGGTAGCTCCTTACTACTCACTCTGGCCTCTCCTCAGGATGACATTATTGATGATGTGGAAAGTTTTGTTGCTGCTGCAGAGATCCTGAAAGAGAGAGGTGCTTACAAGATCTACGTCATGGCCACTCATGGCATCCTGTCTGCGGAGGCCCCCCGCCTGATCGAGGAGTCCTCCATTGATGAGGTCTGTCTGCGCTTAATGGGCCTAGAATTTGCTGCTCTCTTTTCTGTGAATAGTAAAATGATTCCATCAATGTTGCTTAACCCCTCTCCAGAGGACCTCTGAAGTAGTGCCCTTGGTGGCTAGCAGTGTGTTGGGACAGATGTATAGTTAGGAATAGATGTCTCTTGTCATAAAGGTTTGCTTTATGTACTTCAGCATGGTTCGTATCTCAGTATAGTTGGGTACCGTGGTAGCATTTCTCTCAAGACTTGGATTCTTCCTGTTCTGCGTGGTGCTGGGCCTCACCCTACTATTTCTGCATAAGTAGACCATGACCTTCGTAATTTTATGTTTTGAACCATGTACCTTTTTCTTGTATAAGGTCAGTTAAGTTTGGTCTGTAAAAACTATACTCCGTGGAATAAGGTTTTGTAGTTTGGAACTTGGGCTGTGGGAACTAAATGTGGGACAGACTTTTCTGGGTGACCACGCTGGGGACACATCAGTAACAGTGCTTATCTTCCACTGCTGCAATGACTAGGTGGTGGTGACGAACACTGTCCCTCACGAGGTGCAGAAGCTGCAGTGTCCCAAGATAAAGACTGTGGATATCAGTCTGATTCTTTCTGAAGCAATTCGGAGAATCCACAATGGGGAGTCCATGGCGTACCTTTTCCGAAACATCACTGTGGATGACTAGCTGTCACCGTTGCCTTGACCGTGGAACTCCTGAGGAAAACGTGTGGGGAGCAGTGCCATCAACTTATGTACACAGTGTTTCCTCTCAAGGGAGGCCTGGAAGTAGCCTGAAGTCAGATAGTCTGTCTCACCAAGTTGGTAGGTAGGAGGCATTAAGATAGTCAAGGGGAAGACAGAGCTGATGGATAAATGGCCTTAAGTATCTGCCATCGCCATCCTGTTCCTTAAACAAAAGTTACAAACGCTTTCCTGAAAAGAATCCCCAAATTTTGTTGATACTGAAAAGGAGTTAAAGGCAGATAGTCTTAGCCCTGTAACATTCGGGTATTTCTACCGCAGGGAAATGTGTGTCAGCATTGAACTTGGCTAGGGAAGCTGAGTGCCCTGGTACTGTTTCCATTCTGGTTGTCCTCTCCCCCGTCAGCCTCACGTAAGTCTTTGTAGGAAACCCTCTTTTTCTTTGAGAAGCTGCTGTGCCTACAGCCACTGAACAACAAAGCCTTTGTGGCATTACCCCAGCGAGGAGGTGAGATTAGAGTAGCACCCTATCTCTGGATACCTGCGTGGCTCTTCAATGGCAAATAAAAGAATTTGTTGTCTTGCAAGTCTGTTCACTACACTGCAGAACTGCCCGCTCTCCTGCCTTAGGGGTGGCTGACTTCTGCCCAGACAGTGCAGAAGACAACGGGTACAAAATAAAGGGTGTTCCAGGTCCGTGGTTGGTCCCAAACCCTGGACAGGAGTCTCCGTCTGTAGGTTCCATCCCCCTTCCTAAACATCGAAGTCAAATCCTTGTTGGAATAATGGATTTAAAAATCTAAATTTTTAGAAAACGGAACAAATTATACTTTTTCCTGTGTGATGGGTGACAATGTTAGGCATTGCTCAGGACTGCACCTGAACTTTCTACCCAGCAATGAAAATTACTCTAGTTTATAGCACATTTGTCAGGTAGGCCTTTTAAACCTTCAGCCTGCTCTGGGCAGGACTGGATGTAATGGGGAGGAGCAGAGCCTGTCTGTTGGGCAATGAGCTGGAACTGGTTCTGTTCCTGAGGGATAGTAAAGGACAATTCGATTCTTTGTACAATTATATTTCTCTGCAGGGACGTTTCCTTGACATTTTTACCCCTTTCCTAATGACTTGAAAAGTTCCCAAGCCACAATCAAGACTTTGAGCACATTAGCTTTTTCAAGCACACAAGTTGCCTTCTGTTAATAGTCCAAGTAGGGGCATTTTGAGCAAGAACTTAATTATCAGATAGCGTGGTGGTGGAGGAAGAGCTATGGACTATTACTCAGGAGACCTAGTTCTTATTCGTATGGCCAGGCAGATGACTAGTCCTTTCTGGACCTCTCATCAGATATAAAAAGGGAGGTTTGGAACTGACAGCTGAGGGAGGTCCTTTTCAACTCCAAAATTCCATTTATACATCCAGTTAATGTTTATTTTCCTGCGCCTATAAGAACCGAGGTGTTTCTATGTACTTATTTAGTAGAATATATTTCCTGGGATTAGAATTAGAATATATTCAGATACACCCTTTCTATGGGCACTTAGTGGGTCCTAATATGTGCCTTGCATGATGCCAGGTCTCAGGCATATGCAGAGGAGGTCGTGAGGATTCCGGG
Organism: Eumetopias jubatus; assembly: GCF_037043125.1. Taxonomy (NCBI): domain Eukaryota; kingdom Metazoa; phylum Chordata; class Mammalia; order Carnivora; family Otariidae; genus Eumetopias; species Eumetopias jubatus. The sequence goes on from NW_028274816.1 coordinate 85,899,545, forward strand.
AGTTAAGATTCTGGCCCGAGCTAGCACAGTAGTAGCAGGGTAACATCGAACTTAGAATCAAGAAGATCACTTTCCACAGCCTCTAGGACCATGGATGCCCCACTACAAGGCTTTAACTTTGTGATCCAGCCTTTTGTTTTATGGGGTAAAAGCCTAAGTGCACAAAGCTGCAGAGAATTTGTTCTTTTGATGGTATCAGCAAGCACATGAAGGCCCCACTGAGTGTCAGGCGCTGGAACTATGATGGTGAACAAAAATCCTCAGGTGTTAACCTTCCTGGAGGTTCTAGACTGTTGTTTTAACTCCACTCCCAGGCAACACTTGGGGATGAGGGGCATGAAGGGTTTCCATTACATTTTATCAGCTCAGACTAAAAGTTTGAATTTGAGAAGTAGTTAAAATAGGAATACATGGTACAGATTTTTGCACAGGTTTTCCTTAGCTTTCCTGAATGTAAACACTGACATTTTACATTTTCTGGAAGAATCTGGTGTGGGTAAGTCAATCCCCAATTGCTGAGAGCACCAAATTCCTCTAGTCTTGTCTAATCCTGCCTTGGGATGAGCTGAAATGCTGGCACCTGACCAGAGGAGTCTGTTTTGAGATAAACTAGGCCAGGGTGGCACAGTGAAGGTCTGTCATCTGGTGGCGGGTTGGAGCTGCCTGGGTGGTGAGTGGTCTTTTCCAAGTTACCCTCCTTTCTGACGAAGCAAAATGAGATGAGAACTGTCCCCAAAAGGCCGAGGTCTCAGGACTGCATCCCTTAGATACATGTGCCACTGCCCTAAATAATGGAACAGGCTAAGGACACACATGGTGTCTCTTAAATGTCCTGTTCTTAGTGGCTGAATGAATGGGAGGCCTTCCTAGGTTAAGGGACGGCTGGAATCTAGGTGAGCCATAGGACGCCTCCCCTCCCCAAACTATTGTGTTCCCATAGCAGTGCCTTGACACAGCCCCATAGCCCCTTTAGGAGCGATAACTGATAGCAACAACTCGTGGTGCCTTGGGGTATGGCCAAGGCTTCCCCAGACCCCGCTAGGATGGGCTCCCCTTGCGAGTTGGGGGGTGGCTTCGCGTATGGGCAGGTCCCGCACTGCGCCGTGGCCAGCTAGACGGCGCCAGTTCTTTCGCAGAACCCTTGGGGGCGCGCGGGGGCCAGCACCACCTGGCAGCGAACGGGGTTGTACATCCCGTTCCAAACGTCCGCTGGCCGCGACCCGGCGCGAGGGGAGGGCGGCCCAGGGCTGTAGCTCGGAGACTGGACGGCGGAGGGTAGGCGGGTGTCGGGACCCCGCCGGGGAGGCGGGCGCGGGTCCCCAGGAGCAGAGGGTGGGAAGCCCGGAGGCCGGGCGCTTCCCCTCCGTCCTCCAAGCGGGCGGCAGACAGTGACTGGTGCCCCGGAGAGCGCCCAGGGGCGCGGGGGGCAGTGAGGGGGACATGGCCGCCCCGCCGGCCGAGGGCGCGGACCGCTGCTGAGAGGGCGCACGATGCCACCCGCGACGGCGGCCACCACTACGGTCTCCCTCCGGGAGCTGGCCGACCTGGCCATCGGCACCCCGGAGGTGGGCGCCGTCAACTTCACGGCCCTGCACACGCTCATCGTGGCCATGCTCCGGAGCCTCAGCCTGCAGGAGGTGCGCATCGACTTCCAGTCGCCGTTGCCGTCGCCGGAGCCAAGCCGCACCTTGGAGCCCCCGCAGGCAGTGCTCAGCGCCCCGCAGCTGGCTGTGTCCAAAGAGAAGCCGCGCGGAAGCTTGGCCAAGCCACCGACGGCGGCGGCGGCGGCGCTGGAGAGCCAGGTGAAGGGCCTGGGCGGGCAGGTGCAGGACCTCAGCAGGCAGCTCAAGACCGTCACGAACCAGGTGCAGGGCATCGTGAGCCACGTGCAGCACCTGACGGCCCCCATCAGCGAGCTGGGCGCCCGGGACTGGCTGGAGGAGGAGACAGCCAAGCTGACGCCGGCAAGGGCACGAGCAGGGTCGTTGGAAATCGCGAAGGGCGAGCGGGCCACCGTCTCCCAGGTCTCCCAGGTGAGTGCGGAGCGTGGGGGGGGGGGGGGGCGGAGCCCACAGGCCGCTCCCCGGGGGCGGGAAGGGAGGCGGCGGGAGCAGGGAGGCGCGGGTGTGGTGGGGGTGCGCCAGGCCTCGGAATGGCCCCGTGTCCACCTTGCAGGCCATGGAGCTGCTGCACGATGTAGTGGAGGACGTGAAAACTCTCAAAGAGGCCCAGGAAAAGGCGCAGGAGCTCCCTGAGTCGAGCCTTGCGGTGAGGGACGGCGGGGACCCCACGTCGCGGATCGCGGAGGCGCCACCTTCCCATGCAATGCCTGTCCTCGCCATTCCGCTGCCCCTTCTCAGACCCCCGCCACACCTTCACTTGGATCTTTGTTTTCTTGGAGAAAGAAGTAGAACCCCCTTCAGATGAACAGTAGGGCCCAAAGCACCAGGCAGTGCTCTTAGTTCAGGCCTCCAGAAGCCATCCAGGGGCTTAGCGCCGGAAGGAGGAGGAGAGGCAGTTAGGAAGAAGCCCAGCGAGAGGCTGAGGGAGGCCACGGGGGCCCCTGCCTCGGTTCTGCCCCTCATCCCAAGCCTTGAGCCCCAAGCGGGACTCACCTCTGCCTTGGGAAGCTTTTCTTTTCGAAGTGTGGTGTTTTTAGATTTTTTTTTTTTTAACCAAGTGCTTGTTTTACCTCTAGATTCCTACTTTCCCGAGGTTTGCATAAGTCATATGGAATAACTTAAGTTTTAGCAATTTGTTTTGGTTCTTTTTTTTTTAAATACGTTATTTATTTGTTTGTTTATGAGAAAGAGTGCCCGCACAAGCAGGGGAAGCAGCATACTCCCTGCTGAGCAAGGAACCCGAGTGGGACTCGATCCTAGGACCCTGGGATCATGACCCCAGCCAAAGGCAGCCGCTTAACCGACTGAGCCATGTGGGTGGCCATTGTTTTGGTTCTTTTGGGATGCTTTTCTCTTTAAACCACACAGCCATTTAGACACCCCTGAAGGACCTGATCATTTTTGTCCTTGAGAGGCGAGGTCAGCCTCATTCTGTAGTGCCAGAATGTTTCGGTCGTGGGTAGGATGAAGTGAATCCCAGGAGCAAAGATTCCCACCCTTGGGTTAGCATTTGCTCTTGGCACGCTGTCCCCCACCACACACCTCACTTTCCTGCCTCTTGTTGGCTGGAAAGAAAACAATTTAGCTGACTTAGCAGCTCTCTACTCCCTGCTCCTGTAAGATCCACACACCTCCTTTCTTCTTCTCCCCTGTGAGTGCATGTATGTGTGTGTGCGTGTGTGGGTGTGTACGTATGTGTAGGGGCCACAGGAGGGGCTGTTTTGATCCTCCATCTCTGAACTTTTCTTCCAGAAAGCCCTCCAGCGGATTGATGTACTAGAGAAGATAGTCAGAGAACGGAATGAAATCCTGGTAATATGGGCGAGTTCTGTAACAGAGGGCCCTCAAGCAGGCAGTAGGGGGGGATGTCCAGACTCCCACCCCAGATGTCTGTGTCCCTCCGAAGTTGGGTGAGGCTCTCTGCCCCTCTGGGCACTGCCCCTGGATTGAGGGGAAATCCTTTCCATCCCTGCCCGGTGTCCCACCAGGGGCCCACAAAGGACAGGAAACTGGCTGCCCAAATCTCACTGGTCACTTGAAGGACAGTGACTTCTCCTCAGGACTAGGGCTGTGGATTCTGTTAGCTCTGTTCTGTTCCTAAAGCTTTCTGGGATTAAACTTGGGGTGTGTGTGTGTCTGTCTGTCTGTCTGCCTGCATGTTGTCTATTACTATCAGGACCTAGTGAGCCGGAAGATGAGTTTGATGCCTGTTGGAGAAGAAGTCACCATGGTCACCTGGGAGGAGCTGGAGCAAGCAATTACAGATGGCTGGAAGGCCTCACAAGGGGTGAACAAACTGGGGACCTGGGCACTGGTTTCGGGTGGGGCTCCCCTGGACCTCTCCCTCTTTGCTAGTGCACAGTATTCCATTATGTAGATGTTCGTAATTTCATGCTTCCTATTATGGATGTTTTAAGTGTTTTTTCCAGTCTTAAAACAAACCATGCTCCAATGTGACATTCACGTGTGCAAACATATTCATAGGGTACATTCCTAGAAATGGAATGCAGGTTTGTGATTCAGCCCACTTTTGCCAAACTGTCTTCCACAGATGTGGTTCTTTTTTTTTTTTTTTTAAAGATTTTATTTATTTATTTGACACAGAGAGAGATAGTGAGAGAGGGAACACAAGCAGGGGGAGTGGGAGAGGGAGAAGCAGGCTTCCCGCGGAGCAGAGAGCCTGATGTGGGGCTCGATCCCAGGACCCTGGGATCATGACCTGGGCCGAAGGCAGACGCTTAACGACTGAGCCACCCAGGCGCCCCCACGGATATGGTTCTAATTTAGACCCTCCCCAACAACGTGGGAGAGAACATGTTTCTCGAGTCCCCACCAGCACTGTCTGTCTGTACCCAGTTTTTTTCCAATTGGATGGAAAACGGTACCTGAGTGAAGTTTTTGTTTGCTTTTATAGCTTTTCAAAGTTCCTTTACAGTCTGGTCTGAAATGCCTGAGTCCCTTTATGCTTAGTGGACAGAGATGACCGACTTTGGAAATAAAATGTCTTTAGGGGGCCCTGTGTTGATGACTTTGACACACGAGTGTATGCATGCATCTGTCCGTCCCAAGGCAGTGCACAGGATAACTAAATCATTTTTATTATTTTTTAAGATTTTATTTATGTATTTGTGAGAGGGAGGGAGAGAGAGAGAGTATGAGCACGAGCCGGGGGGAAGGGCAGGGAGAAGCAGACTCCCCGCTGAGCAAGGAGCCTGATGCAGCGCTCAGTCCCAGGACCCCAGGATCATGACCTGAACCAAAGGCAGATGCTTATGACAGAGCCACCAAGGTGCCCTCCAAATCATTTTCAGATCCCCACCCTTTCTCTATCTGAATAAAATGGGTATTATCAAATGGCCCTCGAGGACGAGGATCAGCTGCCCTTTTGGCTGGATATTCCCCCTCTGGCTTTGGGCCTCTGGGTTACTCAAAAAGTGTCACCTCCCCAGGACCCACACCAACAGGGGGAAGAGAGTGGACCTTTTGGCGCCACCAAGTGGCCATCTGGGGCACGTCAAATATCACGTGGATACAAAAGATTCCCTTGCTAGTCTCTTAAGATTGCTTTTTGAATGGGGCGGGGGCATCTTCAGAGGAAAGCAGCATCAGAAGGACCCTGCAAGCAAAAAGAATGGCCTAGAAAAAGGTTGCCTCTGCTTTCGCTGTTTTTGTTTTTGTTTTTTTTCTTTTTAAGCCAAAGCTCTTCACACATAGCAGTATCATGTTTTGAGTGAACTACACATTTTTTTAGGGTGCCGGCAGGACACCTGCCAGACCTAGAAATAAGCACGACAGAAGCCCTTTTAGACACTTTCACTTTTCCAGAGGTAAGAAAGTGTCTGTTTTTTGACAGTTGCTCAGAATCATCAACAGCCCCAGGAGCAAAGGAGAATAAATATAAATATTAAAAGATTCTTGAGAAGCAAGAGAACAAGCTCTGGCAATGACAAGTTCAGCCGCTGCACAGACCATCATGAACGCAGTGGAGAGTCTCACCGTCTGGAGCTGAGAAGAAAACACAACAAACATGCTTGGAGACCAATGTTTCTCTGGCCCTGTTGGTGGGACCCTTTACCATAAATATGAGGTTAGGAGTTCAAGACTCAGCATTTTTAAGGTCGACCGTGTGTTTTGGCAGAGGGGTGGTAGCTCTCAGGCAGTGGAGAGATGCACCATCTGCCCACATCGTAAGTAGAGGGTCAGGACAGAAGCTAGGACGGCGAGTACGGGGGCTATCAGCACAGAGGAGTAAATCCCGCCTCTGGAACGCCGGACATGGGAGGGGTGTTGTGTTTCTACCTGGAAGAGGAAGGCTGCAAGCACACACGTAGCAGCCACAGCTCCAGGAGCTCAGAACTGAGGTGGAAGATGCCCATCCCAGGACGTGAGTGCACGCGAGGACACAGACCAGTGCTTTCCAAGCGTGGATCCTGATGAGCAGCAGGGCGTTCTCCACAGCTTTGCTCATATGCACAAAGATGACCATGATGCTTCTCCGTCTGCTTCCCCTCCCCCTCCACGTGCTACTTCTAAGGGTCAGAAAAAATGAAAGGCACACCATAACCAGGAAGAGCCAACCAACCCTAGTGCGCTAATCAAAACTTGCTTAAGGGAGGAAAGAGCTGCTTCACTTTCCCATCATCAAGGTGATGCATCTGAGTCTCCAGCTAGAGCCATGGTGATGGGCATAACAATGGAAGAATCAGTGACCATTTCACCAGGTCCACACACCTTGAACACAGATGATCTCTTGCAGAAATAGCATGTCCAAGTTAAAGGGCATTTTCTCTTCAAAGCCTTGTGGCCTCTCCTTTATAAAGTAGCCAAAATTAAAACTTATTTTCAGGATTCCATTGAGGACAGGTGATCCCCTGTTCAGCTGTGATCACCATTTAGATATCTTGGGCTTCGGAACCCAAAGAACAGTGGAGCAAGTTAGGAAGGGGCTTCACAAGAGTCACCCTACTTCCGTCTGCCTGGTCACCCCATGGCACATCCCCAGGAAAATAGAAATAAACATTTTATGATGTCTTGGAGTCATGGAAATAGCAGGTTCCATGCTTGGGGGGATCTCATTTAAGGCAGGAAGGATAGAAAGCTCCAGCTCAGGAGGAAGCGCCAGATCCATCCTGTGTAGAGGAGCTCATCCTACAATTCTCATTGTTCAGATCACAACCTAACAGGTTTGCAGGAAAGGAGGGGCTTAACTGTACTTTGACTCAAAATAAACCCATTGATTCAAAGGTGCATATTTCCCCTCACATTGTATTGTTTTTCAAAATTTTTTTCCCTCACGTTTTAGTGTCTCCGAAATCAGGTTGTGTCTTTGAGTTGGTGGTGTTTTGTAATTAATTGGCAGCATATTCCTTGTCTTAGGGGTTCGGAAATTGGTGGCGCATTTTATTTTTTTTTTTAAAGATTTTATTTATTTATTTGACAGAGACACAGCGAGAGAGGGAACACAAGCAGGGGGGAGTGGGAGAGGGAGAAGCAGGCTTCCCGCTGAGCAGGGAGCCCGATGCGGGGCTCGATCCCAGGACCCTGGGATCATGACCTGAGCCGAAGGCAGACACTTAATGACTGAGCCACCCAGGTGCCCCTGGTGGTGCATTTTAAATGACACCACCTTAGGCTTGCTGAAATAAGGAGAGATGGCGCGAGGCACTCTTTGGTAGGAAAGTTCTACGAGGTTGACCATCTTGGAAGGTGCAAGAGTTGAGAAGTTGTCTTAACATAGAGCGCCTGGCATCACTGCCTCCGAAATCCCTGGCTTGTTGGTGTGGGGTGTGAGGGACAGAGCAATAGAGGGCTGTGTTCCGGGTTTTCCCAGCTGGAAGGGGGCTGTGTAGTTCCAGTTTGTTGTTTAGAAATCCACATGAGTCCGAAGCATGGTTCCCGTTAGGAGGTCAGCTCGGGCACTCATGACTTTCAGTTCCCATGATCCTCAGAAACAACGTGGGTCTCCTTGAATGCCAGCAACAAAAACAGCCCACTTTTCTAAAACCCCATTCCACCCCTCCCCCACCCCTGTAGCTGTTATGCCCATTTTTCTAGGATCGCAAACTTTTGTGCATTCTGTAAAACCATGACTTTGCTTTTAGTCACCATGGTAAGCTAATGTGGTAAGCTAAATGTCCGTTTACATGGACAAGGGGACTCGGCAGACATGAAGTAGTTAGGGATCGTGAGATGGGAGCTGGTTCTGGATCATCTGGGTGGGCCTGGTGGTGGGATCACAAAGGTACCGATGAGAGGGAGGCAGGAGATTCGACCACAGAAGAGGGGGAGGCGATGCGGCCACAGAAGCAGAGACTGGGGCGACCGGGGCACAAGCCACTCTAAGCAGCCAGAGGAGAGGGGACGCAGGTTGTGCTGAGAGCCTGCACCATCGCCAGCCCTGCCCGTCACCTTGACTTCAGCCCAGTGCAACTGAGCTCTGGGATTCTGACCTTTTGAACTGTTACGATAACAAATTCGTGTTGTTTGAAGCCACTAAGCTGCGGGGTAATTTGTCAGGGCAGCCATCTGGAACATACTAATACAGTCCCGTTCTTCCTCTTGGGGCAGTTGGTGAATGATTGGCTAGTCAGGGAGGTTTAGCAGCACTCTCCTGCCATTTTCTGTTACTCTTGTTTCTGAGTGTCGGGCAATAACCTGGACACAAAGTCCACAGCCGTTGCTTCCTGGAGTGTCTTTTAAGACTTGCTTTAAGATTCCCACCCTCTGTTGTGCAAACATATAATCCCTTCGGGTTGTGGGCAGAACCTGCCGATATGGTGGGGCATCTTTCTCATAATCAGGTTAATAAATTGACTTCAAGTTTAATCAAAGGAGGGATCGGGTGGTCCTGACCTAATCAAGTGAGCCCTCCTTGAGAAAGTGAAACCAGAGGGTGGCCCCTATGGCGAGGGTGTCTCGTGGCTGGGATTGAGAGTGGGCTCTAGGAGCTAAGAGCTCCAGCCACGAGGAGCCGAATTCTGGCAACAACCCTGAGCCTCCGATAAGGCCGCAGGTTAGCCTGGATTGCAGCTGAGGCCCCAATAGCAAACCCGATAAAACAAGACCAGACTCATGACCCATGGAAACTGAGATAATAAACTTGGGCTGTTTTCGATGTCTACATTTGCGTTCACTTGTTCTACAAGAGTAGAAAAGGAATGTAGGAGCCTGAGCTAGTGTTTTTGTTCAGTGCTTTTGGGGCAGCATCAGCTAGTCCCAGAGCTGGGCCGTTAAGTCTTACCAGTGAGGCAGCTTCGGACCTCAGAGGGAAATACTGTGTCCTCAACCCGGGAAGGCTCTGACGGGGTGAGGTCCGAAGAGGTTGTAAATCTTTCCTGCTTCCTGGGATCTTGTAGGTTCTTTGTGAGTAGTAAGAAATTGTTTTGCTGAGATTTCAAGGTCTTCAGGTGTCCAGGGAGCCCACACTCACCCTGGGGTGGGGCCAGTCTCACCCTGGCCAGAGTCCCCTACCAACAGCTGTGTGTGCCTTTACCGAGGTTGGTCACTGCAGGTGACACTTAAGATTAGAAGCATTGCTGAGGGGGGTGCCTGGCTGGCTCAGTCAGTAGAACATGCAACTCTTAGATCTTGGGGTTGTGAGTTTGAGTCCCACGCTGAGGGTAGAGATTACTTTAAGAAATTTAAAAAAAGAAAAAGATTATAATCATTGGAACCTGGATCCTGACTAAAAAATGACTGTTATGGGGATCACAACACAGCCTCTGGTCAGGATTAGATATGCCTAAAAGGGGGTGTTGAGGAAACTGCTAGCTGTGGCTCGTGGAGAGACATCCCCCCCCCCCCGCTGGCATTTAAAAATTGACTTAAAAAAAACCAAGACTTTGTTTTTAGAGTTTTAGGTTCACAGCAAAGCTGAGTAGAAGGTATAGGAGCACCTAGTTGGTTCAGTTGGTGGAGCAGTGATGATTGATCACAGGGTTGTGAGTTCAAGCCCCACATTGGGCATGGAGCTTCCTTAAAATAAATAAATACATAATAAGTTTAAAGGGACACCTGGGTGGCTCAGTGGGTTGAGCATCTGCCTTCAGCTCGGATCATGATCTGAAGGTCCTAGGATGGAGTCCCACATTGGGGGGGGGGGTCCCTGCTCAGCAGGGAGTCTTCTTCTCCTGCTCCTTCCCCTGCTTGTTGTCTCTCTCAAATAAATAAAATCTTAAAAATAAATAAATTTAAAGAAATGGAGTAGAAGGTATAGAGGTTTCTCATATACCTTCTGCCCATATACACACGCATAACTTTCCCCACTAACAATGTCCCCCACCAGAGCAGTACGTTTGTTAACACCTGGTGAACCTACAAGGACGCATAATGTCACTCAGAGTCCATAGTTTTAATCAAGCTTCACTCTTGGTGTTGTACAATTTATGAGTTTGGACAAACGTGTAATGGCATGGATGCACCATGATAGTACCATACACAGTAGTTTTTTGGCCCTAAAAATCCTCTGTGCTCCGCCTCTTCATTCCTCTCTCCCCACTCGCAGCCACTGATCCTTTCGCTGTCTCCATAGTTTTGCCTTTTCCAAAATGTCGTATAGTTGGAATCATACGGTATGATGGCTTCTTTCACTTAGCACTGTGCATTCACGTTTCCTCCATGTCTTTTTATGATTCGATATAGCTCATTTCCTTTTAGTGCTGTATCATATTCCATGGTCTGGGATGTACCACAATTTGTTCATCCATTCACCTACTTGAAGGGCATCTTAGTTGCTTTCAAGTTTTGGCAATTATGAATAAGGTTGCTGTCGGCATCTGTGTGCAGGTTTTTGTGTGGACATAAGTTTTCAACTCCTTTGGGTGAATACTAAGGACTGTGATTGCTGGTATATAGAAAGAGTGTGTTTAGTTATTTATAAGAAGCCGCCAGCTGTCTTCCACGGTGGCTGTGCCATTTTGCATCCCCACCAACAATGAATGAGAGTTCCTGCTGCTCCAGATCCTTGTCAGCGTTTGCTGAATTAGTCAGTGCTCCAGATTTTGACCATACTAATAGGTGTGTCGTGGTATCATGTTTTAATTTGCGTTTCCTTGATGACATTCCTGATGGTAATTTGTGTCTCTTCTCTCTCTAATTCCTCATCAGTCTGTCTAGAGGTTTATCAGTTATATTGATTTACTCAAATAGTTTTTCATTTTATCGATTTTCTTTGTTGTTTTCTCTCCATTGTTTTCTGCTCTGATCTTCATTATTTCCTTTCTTCTGCTTGCTTTGGTTTTAATTTGCTCTTCTTTTGCTAGTTTCCTGAAGTGCAAGCTGAGACTCTTTCCATTTCAGTGTTGGCATTTAGTGCTATAAATATGTCCCTAAGTATTGCTCTAGCAGCATCCCTCAAGTTCTGGTATATAGTTCAAAATACTTTCTTATATCCCTTTTGATTTCTTCTTTCATCCATGATCTATTTAGCAGTCTGTTATTTTGTTTCTAAATATTTGGGGATTTTCCAGGGATCTTTCTGTCACCAATTTCTAATTTAATTCCACTGTGGTCAGAGAATATAATTTGTATAACTTGAATCCTTTTAGATTGATGGATGTATATTTTATGGCCCAGAATATGGTCTATCTTGATAAATGTTTTGTGTGTGCTTGAGAATGTGTCCTCTGCTGTTGTTGGGGAAAGTATCCTATAAATGTCAATCGGGTTAAGTAGGTTATAGTGTTGTTCAACTTTACTGTATCTGTTAGGGTTAAACTGTGTGTCCTTCCCCCCCACTCCCAAAAGGTGTTGAAGTCCTAATTCCCAGTACCTGTAAATGCAACCTTATTTGGAAATGGGTCTTTGCAGATGATCAAGTTAAGATGAGGCCATTAGGGTGGGCCCTAATCCAGTATAAGTGGGTCTTTATAAAAAGGGGAAATTTGGACGGAAAGACAAGACACGTGCAAAGAGAAGACGATTGTCCATAGATGGTAGGGAGAAGACAGCCATCAGTGAATGCCTGAGGCCACCAGAAGCCAGATTCTCCCTCACAGCTTTACAGAGAACCAACCCTGCAGACACCTGGATCCAGAACTTTGGGCCTCCAGAGCTGGGAGACAATACATTTCTGTTGTTTAAGTCACCCAGTCTGTTATAACAGCTCCAGAAAATGAATACAATGTCCTTGCTGATTTTCTGCCTGCTTGTCAATTAGCAAGATAAAGGTACTGAAATCTCTGACTATAGCTGTGGATTTGTCCATATCTCCTTGTAGGTCTATCAGGCTTTGCTTCACATATTTTGAAGCCCCATTATTAGGTGCAGAGACATATAGGATTGTTATGCCCTCTTGATGAATTGATTTCCTTATGTTAAGAAATTACCTTTTAAAAAAAAAAGGTTTTATTTATTTGTGAGAAGGAGAGAGAAAGAGAAAGAGCACAAGCAGGGGAAGCTGCAGGCAGAGGGAGAAGCAGGCTCCCCGCTGAGCAAGGAGCCAGATGCGGGACTCAATCCCAGGACCCTGGGATCGTGCATGACCTGAGCCGAAGGCAGACGCTTAACCAGCTGAGCCACCCAGGTGTCCCAAGAAATGACATTTTTATCCCTAGTGATATTCTTACCTCTGAAATCTACCTTGTCTAGTATTAATATAATGATTCCAGCTTTTTTTTCTTTTACAATTGTGAATATGGTGTATCTTCTCGCATTCTTTTTTGTTTTACCTATCTGTGTCTCTATATAAAGTTTTTTTCTTGAAAGTGGCATATAGTTGGTCTTGCTTTTTTTTTTTTTTTTAAAGATTTTATTTATTTGAGAGAGAGAAAGCACATGAGAGGGGGGGACGGTCAGAGGGAGAAGCAGACTCCCTACTGAGCAGGGAGCCCAATGTGGGACTCGATCCTGAGACTCCAGGATCATGACCTGAGCCGAAGGCAGCCGCTTAACCAACTGAGCCACCCAGGCGCCCTGGTCTTGCTTTTTTAACTAATCTGACAATCTCTAATTAAAAAAAAAAAAAAAAAGATTTATTTATTTGAGAGAGAGAATGTGCGTGAGCACAAGCAGAGGAAGAGGGAGAGAGAGAAGCAGACTCCCCCACTGAGTAGGGAGCCCAACGTGGAGCTCAATCCCAGGACCCTGAGATCGTGACCTGAGTCAAAGTCAGATGCTTAGCCAACTGAGCCACCCAGGGACCCCTGACAATCTTTGCTTTTTTAATCAGACTGTTTTGATCATTTACATTTAATGTGATTATTGATATAATTAGGGTTGAATCTGTCACCTTATTAGGGTTCTATTTGTTCCATCTGCTTTTTGTTCCTTTTTCCTTCTTTGGTATTATTTGAGTGTTTTTGTTTTTTAACCTCCTTTAACACTCCTTTGTTGGCTTAATAGATACACATCTTTGTTATTTGAGTGGTTGCTTTAGGGTTTATAGATTTATACCTCTTTAACTTATCCCAATCCAGCTTCAAGCGATATTATACCACTTCACAAATAGTATAAGGACTTGACAACAAAATATTTCCAGGGGCCTTTATTTCTGAGGTCAGCAAACTTTTTGTGAAGGAACCAAGTAGATATTTTAGGTTTTGTGGGTCATACGGTCTTTGTCACAGTTGCTCAACTCTATTGTCATTGCGTGAAAGCAACCATGAACAATCCAGAAGTGAATGAGTTTGCCTGTGTCACGATAAAATGTCATTTACAAAAACAGAGGATGCGCTGGACTTGGCCCATGGGCCGTTGTTTGCCAGTGCCTGCTTTATGCTATTGTTGTCATGCATTTTACTTTTACATTTGTTATAAACCCCACAATACATTGTTCTTGTTTTGTTCAGTCAATTATCTTTCAAAGGGATTTGAGTCAAGAAAAACATTTCCAGTGCTTGTTACCCATTTGTGTAGATCCAGGTTTCCATCTGGTATCATCTTCTGTCTGCCTGAAGGATTTCGCTTAACATTTCTTGTAGTGTGAGTCTTGCTGCTGATGAATTTCGGCTTGTATTTATATGTTTGAAAACATCTTTATTTTTCCTGTGCTTTTGTGTTTCATTTTGTTTTCTAGTGGCCTAACATATGGTCTGTTGTGGAAAATGATCTGTGTGCACGCAAGAGTGTTTATCCAGCTCTTGTTCGGTGGAGTGTTCTACAGATGTTTGCTGGTCCAGTCGGTCTATGGTTCAAGTCTTTTATTTTATTGTTGATCTTCTGCCTCTTTGTTCTATCCCTATCAAAAGTGGGGTATTAAAGTCTGCAACTATTATTGTTGAACTGTCTGTTTCTCCCTTTAATTCTGTCAGGTTTTCTTTATGTTTGTTAGGGCATTATTGCTCAGTTCATATTTTTAAAACTATTATGTCTTTCTAATGAATTGACTCTTTTATCGGTATAAAATGTCTTTTTTTGTCTCTATTAACAATGTTGTCTGATATTAGTACAGCCACTCCACTTCGCTCTTGTTCTTTTTTTTTTTTTTTTTTTGAGTAATTTCTATATTCAATGTGGGAGTCAAACTCACAACCCTGAGATCGAGAGTCGCTTGCTCCACCAGATGATTCAGCCAGGTGCCACCCCCAGCTCTCTTTTGATTACTATTTGCATGGTTTATTTTTTCTATCCTTTCACTTTCTACCTGTTTCTTTCTTTGACTCTAATGTATGTCTCTTATAGACGGCATATAGTTGGATCATGTGTGAGTTTTGTTTTTTAGTTTTGCTTTTCATTTCATGATAATTATCAGTGCTTCACTACAGAACATCTTGTAATGATTAGTGACATGTGGATACCAAGAGTTTTTTCAAATGCCAAGTGGCAATATTTTATGGTAAATATTAATGTTCCAAAAACAAAATAATCACACATAACACAATATCAGGAGATGGTTATTATGAATTATGCCATCAGCATAATTCACCCACATTATAAAAAGAGCAAAACTTAAAGTCATGCACATCATCTCACCATTTCATAAAACTTCTTTTTAACTTCTACAAACTTTGCCAGTATAAAAAAGGCCCTAAAAAAAACTTTGTGGTGGGGTACCTGGGTGGCTCAGTTGGTTAAGCATCTGCCTTGGGCTCAGGTCATGATCCCAGGATCCTTGGATGGAGTCCCACATCAGGCTCCTTGCTCAGCGGGGAGTCTGCTTCTCCCTCTCCCTCTGCCTCTGCTGCTCCCCCAGCCCCCCACTTGTGCTCTCTTTCACTTACTCTCTCAAATAAATAAATAAAATCCTTTAAAAAAAAAACTTTGTGATAACATAAACTACAAAATTCATTTTGGAAAAGTTAGAGGAGTTTTCAAATTTTGGCTTTAAGTTTCTTTGGGTTTTTTTTTTTTTTAATCTGTCAAAAAGTGTGGTGAGGACTCTATTGAGAGAGGTGAAGAAAGAGGAGCTTCCAGTTGATGGGTTCAATGTGTCTGAAGACATTCAGTAATGCAAAGGAAAATTTCAAGGGCAAGAATATATTATAAATAAGAGTTTTTGAGCAAGATGAATGGATAAGCAGTTCTTATATCAGTTGCATCCACAGGAAAGAGGTCTTAAAGAATGCTTGTTTACAGAATCTTCTGTAAGACAGTCAATGATTCATCTTTTACTGAAACAATATCATAAGGGTCCATGTACTTTTCTCTTTTTTATTTTTAAAGATTTTATTTATTTATTTGACAGATAGCAAGAGCAGGAACACAAGCAGGGGGAGCAGCAAGCAGAGGGAGAGGGAGAAGCAGGCTCTCCGCCGAGCAGGGAGCCCAATGCGGGGCTCCATCCCAGGACCCTGGGACAGTGACCCGAGCCGAAGGCAGATGCTTAATGACTGAGCCACCCAGGTGCCCCTCCATGTACTTTTCTAGAAGCTCCTCTACTCTATCATTTTGATATCCAGTTTCCAGAACGTGTTCAACATTGGCTAGTCCGTCTGCAATTCTCAAGCCTCCTTGGGGGTCTCCCAGCAGAGTTGTGTTGTTACTGTCTTATAGTTGATTTGAGATGTTCTGTGCTTTTCAAAGCCCTACCATGTTTATTAAATTCATGAACTAGTTCTCCTTTAGGTCCTTGGAACACCCCATTTTCATCAGAATCCATGGAGTTAGTCACGACTCTGACATTTGGATGATCAACACCAGCCTGAGGGATAACTTCTTCTAGTACATCACCCATACCAGCTGAAAATTTGAACGCAGGGAGACTGTGTTGTTGGAGCTTATTGAAGACATTCTCGTATCCTTCCTTGAACGTACATCAGATTCTGCTGCAATTTCTTTCAGTTTAGCTTTTGGTAGAGCTTGTTCAACAAGCAAACCCTGTGATTTAGGACACTGTTGAACCATATAAGGGTACTTCTCTTCTATTGGAGGAACAGGATCCATTTTACTAGCATAATCTTTTTCCTTTAGTTATAGTAATTCTTTTTGACCTCCATCTGTAACCAGCTTATAATTGTCAGTGATATTATGACATGTTGGGCATCCTTTCCTTTTGTAGAAAAATCTACTTAGTGTTACGCCAAAGTCTATTATTATCTGAAAGGTGACAGGTCCTTCTTTAATAAGACCACAGATAATTTCTTCTCTTATAGGGTTCTCGATGTGAATGGAGCTTTTTTGGAATTTTGACCTCATTTTCACACACACAGCAGATTCTTAATTAGTCACTTCTTGGTTATTCAATTGTCCTCCAGGGCACTCCGAGTTCTTCTGTTCTTGATTGTCCTAGAACCACAGCACAGACAGTAAGCAACATCCAGAGATGTAGGGCTTGGATACAGGCATCAAAATGATCTTGGGCTTCTGCCTCATGTTTCTCTTCAAGGTGAATATGTCCTGGGCCAGCAGCACTCCTGCCACCAGGACACACATGCGAGTGCTGGCCATGGCTGCCTAGTCCATGGAGAGGGTCTCATGTGCCTCCAGGCCCAAAAAGAAAAGGTTACACACAGTGAGTGTGGGCCCCTTGGATCATGTTTTTAAATCCACTCTGCAAATCTCTGTCTTCTGATTGGAGTATTTAATTACTGATAAAGTAGGTTTACTTCTTCCATTTGCTTTTTGTTTTCTATATGTCTTATGTCTTTTCTGTTCCTCCATTCCTCAATTTTGTCTCCTTTGTGTTAAATAAGTGTAGTCTAGTGTACCGTTTTAATTCCCTTGTTGTTTCTTTTACTGTATATTTTGTTTGGTTGATTTTTTTTTAAAGATTTTATTTATTTATTTGAGAGAGAGAGAATGAGAGATAGAGAGCACAAGAGGGAAGAGGGTCAGAGGGAGAAGCAGACTCCCTGCCAAGCAGGGAGCCCGATGCGGGACTCGATCCTGGGACTCCAGGATCATGACCTGAGCCGAAGGCAGTCGCTTAACCAACTGAGCCACCCAGGCGCCTGTTTGGTTGATTTTTTAAAAGAGATTCTTATTTATTTATTTGAGAGAGACAGAGAGAGGGAGAGGCACAAGCAGGGGGAGGGGCAGAGGCAGAGGGAGAAGCAGGCTTCCCGCCGAGCAGGGAGCCCGACGCGGGACTCGATCCCAGGACCCTGGGATCATGACCTGAGCCGAAGGCAGACGCTTAACCGACTGAGCCACCCAGGCGCCCATGGTTGTTTTTTTGGTGGGTCCATAGCAGTGTTCAGTGTAGAGCCGATTATTCTCCACTTCTGAGGTAACACCTTTCTGAGTACTCTCCCCTGAATTGAGTCTTTTCCAAACTGGCTGATAGAAACAGGCACTGTTCCCAACCCTGGGAGAGTCTGGGCACTGTTCCCTCCAGCCTTGCAGATGGCTCTTTTCCCAACCTTGGGTAGCTTCCTCACATATACATGCTGATCATTTCTGTGCTGAACACCCAGAGGGGACTCTCTGCAGATCTCCTGAATCCTCTCTATGTATATCTCTCTCTTTTTTTTAAGATTTATGTATTTATTTGAGAGTGAGAGAGAGGGAACATGAGCCAGGGAAGGAGCGGAGGGAGAGGGAGAGAGAATCCTCAAGCAGACTCCCTCTCCCCGCTGAGTTCGGAGTTTGACACAGGGCCCGAGGCCAGGACTCTGAGATCATGACCTGAGCCAAAATCAAGAGTCAGACGCTCAACTGACTGAGCCCCCCAGGTGTCCCTCTGCTTCTCCTTTCTTTCTGATACTCTGTCCTGTGAGCTCTTGTTGTTTCCATCTCCCTGAATGCTCAGGTCTGTCGCCTCGACTCAGGGAGTCCCACTCCTGGAAATGAGCCTGGAGACTCTATTGAAATGACAGTAAGCTGAGGCGACAGCAGGGCTCACATGGTTGGTCTCCCCTCCTTCAGGGATTGCTAGCCTTTACTAGCTGATATCCAGTGTCTAGAAAACCACTATTTCATCGTTTTGAGGTTTGTGTTTTGTTTTGGTTTTTGGTTTTGGTTGTTACAAACAGGAGGGCAAATCCAATTCCTGCTATTCTGTTTGGGCTAGAAATGGAAATAGTCCATAATTTTTTAACAGATTCTTAGTATTCTACTCTATGGGTATGTCCCCTATATATCAGTCCCCTATTGATAACCTATTTTCATAAACAGTGCTGTAGACTCTGTACATATGTCCTGGAAGCCTTCTGTAAGAGTCCTCAGAGAAAATCTTATCTATGGAATTAATGGGCCCTAGAGTTTGCGCATTTACATTTCAGATATATGGTTCACTTGCCCTGCAGGGATACTTCTACCATTGGCAATGGGCCAATGATGGGACAAACTTTATATTTTAAACTTAATAAATTACTCATGTTCTTTATTTGTAGACCCAGCAATAGTTGGAGTAGATCGCTTGCATTGTGTAGTGTTCCTGCTGTCTTTTATGAGGGGGATTAACATATTATGATGTCATTTGCAAATGTGCAGATTCTCAAAGCCTTGGAGACCTATCCTTCAAGAATGTCAAAGTCTTTGTGTCCAGCCCAGTTTTGGGGACCAGAGGGTGTGTTTTTCCAAAAGCCCTAAGTCATCCTAGTCAGATGTCCCAGATTTTCTTGTCTTAGAGTGAGCGAGGCTTTTCTACTTGTAGTTACTGACTTCTTTCTTCCTCTTCAACCAGAGCTCAGAGACAACTACAGGACTCCCTAAACGCAAAGGGCGCGCTTCCGTAGCATCAAATGATATACTTCAAGGTGGAGTCCCCATCAAGCGCTCAAGTGCTGACCCAGCTCTGGATTCTCCCAGTGGTTATGGCTCAGATCAGACCTTATCAGGAATCAGTGGCATAGGAAAACCCTCTGAAGGGGTCACCAGCGAACGAAGCAGAGGTGCCTCTGCTACTGCAGTCCCGGGTAGAGAACAGCACCCAAGGGCCCGTGATGAAGGTGGCCAGGCAAAGTCCCAACATCCGTCTATGTCCCAATTCAGAGTAGAGTCAGATCATCGCAGGACGAGAGAGCTGCCGCCGCATAGCTTAGCCCATCTAAGAAAAGATGAACGAGAGGCACTCCCTGGTCCAGTTCAACAGGACTTACCTGAAGCCACTGTGGCCAGAGATCAGCATCATCAAGTATCCCCGGATCAGCATAGGGGGGTGTATCCAAGCCAGGGTCAAATCTATCCCAGGCCAGTTCAGCGTGGATTAAGACCACTTGGCACGGATCCACTTGCATGGCGCCATCCTAGCACTTACCCACATGGTGTGGTACCCCTCAGGATGGATCAGCTTGGTATGATGCCACCTGGAATGGATGAGCAGCGCTTGGTACCACCTGGCATGGATCAGTATGGTATGGTGCCACCACTGGTACCTGGCACAGAACAGCAAGGATTGGAACTACCTAGTACAGCTCAGCCTGGTATGGTTCCACGTAGCACATATCAGTATGGCATGGTACTTCCTGGCACAGACCAACAGCCTGGTGTGGATCAGCATGGATTGGTACCCTTTAGTATAGATCAGCATGGATTTTTAATATCTGGCATGGATCAACAAGGATTAGTAGTGCCTGGCATGGATCAACATGGATTGGTTCCACATCTTACAGATCGAAATGGTTTGGTATCGCCTGGTTTGATGCAAGTTGATGCAGATCAGCAAGGTTTTATACAGCCCAGCTTGGAAACATCTGGGTTCATTCAACCTAGTACAGAGGAGCATGATATAACCCAGCCTGGGGCAGATCAACGAGGTTTGGTACCAACTGGTACAGATCATGCTACTTTGGCCCAACCTGGTGCAGGTCAGCGTGGTTTAGTGCAGCCTGGTGCAGGTCAGCGTGGTTTAGTGCAGCCTGGTGCAGGTCAGCGTGTTTTGGTCCAGCCTGGTGCAGGTCAGCATGGTTTGATGCAGCCTAGCGCAGGTCAGCGTGGTTTGGTGCAACATGGTGCAGGCCAGCCTGGTTCAGTTCAGCCTGGTGCAGGTCAACGTGGTTTGGTTCAGCCTGGTGCAGACTGGCATGGTTTGGTGCAGCCTGTTGTAGATCAAAGTGGTTTGGTCCAGCCTGGTGTTTACCCACCTGATTGGGTACAACCTGGTGCATATCCCAGTGGTTGGGGACAACCTGTTGCATATCCATCTGATTTGGTACAGACTAACGTATATCCATCTGTTTTGGTACAGCCTAGTGCAGGTCAGCCTGGTTTGATACAGTCCGGAATGGGTCGGCAAGATTCAGCCCAACTTAGAATGGATTGGTATGCTTTGGTGCAGCCTGAAATGGATCAACATGGTTTGGTCCAAGTTGGAATGGATCAGCATGGTTTATTCCAACCTGGCACAGTTCAACCTGGTTTAGTGCAGCCTGGTGCAGGTCAGCGTGGTTTGTTCCAACCTGTTACAAGTCAGCGTGATTTGGCCGAACCTGGAATAGCTCAGCATGATCAGGTCCAACTTGGAATGGATCAGCATGGTTTGGTCCAACCTGGAATGGGTCAGCATGGTTTGGTGCAGCCTAGTGCAGGTCAGCGTGGTTTGGTGCAACATGGTGCAGGCCAGCCTGGTTCAGTTCAGCCTGGTGCAGGTCAGCGTGGTTTGGTGCAATCTGGTGCAGGTCAGCCTGGTTTGGTCCAACATGGTGCAGCTCAGCCTGGTCTGGTGCAGCCTGGAATGGATCAACATGGTTTGGTGCAACCTGGAATGGATCAGCGTGGTTTGGTCCAGCCTGGACTGGATCAACATGGTTTGGTGCAATCTGGAATGGGTCAGCATGGTTTGGTGCAACCTGGTGCAGGTCGGCCTGGTTTGGTCCAACTTGGTGCAGGTCAGCCTGGCTTGGCGCAGCCTGGAATGGATCAACGTGGTTTGCTGCAGCCTGGTGCAGGTCAGCCTGGCTTGGCGCAGCCTGGAATGGATCAGCGTGGTTTACTGCAGCCTAGTGCAGGTCAGCCTGCCTTGGCACAGCCTGGAATGGATCAGCGTGGTTTGGTGCAACCTGGTGTAGGTCAGCCTGGCTTGGCGCAACCGAGAATGGATCAGCGTGGTTTGGTGCAACCTGGTGCAGGTCAGCCTGGCTTGGCACAGCCTGGAATGGATCAGCGTGGTTTGGTGCAACCTGGTGTAGGTCAGCCTGGCTTGGCACAGCCTGGAATGGATCAGCGTGGTTTGGTCCTGCTTGGTGCAGGTCAGCCTGGCTTGGTGCAGCCTGGAATGGATCAGCGTGGTTTGGTGCAACCTGGTGCAGGTCAGCCTGCCTTGGTGCAGTCTGGAATGGATCCGCGTGGTTTGGTCCAGCCTGGTGCAGGTCAGCCTGCCTTGGCGCAGTCTGGAATGGATCAGAGTGGTTTGGTGCAACCTGGTGCAGGTCAGCCTGGCTTAGTGCAGCCTGGAATGGATCCGCGTGATTTGGTCCAGCCTGGTGCAGGTCAGCCTGCCTTGGCGCAGTCTGGAATGGATCAGAGTGGTTTGGTGCAACCTGGTGCAGGTCAGCCTGACTTAGGCCAACCTGGAATGGATCCGCGTGGTTTGGTGCAACCTGGTACAGGTCAGCCTGGCTGGGTGCAGCCTGGAATGGATCAACATGGTATGGTCCAGCCTGGCACAGGCCAGCTTGGCTTGGCCCAACCTGGAATGGATCACCGTGGTTTGGTGCAACCTGGTGCAAGTCAGCCTGGCTTGGTCCAACCTGGAATGGATCAGCGTGGTTTGGTGCAAGATGGTTCAGGCCAGCCTGGCTTGGCGCAGCCTGGAATGGATCAGCATGGTTTGCTGCAGCCTGGTGCAGGTCAGCCTGGCTTGGCGCCGCAGCCTGGAATGGATCAGCGTGGTTTACTGCAGCCTAGTGCAGGTCAGCCTGCCTTGGCACAGCCTGGAATGGATCAGCGTAGTTTAGTGCAACCTGGTGCAGGTCAGCCTGGCTTGGCGCAGCCTGGAATGGATCAGCGTAGTTTAGTGCAACCTGGTGCAGGTCAGCCTGGCTTGGCGCAGCCTGGAATGGATCAGCGTGGTTTGATGCCACCTGGTACTGGTCAGCCTGGCTTGGCACAG
Source organism: Eumetopias jubatus (assembly GCF_037043125.1). Taxonomy (NCBI): domain Eukaryota; kingdom Metazoa; phylum Chordata; class Mammalia; order Carnivora; family Otariidae; genus Eumetopias; species Eumetopias jubatus. The sequence continues at coordinate 85,921,535 of NW_028274816.1, forward strand.
CCTGGAATGGATCAGCGTGGTTTGATGCAACCTGGTGTAGGTCAGCCTTGTTTGGTACCATCTGGTACAGGTCAGCCTGGTTTGGTACAGCCTGGAATGGATCAACGTGGTTTGGGCCAACGTGGTGCAGCTCAGCCTGGTTTGGTCCAACCTGGTGCAGGTCAGCCTGGTTTGGTGCAGCCTGGAATGGATCAACGTGTTTTGGGCCAACGTGGTGCTGCTCAGCCTGGTTTGGTCCAACTTGGAATGGATCAGCGTGGCTCAGTCCAGACTGGTGCAGCGCAGCTTGTTTTGGTACCATCTTCTACAGGTCAGCCTGGTTTGGTGCAGCCTGGAGTGGATCAACGTGATTTGGGCCAGCATGGTGCTGCTCAGCCTGGTTTGGTCCAACCTGGAATGGATCAAAGTGGCTTGGTCCAACCTAGTGCAGCTCAGCCTGGTTTGGTACCATCTGATACAGGTCAGCCTGGTTTGGTGCAGCCTGGAATGGATCAACGTGGCTTGGGTCAACGTGGTGCAGCCCAGCCTGGCTTGGTCCAACCTGGTGCAGGTCAGCGTGGTTTGGCCCAACCTAGAATGGACCAGCATGGGTTGGTACAACCTGGTGTAGGTCAGCGTGGTTTGGCTCAACCTAGAATGGACCAGCGTGGGTTGGTACAACCTGGTGCAGGTCAGCCTAGTTTGTTTCAGCCTGGCATAGGTCAGCCTGCTTTTGTCCAACCTGGTGCAGATCAGCGTGGTTTGGGGCAAGTAGATCAGCGTGGTTTGGTACAGGCTGGCACAGATCCACATGGCTTTTTTCAACCTGGTGCATATCCTCCTGGTTTGGTACAGCCTGGTGCATATCCACGTGGTTTGGTCCAACCTGATGCCTATCCACAAGGTTTGGTGCAGTCTAGTGCCTATCCACGTGGTTCGGTTCCACCTGGTGCCTATCCTCGAGGTTTGGTCCAGCCTGGTACATATCCACAAGGTTTCCTGCAGCCTAGTACTGATCAGCAAGGTTTGGTTCAACCTGGAATAGATCAGCATGGCTTGAGGCAACCTGGTACAGAACAACAAGGCTTGATACCCCCAGGCACAGAGCTTCGTGGCCTTCCAACATTCCACCCTGAGTTTCCAAGATTTTTCTCACATCCATATCAGCGTGGTGTAATACCTCCTGGCAGATACCAATATGATCAGGTGTCACCACTCCTAGCCAGTCAAGGTTTGGCATCACCAGGTATTGGCCAAGAGGGTTTATCAGAAGGTTTGTTACATCGTGGCACAGACCAGCATGGCCTAACACCATTAAGCAGCCGTGTGGGATCCGTACAGCGAGATCGACAGCATTTGGTATCACCTGACCCAGATCAGCAGGGCCAGGTGCAAGCAGGTACGGACCAGCATGACCGTGCGTACTCTATCCCAGAATCCCGTGACCTGTTGTATCCTGGCCCTCACAACGCAGGCGTCCTGGGGATAGATCCATATGTCCAGATAGGTTTGGATCCAAAACAAATACATGCCTCAGACCAACCTGGAATTTCTGTCTGGACTACTCCAAGCCAAGCAGCCACCTTTGCCAGGAGCAAGGACTCTCTTAACTATCTCCACCGAGTCTCATCAGAAAAGAGTGATTTCCAGAGCGAAAGACATGATTCACTGGATAAATTGGCTCCGAGCTTCCCCATGGCAGTGGAAACATTTCGTCTGATGGGAGAGCTCATTGGCCTCTATGTAGAGCTCAAGGAGAACATGAAAGAGCTGGATGAGGAGCAGGAGGGCCAGACCGACTTGGAGAAGATCCAGCACCTGCTCGGGCTCATGGGTGGGTTCCACTGGTGTGGAGGAGGGACCACTGTCTGTGTATTCAGCATCCCCTGGCCTCATCTGGCGGCTGGGCTTCTTCCTGAGTTGCTGCAAATAGCATGTCCCTTCTTAGCCTTTCTGGGCTCTACGATAGCCTTTGGGGTCCAAAAGATGGAATTGAACCAGGCGGAGCAAAGGAGCCTCAGGAGAGCAGTGAGGCGGTTGCGGTGCCCGGGCAGACTCTGGGGAAAGCAGATGAGGACGGTGGGCGGGGAGGGAGGGTGCCCAAGAACTCAACTTCAGCTTGGTCCATGCACAGCTGTGGGCCCAGAGAATAATTAGGATTTGAGAGAGGGGTGGAAAGTGTGGGTCAGTAGTCCCAAAGCCCTTTAGGATAGTAAGCACTGGGTGGATTTTTTAGAGGGTAAGGATAACCCTCTTTCCTTTCTTCCCATCCCCCCCCCCCCCAGTCACCAGGAAAAGCAGAAGTGAGGTGTCGTGCTGCTCGCTGGGGTCGCTTCCCTGTGGGGGCTGGGAATGGGGATTGGGAGCCTGCCGGAGATCTAGCCCTTCTGACTAATAAGGCCTCCACTTCTCACAGTCAAAAAGAGTATCCCCGCTGACCTGCAGGAACAGCTGAAGACCTTGAAGTCCTTGACCAAAGAAGTTCGGCAGGAAAAAGCAAAAGTAAGTAAGGGAGGGTCCGCCCACTTTGCCTTTGAGTGCCAGTAATCCGATCACTTTCCACTTGTGTTTTGATGGGCCACAGGATCCTTGCACTGACATTACTATCTCATTGGATCTTTACAAACCCGTCAGGTAGGACATGTACCTCAGGTATCATCATGGTCATTTCCTGATCTCAAACCTGATGCTCAAAGCTCTTAAGATCTGGCTGAGCCAACAAGGAGGCCAGTGCTCCTTTCGTTACGTGGTGGGCCATTTCCAACAGAGCCCACCGGTACTGCAGCAGCCTTGGAGCCAAGTTTGTGGGACTGTCTGGGGCCGATGGCCATGCAAGGGGCTACTAGGTCTTCAGTCGTTCTCTTAAAGCCAGCTGTCCACACCCACGGGATGGACAGAGGGACGAATGGATGGACGGATGGATGGATGTCCAGAAGGGACACACTGACAGATGGTTTTTGTTAGAGGCTTAGATTAGGACTCGGACTCGGGAGAGGGGCTTGCTCGAGCTGCGGACACATATGCGGAAAGCAAAGAACTCAAGCCTCCCTGACCTTCCTCTTCATTGGGTTTGTAGATGGACAGGGTACAGAGGATCCTGGAGGGCAACGGGGAGCAAGAAATAGGAAAAGACATGAAGACTGGCCAGCTGAGCTTGCAGCTGGGAATCCTCAGGTGAAACACCCCTGCCGAGGGCAGCTTGTGTCCGGGCGTCTCGTCTCCCCAGCCGAGGAGGTGATGGCAGCCTTCGGTTCACTCACAGTCTGAACTGGCCCCTGTCTTTGACCCAGGTTGTGTCTGCCTTTCAGGGTGTCCATTTGTAGTTCAAGTGGCTGGTGGAAGTTTCCGAGGTTCTCAAAACAGTTCAGCACCACGGCTTGGGAGGAAAAGAGCTACCAGTCTCTGTCCCCAGGTGGAGGCTGGAGGAGAACACTTGCCAGAGCCCCCCTCAGAGCCCTCTCTTTGTGGTGCCAGGTCGCACCCCCTAGAAACCTCTCAGGCCAGCACAGGGGTCCCCACTTCCCAGATAAGCAGCACCCGGGACTCCCTAGACAGAGCCTGCTGCAGGGAGGGCCCAAGAGCCGTGGTGTGCATCTTCTTTCTGTCCCTGATGGGACTGGCGGGCCTGGGCCCTGGGGTGGGTGGCGGGGCCAGGCTGTGTCTTTCTGCACATCTCTCAGAGTTACCGTGGCTGACATTGAGAAGGAACTGGCCGAGCTGAGGGAGAGCCAAGAGCAGGGCAAGGTCAGCATGGAACATTCAGTCTCCGAAGCCTCCTTCTACCTGCAGGACCAGGTGAGACCAGGGCTCTTCTCAGAGTGAGCTGTGGATGGTGGGATTACTAGACTCTTAGCTGGCATACAATTTGCAAATATTTTTGCCCATTTGTCTTTCCACTCTCTTGTTAGTGTCTGCCTTTAAGATTGATTTATTTGAAAGAGAGAGAGAGGGCGCCTGGGTGGCTCAGTTGGTTAAGCGACTGCCTTCGGCTCAGGTCATGATCCTGGAGTCCCGGGATCGAGTCCCACGTCAGGCTCCCTGCTCGGCGGGGAGTCTGCTTCTCCCTCTGACCCTCTTCCCTCTCGCGCTCTCTGTCTCTCATTCTCTCTCTCTCAAATGAATAAATAAAATCTTTAAAAAAAAAAAAAAGAAAGAAAGAAAGAGCACAAGCAGGGGAACGAGCAGAGGGAGAGGGACAAGCAGACTCTGTGCCAAGTGTGAAACCTGACGTGGGGCTCAGTCCCACGGCCCTGAGATCGTGACCTGAGGTGAAATCAAGAATCAGACACTTAACTGACTGAGCCACCCAGGCGCCCCGATAGTGTCTGCCTTTAAATCTTGGGTGATGCTTCGTCGTCGGTCATCCCACCATGTTCCCATTGAAGAGCATCTGGACCAGGAACAGCCCTCTGAGTGCTTGCAGAGGATAGGATCAGAGAAGCCACTGGGCCACGGGGGCTCATGTCAAGAGCCCCCTCAGTGATAGAGGCCCCATTCTGGGCCACTCCCACGTTTGCCAGGACACTGGCATGTACCCTTCCTTTCTTTCTTTCTTTCTTTCTTTCTTTCTTTCTTTCTTTCTTTCTTTCTTTCTTTCTTTCTTTCTCTCTCTCTCTCTCTCTCTCTCTCTCTCTCTTTCTTTCTTTCTTTCTTTTCTTTTTTCTTATTTGAGAGACAGAGAGAAAGCACAAGCTGGGGGGAGGGGGAGAGGGAGAAGAAGACTCCCCGCTCAGCAGGGAGCCCGACCCAGGACTTGATCTCAGGACCCTGAGATCACCACCTGAGCCAAAGGCAGACACTCAACCGACTGTGCCACCCAGGCATCCCTGGCATGTTCCATTTCTTGACCCCAAGCCAATTGTCCAGTGTGGGGCTTGAGGAGCAGAAGATTATGTGTCCACAGCTCCCGTCTAAGCTTAGCAACCTCCAGGGCTGTCCCGGGGCCACACTCGGAGAGAAGCCACGCCCCGCCACAGCCTCTTCAAGGCACTGGCCTCCACTTTCCCGGTTCTCCCACTGTCTTAGCTCCCTACGTCCGAACACACTGCTGCTTTCCCATGCTGCTTCTCGTCCTGGAACATCCTTGTCACCCCCACTTAGCCAGAGGGCTCCTACTGATCCTTCACAACTCCCCTAAAATGTCCACAGTTTGGGGAGGCACCTTCCTCTCTTCTAGAGAGAATTAATCCACCCTTTTTATCCCACGGGCCCTCTGACATGCTCTTACGGACTCTTCAGAAGAGTGTAGGCTCTTCCTGGTGCAGAGCGAGGGTCTCAGGAACTCAGGCAGTAGGGAGCTTGGTTGAAAGTGCACTGGTGTGCCGGTGCTGGAAAAGGCAGGCGCTCCTGGGCCAAGGGGGCCATCTGGCCGGGGCCGCTCCTTCTCTGTCTTTCCATGTCTGTTTCTGTGTGTCCCTGTGCCTCCGTGTCCCCATCCTTATCCATTTCTCTCCAATACCTCCACATCTCCCTCCCACCGTGCTCCCAGCCCGCTCTCCTTTCTCTCGCACATGGCCCACAGGGGCTGCCTAGGCCCCGCGATGCCACACACTTCCAAGAGAGGGGGTTCGGTTGGTCCAGCCCCTCTCTGAGCCCGGCCAGAGGTCCCACAGCTGTGGGACCAGCTGCCCCAGAACCGGGTGCCAACCCAGGTGGGACCAGGCATGTGTGGTGACGCACGGGGACTGTGGGACACAGAAGAGGGCAAGAGAGCCAGTGCAAGGCATCTGCTCTTGCCCAGACCGAGAGAGGCCCCTGCAACAGAAGTAGCAGCCATCCCGCTGATTTCTTGTTACTGACATGCGGGGTGGGGACAGAGCCTGTGTGAGCCCACCCTCCCATCCCCAGGGCCCCAAGCTGTGTCTGGGTGTTGTCAGGCTCCTCTAAGTGTTTGTGGACTAACAGACCGCACCACTCGGGGGTTTAGCTAGAGGAGATGTGTCCTCACACTGAATCAGTGAGCTGGCTGGAGAAAGGTCCAGAAGCCTCCATCCTGTAAGGGTTTTATTCAGTATTGAGGCTATACTCGCTGAGAACTCTGTTCGCTATTTAACGGACGGGCACTGGGTGCCTCCTGCATGCCCCACATTCTGTGAGGCATTGGGGGTGCAGCGACTGCCCAAATCACACAGGCACTGACAAGTGTGGACAGAACGTGGCCATGCCTCGCTCACTGCCCTGCACCTGCCTTCTTGCCCACACCCAGCTTGACAAGCTCAGGACGATCATTGAGAGCATGCTGGCCTCGTCTTCCACGCTGCTGTCCATGAGCATGGCTCCTCACAAGACCCTGTCAACCTTGGAACCTGGCCAGATTGACCCTGAGGCCACCTGCCCTGCCTGCAGCCTGGACCTGAGCCATCAGGTCAGCACGCTGGTGCAGCGCTACGAGCAGCTCCAGGACATGGTCAACAACCTGGCAGCCTCCCGGCCTTCCAAGAAAGCCAAGCTCCAGAGCCAGGTGACTCCCACTGGCCCCCCTTCCTGGCGCGGCCACGTGTGCCTCACAGCGGGGAGCCACAGCCCAGAGGCCCAAAGAGCGGGGAGCGGCTGATGGAGCTTTAACTGGCCTAAGGGCCAGTTTTCCATAGTGGAGCCCTTTACTGACCCCACAGAAGTCCCTGGGCCTTTCACTAGGTCACAGCGAGGGCAGCAGCCGAGCTGGCTCTGGGGACAAGAGACCTGGCTCCGTGGCGGTGGGACAGCACAGCTGGCTGAGGGCTGGAACCGTGCACTCAGGTGCCTCAGGGGACACTGGCAGAGCTTTAGGGTTCATTGACTCCCCTTCACACCACTCTTCAGCCCCCTTCTCGATTCCCCACCAAAGGGCAGGCTTGCCGCTGGGGACAGGGAGAGTCACGAGTCCCTGAGTCCTGCCTCTTGGATCCTGGAGTTCAGATCCAGCCCAGGGCAGGTGGGGAGACTGTAGCCCACATCCCAGCTCTCGGGAGCCACAGGGCAGCGCACCACTCTGGAGCCTCGATCGCCTCTACTGGTCACCCCCAGCGGCAGGCCAGGTCCCTCAAGGCTAGACCATGGGGAGGTGGGGAACTGAAGCTCACATCTCGTTGGGTGGACACACAGAAAGAGCAGAGAGCCTCCCCACTATCGGGGGGAAATTGTGGAGAGCCAGAATGGGGTCCAAAGTTGGCCTACCTGCTGGATGATTTTTTTTTTTTTTTAATTTGAGTGAGAGAGAGAGTGAGAGTACACGAGCAGGGGAGCAGCAGAGGGAGAGGGAGAAGCAGGGAGCTCCCTGCTGAGCAGGGAGCCCAAAGCGGGACTCGATCCCAAGACCCCGAGATCATGACCTGAGCTGAAGGCAGACGCTTCACCGACTGAGCCACCCAGGCGCCTCTGGGTGATGTTTTAAGGGCCGATCAATCAGGGCAGCAGTACTGCCCAGTGGCCCCAGGGAGCCTGCCTTTGTGCCACCTGCCACAGGATGAAGAGCTGCTGGGCCATGTCCAGAGCGCCATCCTGCAGGTACAGGGTGACTGTGAGAAGCTCAACATCACCACCAGCAACCTCATCGAAGACCATCGGCAGAAGCAGAAGGACATTGACGTGAGGGGCCCGCAGGGCTGCCGGGGCGGGAGGCGAGGCCGTTCCCGTCCTGGCTCCTCATTCTCTGCTCTCTCGCCTCCCAGGCACTGTATCAGGGTCTAGAGAAGCTCGAGAAGGAAAAGGCCAACAGGGGACACCTGGAGATGGAGATTGACGTGGTAAGGGCCAGGCCTGGAAGAGCCGCCTTGTGTCCCACAAGGTCTCAGCGGTCATTCTTTGAAAGGCCAGGAGTGGAGAGGAGCCCAGACGGGGAGCTCAGTGTCCAGGCTTGACGCCTCAGGGCAATGGGGCCCCTCCATGGCTCTCTCCCACGTGGAAGGCCCCCTCCTCTCTTTCTGGGCAGAAAGCCGATAAGAGTGCCCTGGCGGCCAAAGTGAGCCGTGTCCAGTTTGATGCCACCACGGAGCAGCTGAACCACATGATGCAGGAGCTGGTAGCTAAGATGAGCGGGCAGGAGCAGGACTGGCAGAAGATGCTGGATAAGCTCCTGGTGGAGATGGACAGCAAGGTGAGGGCAGAGGGCAGCTCCTGTCAGCTGCAGATGGCCCACCCCAACCCGGCTTTCTCAGCGCTCACTGGTCACTGCCCTCCCCCACCCCGCAGCTGGACCGCCTGGAGCTGGACCCCGTGAAGCAGCTGCTGGAAGATCGCTGGAAGTCCTTGCGGCAGCAGCTCAAAGAGCACTCTCCACTCTACCAGGCAGACGAGGCGGCGGCCATGCGGAGGTGGGGCACGGACGACAGCGGGGGCTGGGGGGTGGGGGCGGGGTCCCCAGATGAACAGCTCCCACCGGCGTGTGGTGTGCTCTGGGGGAATGGCTGATCTCGCTGGACCATCCCACAGCTGCTGTGACAGAGTTTGAGAGCTTGAAAACTCTTCCAGCTTAGGCCGGTTCCTTAGGGCGGAGAAAGGGCGGGGAGAGAGGCTAAGGCTCTCTGGCACGGCTGTGCTCCGCGGGGCCGCCGTGTCAGCGAGCGGCCCACGGTCCCCAGAGCCGAGCCTGCTCGCGGGGGGGGCGGGGGGGGCGGGGGGCTGGTCCACGGCAGGCTGGAATCCCAGGGTTTCCATTATTGGCCGCCAGAGGGCCCCCGAGGTTTACACAGGGCATCCGTCAGGGGCTCTTTGAAACCCTGCTGGCTTTGGGTTAGGACAGGTGGGTGCTGATGGGCGCCCCAAAGCTGGCATGCCTAGGAGCTCGTGTGTTCCCAGGGGACTGGGACCAGATCTGCCTGGGGTGGCTCGGGGCCTGCCACCCTGGTGAGCCAAGCCTCCAGCCCGCCTGGCCTGCAGAGGGGCCATGGCCTGCTGTGTCCTCCGTCTCTCCCATTCCCGACCCTCTGGGCAGGGCACTCACCATCTGCGTGTATCCCACTCCTCACAGGCAGCTCTTGGCACATTTTCACTGCCTCTCTTGTGACCGTCCCTTGGAGACAGCTGTGACTGGACAGTGAGTGCCCACACCTGGCCAACCCCAGCTGGTGGCGGTCATGGGGGCGGGCCCAGCGGGGCTGTAGCTCCTCCATTCCCTACCTGCCTCCAGCTCTTGTCCTTCCTCGTCTCCTCTCCCCTGGGTCCATTCCTGTGTGCCTGGCCGCTCGCTAGCCCTCCGTCCTTCCCTGCGCCTCACCCTGGACCGGAAGCCTCCGCAGGCACGTAGCCTGTGGAGTCCTGAATTTGGGAATGGGATTTCTCACTCCCCAACCCGCCTCTTCTTTCTGTCCCTGCCCAGATTTATCCCTGTGACTCCTGTGGGCCCAGCCCTGCCTGGGCACCGTTCCCTCCGCCCCTACACTATCTTTGAGCTGGAGCAGGTCCGACAGCAGAGCCGCAAGTACGGGGCAGTGGGCTCCCGGGCAGGGCTTCACAGGCGAGACTGGGGCAGAGGCTGGAGGGCGAGTGTGGGGGGCTCCTCCTCTTCCTGGCTGGACAGCGGGGGGCACAGAGTGATTTCTGGGCTAGCCTCCCAGTTCTTCCCCGGAAGAGGAAGAATGGAGACCTACTTAGTAATCCCCTGCCTTTGAGTCCCTACTGGGGGTCCCGGTGGGACATTGCCAAGGGTGCTGGCTGCCTGGGGGGAGCTCCTCTTTACCTCCTCACACACCCCCCGGATGCTTCAGCTATCTCAGCAGCCCTGGCATGGGAGGAAGGGAGGGGATCTGACATCACCCAGCCAGAGGGTGGGCTCAGTGAGTGAGGGGGGACAAGGTGCGGAAGTATTGCATACTCCCTCGGGCTCCTGCCCCCCTCCCCGCTGCATTTCCATCTCCCAAGGATGAGGGTTCAGCAGTAAGGATGGTTTCAAACTGCCCTTTGGAGCCCTTGGGGTTTCAGGGAGGCAAGGCTAAGTGTGCAGGGCTTCTCCCCATTTCAGCTTCTGCCCTGCCCCATCTGTGGTCCCTCGGAGTGCTATGGGAAGGGCTCCTGCCCACACAGGGTCCTGCTTAAAAAGGCGCAGATAAAGGGGTGGAGTGGGCCAGGGTCTGAGTGTGGGCTCAAGCTGGTGTGGCCCCCTTGCCCCTCCCGTCTGCCTGCGCCCCACAGCCTAAAGCTGGGCGGTACTGCCCTCCCTCGGGGCGAGTTGGCGCACATGGAGCGGAGCGTGGGGCGCCTGCGCACCATGCACTCCAAGATGCTGATGGACATTGAGAAGGTGCAGATCCACTTTGGAGGCTCGGTCAAGGCCAGCAGCCAGATGATCCGGGAGCTGCTGCAGTCACAGTGCCTGAGCTCCCCCTGCTATAAACGGTAGGACCACACAGACTGGGCCGCTGGCCGCGGGGCTCAGCTTCTGCCCACCCACAGCCCTGTGAATGTCTCATCCACTGCTGGGGAAAGCCCTGCCAAGGACGGGTGGTGGGGCAGGGGGTAGAAAGAGGGCATCAGAGGTCTTCAGGATGGCCCAGAAGTGGCGTTGCTCGGCTCACCCATTCCCTTGCTCCTGCCCTGGCTCCCGGAGACCCCCGACACAGCGGTCCCACCTCTGGCTGGCCGGCCCCCACCATAGGTGGGTCGCAGGGGACACCTTCTCCCGGTGACTCTGCCGTCCCCGTCACAGGGTGCCGGAGACCGCCGACTACACGTACTCGAGTGGGCCCCGGCGCTGTGGGGGCAGCCACACCCTCACCTACCCCTACCGTCGCAACCGCCTGCAGCACCTGCCCCAGGGCCCGTACCCCCCCGACGAGGCTCGGATCGCCGTGAAGGTTCGGGGTGCGGCCTGCGAGTGAAGAGAGAGGGCCCTGACATGACCCCACGTTCTCAAGTCATTCTGGAAAAACCACCTAAGTCACCAGAAGGGGGCGGATGACGAGCCCTCTGCCCGGAGGCTGTTTCTGAAAAAGCCTCTGGTTCTTAGGCTTTGTTGGGAAGAATGCCATCCTGGCCACCTGCCCGTCTAGCACTACCATCCCCACCATGGGCCCTCTCTTCCCCCCGGCGCTGCCAGAGCCCTGGGGGAGGGTTCTGAGCACCGTTTGGTTCTGGGAGTCAGGAGAGGACGTCCCTCGGTGCCCCCCCGGCCCTCGTGGGGGAAGGACCGGAGGGCATGCTCCAGGTGCCGCAGGGTAATGGATGTCCCCCTTCCACCCCCACAGCATGATGAGGTGGATATCTTGGGCCTGGATGGACATGTTTACAAGGGACGGATGGATACAAGACTGCCAGGCCTCCCGACCAAGGACAGTGAGTGTCCCGGGGGCCCAGAGGCTCCTTGCTTGAGTCCCCGGGGCTCTGTCCAGTTCCTGGAAGGCCACGGGGCCCCTGGATCCTGGGTGCCTTCTCCTCCTCTACCTCCCTGATTGCAAGCGTCCTGAAAGCCCCAGGTCAGTGTCTGCGGGTGGGGGACAGCCGTCCACTCTCAGCCAATGAGCCGGGACGTCATGGCCGCATCTTCCTTGCCAGCGTTCCTCCTCGTGCTGCCTCGCCAGCTTGCCTGCCTCAGCCTCTGTTCCCAGCACCACCGGGGCCGGGTTCTGACCCTCCTCAGCCCTCCACCACTTGGAGAATTTCCCACCCCCCTGATGCCCACCCCCAGCAAGCCAGCCCGCACTGTTTGTCACTCCCCACCTGCTCTTAGAGCGCTGTGTGCACCTGTCTAGCCGCCTGCCCTCCTGAACTGTGAGCCCAGGTCAGAGCTCACCCAGCAGCAGGCACAGGGCTCCTGGGTGTAGGTCCCCAGAGCATATCTGAGTGGGTGTGGGGGGGTGGATGGACACACGGACATGAGGATGAATGGAGTGCTTAGAAGGGGCATAGCCATCAGTCCAGACCAGGAAGGACCCCGGCTGAGGCTGGCTGTGACCGGTGGCCCTGCAGCCCTCTCCCCATCCCCCATGGGTCCCCACAGAGCTCTCACTCGGCGTCTCAGAACTGACCCCACCCCCCCTTCGCTGTCCCCTGCCAGCCTCCGTCTCCGGGATGACCAAGCACAGGGCCAAGCAGTCGCGGCCCCACGTGCACAGGCAGCAGTCCCTGAGCGACAACGACCAGCTGCCCTCGCGGCCTCAGAGCGCTCAGATGCTGGCTCGCAACAGTCCAGGTAGCTTCCCTTCGGCTGGGGCAGGCTTCCAGGTGGCCTCCCCACTGCCCCGGGGGCTCTCCCGCTTGCCCCGCCGGCCCCCTTTCCTGCCCCTGATGGTCTCTGCCCTCATTTCCCTGGAGAGAGGAAGCACGTGGGAGCTGAGAGATGGGATGGGAGGGAGAAGAGAGAAAGTCCATCTTCACTGAGTTCCTGTTATGTGCCAGGGCTGTACTGTCCCCATGTCCCAGAAGAGGGAACAGGGGCAGGGTTGCAGCCCAAGGCTCTGGCTCCACACCCGAGTCCTGCCCCGGCTCACAGAGGCTCACTCTGCTGGAGCTGGTGCTCAGCTCTGGGCAGCAGCTGGTGGGCACGGGGCCGTGACATGGCCCCCCGGGAACCTCTCAGTCCAACCTTGTCTGGGGAGGAGCTTCTCCTCACCCCCAGGCCTGGAAGGTCCCTCGAGTCCCTGTTCTCCCCCTGAGGGGCTAAATCCTGCCTGAAAGTCTGGGGGCTAAGGGGCCCCCAGGGTCCAGCCACACGTGGGGGCCAGAGAGGGACATAGGCCTGGAGCCACGAGGCCGGATCACCTTCAAGTGACTCTGAGCAAGTCCCCGCCCGCCCTCCAGACCTGTTTCCTCATCTGCCCAGAAGGGGTGCTGGATTGGTGCCACTCAGAGTTGGGGCACCCAAGAAAGGGGATCTAACGAAAGGGGCTGATCTTCTTCCTACAGAAAGTTACGTTCCCCCAACACTTTGCAGATGCCTGCAGGCGGTTCAAGGGCCACTCCCCGCCTTCCCCCACCCCTGTTAAAGGCCCAGCCCTAGATGCCCTTTACCACCCATTCCAGTTCCAGCGCTCAGTGAGCGCCTGGAGGAAGCGGAAACAGAAGCGATAGCCCTGGTCATGGCACCTCGCCTCTAGTGAGGGTTCTCACCAGCCAGGCACTGTGAAGGGCTTTACACGTTCGAACGGGTTTTAATCCTCACACCAACATTGAGAAGTAGGGACCACTGTGAGCATCACTTATAGCTGAGAAAATGGAGGCACAGCTAGGAAGCAGCGGGAGTGGAATTCAGACCTAAGTTGTCTGCCTCCAGAACCTATGCTGGTCACAACGCGTGGCAGGTGACTCAGTGGCGGACAGGCCGGGACAGACGACTCGGTGGCGGACAGAGTGCAGGGCTGCGATTGCGTTCTTGGGGGCACTTAACTTCCTCCTTCTTGGCACTCCACTGTCTACTCTGAGGGCACCTAAAATGTTAGGGGAGCAGGAGAGAGAGAGAGAGAGGGCAGGCTTAGGAACAATTCCTGCACCTATTGGTGTGAATAGTGCCTCAGTAGCCCCTGCATTACTAGAGGAAACATCACTTAAGAGGCAGGCTCTTGGCCACCGACGGAGGGCTTGATTATTTTTAACTCCCAGAGATTAGCAAGGAGCTCTGTTCAGGAGCTCCCATGCCGGCTTGCACTGCCCACCACAGCCCTGCGGGGCCCCCTCTCCAGCATTCTGCCCGCCCCCCAATCGGCCTGCACTTCGTGCAAGCTGGGGAGGGCCTGGCAGGCTGCAGTGGGTGTGGGGCACAGTGGGACAGAGCCACCTCAGCGCCCCCATGTCTCACAGCTCCTCCTCCTCCACGGAAAGACAGACCCTTGTCCTCCGAGGGGCATCTGGCCCAGCCCAACGCAGCCCACCCGCCCAGCCCCAGCGAGATGGAGATGCAGATGGACATGCCTCCCGGGGAGGGGCTTGAAGAGCCCACCCGGGGGCCGCGGTCCACCACTGCTCATTGACCAAAGTTATTAATAAATGTTTGGGAAGAAGCTCGGGGGCAGCGAGGCTTCTGTGGGCTTGGCTCGAGAAGATGGAGTGGAAGGGGAGGGACCCAGCCCAGGTCCAGGTCGCCGGCCTTCAGTTATTGGACAGGTCCGACTTATAGCCTGAGAATGAGACCATGACCCACCCCCCCTCCCACCGCAACAGATGAAGCTACTCTCCAAGGGTGCGGGGGCTTCAGGAGAAGCTGCAGAGGCCAGACCCCAGACCCGGGGGCTAAGGACCCACTCTCACCCCTGTCAGCTCTCTCCTGACCTCAGCGGGACCCCGAGGCTGCTGCCTTTTCCGGTCTGGGGATGCTGGCCCACAGGGTGGCCTGGCCGACTGGGGCGTTCGGGAGAGGTTGGGGTTCGTGGTGTCCGTGCACCAGCCGTGCCATGCAGCCAAGGTGAGGGTGGCAGCGCCCAGCTCCTGGCACGACGTCCCGGGGGGAGCAGGTCACCTGGGAAGGTTTCGGTTTGCTGGCCTCTGCAGCTTACCTTTGAGCAGCTGCTGCAGAGGCAGAGGGGCTGCCTGGCCTAGGCTGGTTCCCTGCTCCACTCACCCCTCCCCAGAAAGAGCAGAAGGGTGTCGGGAGGGGGTTTGACAGGTGACTGCCATTTGCCCAGAAGCCTCCAGGCCTAGCCTTTGTCCTGCCCCAGCCCGCTGGGCTCCACTAGCCCCAAACAGGCACGAGGGTTCACTGCTACCCTGAGTCCCGTGTGCTAAGGGTCTTGGCGGGTTTGAGGGGACAGAGGAGTGAGGGGCGGGGACTGAGCTCAGCAGGTGCAGCAACTGTAAGGGACGAGCCCCCAGGCCCCACTGGAACCCTGGGCACAAGTGAGAACTGCCCTCCCCCTGAGGCCTCTGAAGTCACAGAAGCAGCTTTTCTGTCTTCAGGTCTGTCCTCATGGGGGGCCCCCACCCCCAGTCCCCATCACCCCGACATGGGAAGGGGATGTCTCACACAAGAGGCTGCTTCAAGCTGTCAGTGGATGGGGTGACATGACACACGAAAGTGTGGCAGGAAACTGCTCAGAAAAGGGTTTCTCCCCAGTCCCATGTGGGCAAAGGAGGGTGGGGTTGGCTGGGGGTGTCATGGGGTAGGGCAGGTGCTCCCTATGGGGTGGGGGGCCTTCCCCCTACCTTCCCCATGGGCTGAGATCCCATCCGTCTTCATGCAATGATCTAATGCTCTGGCTAGACAAGAGGGGAGCAGCTTGAACCTGAGGGCCCGGGTCGGCAGGCCTCACACCAGGCGCCCTTTCCTCCCTCCTCCCGGAGCAGGGGGCGGGGCCAGCTCCAGCCCCTCTGCCCCTGCTCGGGCTATTTCTCACTTTGCCTGAGAGATGTCAGAAGGTTGCCAGCTCAGTGTCCCTGGCCTAGAATCCAAACTCACCATCTCGGCAGGGAGGGGCAGAAGCAGGCCATCCCAGCCCTCCACACCCAGGCTTCCCTGCGCAGGCAAGGACCGGGAGGGGAGGACGTTCCCCAAGCGGCGCAGGCCAGCCCCCATCCTGGCACCTGGGCCAGGCCGCCCACCCTCCCCAGGCTGTGGTCCCAGCGTGGCCGCCTACGTGCCCTCCAGGGACTTCCCCTTGCAGGCCCGGAAAGCACAGGTGGGCTGGCTGAGGGGGGAGGCCGGGAGGAGGCCCAGGGGTTTCCAATCAGGAAACAAAACTGAAAGGACTAACCCAGCCTCAAAGTAAACCATCCCATGCAGAGGGGCTGAGGGCAGCTGCGGGCAGGTTCCGCCGGGCTCTGCAGGGGCCGCTGGGCGGGCAGGCGGGGGTGGTGGGGGGGTGGCCTGGCTTACTGCCCGGGGCCCTTCTCAGGTGTCACTCCCACTTTGGGTATGAACCTCCAGCCCCTGCGGTCCCAACCTACAGCAGGGCCGATCACAGGGCTCTGGGCCCTTGAGGAGGGAGAAAACAAGCCCTCCCCCCCCACGCTACACACACGTGTTGAAGGGGCCTTGGGGGGCAGGGGGGTGCAAGGTAGCATCCCTCCTCCCCAGCATGAGGCTGGAGAAATCCCAACCCTGGGGCCAGTCACCACCTCCTCCAGCCCCACCTCACCACCCGCACTGCCGGATCATTCGAGCAAAGGCCCCACTGGGCCAGGAATCCCCAACACAGCTTCTGTTCTAATGGCTAGAGGCTGTGGGGAAGGTGGGAAGGGAAAGGAAGCCAGTCCCTTTGGGGACCCACCCTGTCTGTGGATCCCAGACAGCCCTGGTTGACCTCTGGGGGATGGCCGCTCAACATGCACTCAGGGCCAGGCTCCCCCAAGAAGCTGAAGATAGGAACAGAAGGAGTGGGCCCGGCGGGAAGATGCCTGGGGGGGCCTGAGCGGGGGGCTGCCAGGGGCCACAAAGTGGAGGAGTAGCTCCCCCCCACCGCAGACAAGGCTTTAGGGCCAAGCGCCAGCCTGTAGCCGGCTACACGGCAAGGGCCAACAAGGGGAGAGGGTCGCGGAAACCAGTCAGGCCCAGGCCCCACTCTCCCTCCCATACTCAACTGGACCCAGCTGGTCCCATCAACCCCCCCTGGTCTGGACACCCCTTCTCCGAATATCCAGACCAGCCACATGGCACCCAAGCCCCTCCCCGCTCACAGCACACCAGGAGCCCCACCCGCCCCTTCCCAAGGAGAGCCCGGGTTTCCTACCAAGGCAAATAAAGGCACCGCAAACTAGGGAAGTTAGAAAAGTCTCTTTTAAGTTTTTAAATTAAAATTTCACCCTGGTGAGATGATTGATTTGGGAAGTAAATCCAAGGCAAGCTCTCCACTCTGTCGGGTGCGACACCCAGTGGGAGAGGCAGGGCGGCCGAGGAGCCTCAGGACCCCTGCTAGGCAGAGCCCGAGTCTCTGGCCCAAGCCGGCTCTTTAGTTCTGCACAAGCCCCGCACATCTGGCTGGCGACGGGTGACACCAGAAGAGACCCGGGGCTGCAGGGCCCCTGAGGAGCCAGCCACGGAAGTCCGGTTAGGGAGAGCTCGTGATGGCAAGGGGCCTCCGCACCTTCGGCCGACAGGCGCTTCAGGGAGCCCCTGCTGTGGAGCTCCTTGAGTGGATCCACGGTGGTCCTCTTGATTCCCGAAGGCGTGACCTCTGAGAGGCAGCTAGCAGACCCCTCATGACTGCAGGATCACCCCACCTGGCTTCCAAGCACCTGGCTTCCAAGCACCTGCCCTGGGACGAGGGGTGGAGGGAAGGGGTGCTGGCCCAAGGGGACGCTCTGGCCCTTCCCTGCTGACCCCAACACCTCGGTCAGCCAGCCCCATTCTCACATACATTAGTTATATTTATATTTTCATATATATTATAGTTATATATTAAAAAGAGAAAAAAACTTGTCTGAAGAGAAACTCCTGAAGGACCCAAGTGGCTCAGGAAGTTTACTATCCCCCCCCAACCCACAAAAATTATTTTATAAAATCTTCCAGTGCGATCTTCAGGAAACCCCCACCCGCCCCGACTCCCCCCACCCCGGCCCTCCTGTGTCCCCACGACCCTGGACTGCCCCCCCGCCCCCAGCTCCAGCCCAGCGCCCGGCAGCATCCAGTCTCATCTCTGGCCATCCATGGCAGCCATGGCTTTCTGCTGGGCGCCACCCTGCTGCGCTCCGGGGGGCCACGTGGGCTGTGGGTGGTGGAGGTGGTGGAAGCTGTGGGCCGTGGGGGAGGAGGGCGGGATCCAGGCGGCCTGGTGGCTGGGTGGGGACGAGGCCCAGAAGGGGCTGAAGCTTGCAGGGGGGGAGCAGGCCACGGCCGTCATGGGACTATTGCTGCCCTGCAAGCCCTCGGAGGCACGAAGCTTGGAGAACATGGCCAGTGCGTCAGGGAAGTTGGGCGGTGTGGCAGGTGTGTTGCTTGGGGTGCACATCTGCTGGGAGAGAACACAGGTGTCGGGAAGGTTATGGGCACACGCCACCCAACTCCGAGCCATGGCCAGTGGACCCCCAACAGAGCCTACGGTGGGGCCCACCCAGGCCGGCCCCTCCTCCATTCCCATTTTCCCGTCCACGGGCAGCTTCCACCGAACAGAAGCACCCTTCTCGCCCTGAGCCAATACAAACAATAAGGACAAACCCCGACAATTTTTATCAACACCAAAGAGTGTTTCCTGAATGCCGGGCAGGGATGCCCCCGAGGAGTGTCTGCAGCAAAGGGTTAATTCCAACCAGAAGCCAGGGTGTCAGATTCAAGTGAGGACAAAAGAGCAGCCCAGGACACCAGTGCTTAGCGCCTCAGCCTGGGTAAGAAACCAGCTGGCTCCCTCAATAATCCGCCCTCAGATGATCCGAGGTTGCTGGTCAAAGGAAGGCAGCCAGACCCAGGGTCTCCCTCCTCTGCCGAGGGAGGAGAAGAGAAGGTGCACCTTCCCAGCGTCTGGGCTCACTCCACACTCAACAGCACCAGCGGGCAAACCTTGGAGGCTCTGTCTCATGATCTCACTTGTCACAATGCCCAGGCACAGATGAGGAAACTGAGGCCAGGAGCTCAACTCAACGGACCAAAATACACCCGCTGCAGGCTACAGGCTGCGGAAGATGGGATTCCTGGGCTCAGATTCCCAGGGCGGCGAGGGGGCCTCCCAGACCTGGGGGCCCCAGCTCTTCCATCTCTAGCCAACCCTGACTCGTCTGGGCTTCACGCCTGGGCTCCCCGAGGACAAAAACCAGGGATTTGGGTTTTCTGTGTCCCCAGCATCTCCTTCATGATGCGTTGGCGGGATGCTGGCAGAGTCTCAGCCTGTTCAGTCCCCCTCAGCCCTCCTCCTGGGGGGCAAACCCCCCAAACTCTCCAGTATCCCCCACCCTTTCTGATCAGGGACCCCAGCCGGGAAGGGCAAGGACTGGGGTAGGGTGCTGGACTGTGACTGGCGCCCCCCCCAACCCCCAGCAGCATGGTGGGGCCGGGGGGGGGGGGAGGAGGTGCCACCCATAAGTCTCTCCCAGGACCCTGGGGAAGAGGCAGCAGAGAGCAAGGCCTACACAAAGCCTGTTCTGACCTCACAGCAGCTTCTCCCTTTCCCAGGAAGCCAAGGGAGTCCTTCTTTGAATTTCTCCTAATTTTAGCAACACCAGCCCCTCCCCCAGGCACGGGGCTGGGGGAGCAAGATTCTAGGGCTCTTCACCTCGCAGAGGGAGCTTTTCACAGCTCTGCAGTTAAATCCCAGCCAGAAATGGGGAGGGAGGCGCATCTGTCCTGTTAACTGGGCCAGCACCCTATCAGCAGCCAGGGGGCTCCAACCATTGTCTTCCTCAGGGGCGGCCACAGGAGACCCAGCAAGCCTGGCCCCACCCAGACCACTTCCCTCCTCCCTCCACGATTCCCCGCCCCCCACCCCAGGGCTGACTTCTCGGCAGCAGGAAACAATGAATGGGGGGTTGGGGGGAGAGGCCAATTGCATCACAGCATCGTGACTTCCCCAGTTGACCAAGCCAGTGAAGCCGGTCTCAAGAACCACCCTGCTGCAGGGAATGGCCTGGCTCGCCTGGACCAGGGGCCTCCTGTGCCCACCTGGCTGTGTGAGCTCGGGCAAGTTCCTTAACCTCTCCGAGGTTCGCCGTACTTCGGTAAAAGCAGGGGTTTGGACCAGATGCTTGCAAAGCCCCTCCAGCTCTTTGCTTCTAAAAACTATGGACAGAGCCCACTGCACCCTGCTTCCAATCCAGTGCCTCACTCTTCTCAGTGCCCCTCAATTCAACCCGGAGCCCCCCCTGTCTGGGAGGGTGCCTCCAACTGTGTGACTACACAGTAACCCACTGGGACAATCATTTATCAGTTACTCGTGCCCTGGGGTCACTTCTGGTATATTGCTATTATGCCATCACTGTTCTCTTGCTTTATTTAACTTTTTCCTTTGATTTATTCTCTCTCAAAAAATTACAGACTCCTTGAGGGCAGGAATGGCATTCTCCACTGTGCTGATGAAGTACTCAATACGTGCTGTATTGATGGATACACCGATTATAATGTCTGTTACAAAACCGGCCTTGAGGGAAGCTGTAAGAGATTATAATCCCTGGGCGCCTGGCTGGCTCAGTTGGAAGAGCATGCTGACTCTTGATCTTGGGGTTGTGAGTTCCAAACCCCATGTGGGGTATAGAGATTACTTAAATAAATTAAAAAAAAAAAAAGATTATAACCCCTTGGGATTTGCAGAGAAAGAACAACAAGGTCTAAAGGGGCCAGCAGTCCCGGCTCTCCTGGGTCAGCCTCCCTATTCACAGCACCGCGGAATGGCTGTGCTGGAAGTCCCTGGGCTGTTTCGAATGGCCACAAGTTGGTGGAGCAAACCTCAAGGCTCTCTTGAGAGACAGGAGGCAGGGTGCTCCCAGGCTCTACTGCAAGGTGGGAGCCAGAGCTTTCCCATGGTCAAGTGCAGGGGAGGGTCTCCCGGAGATGACCCCTCTTGGTTTACAAGGAACCTGGCCTTAGCTGCCACGGCCCCGCAGCTCCTGCAGCTCCCCCAATTCTCCCACCGTATTCCAATACGTTTTCTGTCTTTTGATTTATACACAGCATGAGCCATTCCAAGCAGAAAGCCGGTTAAAAGGTCAAGATAGACCCTTCTACTTGTCCTTTGTAACTAGATGAAAACAGGGCACCAGGGACAACACGCAGCAGAGGAACCATTTCAGCTCCTCCAGGAAAGGCAGCAGCTCTGAGAAGGGAGCCACGGGCAAGGACACCAAGTGTTAAAAATGCCAAAAATGCACTCTGAAAGCCACAACAGATCTCCTGGGGAATAATGTTTTACAATCCCTATGGTGGAGCCCAGTCCCTCCTCCCACAGCAGAGCTAATAGGTAACTAGGGGGGTGGGGTGGGGAGGGGAGGGGAAGGCATTCAAGCTTCTAAAGTGAAAGCGATGTCTTGTGTCCCCGGAAAGCAGGGCACCCCACTGGCCAGGAGGGCAAAGGCTCAGGCCGAGGGGGCCAGCTTGGAAAAGAGAAGAAAGCAAATCCAGACCCGAACCGCTCTGTTTTCTGTACTTTGTGTCTTTACATACTGAAATGAAATGCAAATTCTCGGCCTTCTCGTGTCAAAATCCCTCCGCCCTCCACACTCAGGGCATGTCCCTTTTCCAACAACAGGAAAGAGAGAACATACCTCTCTGGGTAGAGCCCAGCTCCCTGAGCCAGGGTGGATTTATCCCTTTCCTGTTCCCTGCAGAGCTGGCTTGTTTGGATGGGGGGCTACCACTCCAACAGCAAGCCGGAGCTCCCGGTAAACACAGACACCCCAGCTCCCGGCGCCCTCAGGGCCCTTCACTCGGGCTCCCAGTTCCCCCAGACCGAGTAGTTATTAGCCGAGCCCCCTCCCCACGCCCCGCCACCCGCTACTGCCCGGCCACCCCGCCCTCCCGCCCGCTTGCCCCGGGGAGCGCGCCCGGCCCGGGCCTGAGGTCGAGGGAACGGCAGCCCGGGAGGCCGGGCCACGAAGTTGGGCGAGCCGGCCGGCCCCGGGAGCCGCTCTTTCCTGGAAGACATTTTGGCTCTTTGTTTACATCGCGGCGCGGCGCTTCCCGGCAACATGGCTGTCACCGCCGGCGGCTGACAGCGGCCCCCCGGCCTGCGCCCTCGGCCTCCGGTGGGCTGCGGGCCGCGGAGGACGCCCCAGCTCCCCGCCCGCCGGCGCCGGGACCCACTTACCATCTGGTGGTGGTGGTGGCTGTTGGGAATGTTGGTTTCTTGGAAAAACGTGCTCAGGGCGGTCTGCAGACAAACACAGCGGCAGGGCGGCGGTTAACGGGGCCGGGACGGGAAGCCCCCCCCCCCCCCCGCCAACCACCACCCAGCCGGTCCGGCCCCGCGAGCAGGGCTCCTCCGCGGTGTCCCCTCGGACAGCCCGGCCCGGCCTGCGGCGCGCCAGGGGGCGTCCCCGGGCCGCGCGCCGATGTGTGTGTTGCGGGGGGGGGGGCTGCCGCCGGCAGGGCCCTCCGCGCCGTCCCCGGCTCCGGGCCCGCGCCCCACGCGAGACCGCGCGGCCGCCGATCGCCTGGCCGGGCGACATAAATAGAGCTCCCCGTCCCCGGCGGCGCGCCGCCGGTCGCTCCCGCGCCTCCCGCCCCCCCCCACCCCGACCTCAGCCCGCGCGCACCTCGAACTGCCAGTGGGCCGCCTGCAGCAGCTGCTTCGCCTGGTCGGCCGCGCAGCCCGCGGCCAGCACGAACTGGTTGATCATGACCTGGTGCCGCAGCTCGTCCATGTTCACCGACATGGCTCCGGCCGCCGCGCGATCCCGGCTCGGCGGCCGCGGGAGGCCGGCCGCCCTCGGCTCGCGCTCGCCGCCGCCCGCCCGCGGCCTCCGGACCCTCGCCGCCCGCCGCACGCCGCCCGCCCGGCGAGTGTCCCGGTCCGGCTCCCGCGGCCGCCGACACCACAAACAACGGCGCGGGGCGGGGCTGGTGTCCAACGTTCGGGGGCCGCGAGCCGCCGCCGCTGATTGGCCCGCGCCGCTCGGCCTGCGCCCGACTCTGGTGCGGACGTTCGATTCGAATCCTGCGACCTGCGGCCCGCACTGTTTCTCTTTTCGCCCGGCCGCGCCCATTGGCGGAGGTCGGCGCCGTGGGGCTGCCCGGCATTGGTCGGCGGCTGTGTTTTGGCCCGTCCGGGCTCCTGGTTGGCCACGGCCAGGAGTTTGGGGCGGAGCCGCGCGCGCTGATTGGCCTCCCGTGGGCCCGTTTGAACTCAACTTGAAAACCTTGAGTGTCTGCTGATTGGCCGAGGGCCCTGTGTTTGCTGTTGTAGGCTTGGGGGTGGTGCGGCCAAGTTCATTCATTACTTCATTGAAACTGAACATGCTCAGCTGGAAAAGCAAGACAGAGTGGCTTTGACTCATTTCCTCTGAAAGATGTGGTCATCTCGAGAAACAGAATGATCAAAATAGAAAACAGACAGAGGCCTTGCAGTTGCTCAAGTCCAAAAATTGTTTATTTTTTTAAGACCTTCAAGCAGCTCTACTTTTTTTTTTTAGCCTTTTATTAAAATAGTACCGGCTTTCTGCCTCCTTGCAGTCACTATCCTCCCCAAAGGCCGAACAGTCTCTTCCTGGTTTTTAGACCAAAAACTTTGCTCTCTGAAGATGTAAACTAATGTTAACATGCACTAAGCATAGTTGCAAAGGGGAATAATTAGTAACTTTTTCAGTCAATATCGCAAGCCGGGAACTTTTCTTTTTCTTAAATCGCTTGACCTAGCTGAAGTTTTAATTTCTACCATCTTTCTAAAAATAGTGTTTCTAGGGGCGCCTGGGTGGCTCAGTTGGTTAAGGATCTGCCTTCAGCTCGGGTGATACCCGGGTGCTGGAATGGAGCCCCTCGTCCAGCTCCCTGCTCAGCGGGGGGTCTGCTTCTCCCTCTGCGGGGCCCCCCCCCCGCTCTCTCTTCAAATAAATAAATAAAATCTTTAAAAAAAAAACCCAGTGTTTCTATACCAGCACTGGCTCTCAACCTTAGCCATTTAAAAACAAGATTTGTTTATGTGTGCTGGGCCTCCATCTTCTGGATAAGGATGTGACCTTCAGGGATGCCTGTCTGTCTCAGTAGGAAGAGCGTGTGACTCTTGATGTTGGGATTGTGAGTTCGAGCCCCACCTTGGGTGTAGAGATCACTTAAAAATAAAATCTTAAAAACAAAAAAAAAAAGGGGGGGTTGACCTTCAGGGCTGTGTCTGGGAATTGTAGGCGTGGGGAAAGAACTAGGAGTTGAAGCGGACGGAGGAAGGGGCAGAGAGGTTACAAAGGTAAATATTGCTAGGGATTCACTGTTAGAATTCCTGTTTCTGAAAAACTTAGCAAGTTTTGGATCTGAAATACCAATCCCACGGTATATTGAAATTAGTTAAGGGTCTGCAGAATAGGAGGCTAGAAGAAAGCAAGCCATGGTTCTATTTTGACTTTGCCTAAAGTGAATGTAAGTCTCTAAGAAAACTTGACCATATAAAAAATAAAATATAAATAAGAGAAAAAATTACACCCGATGTTTATGTACTGATAGTAAAACAGCCTCGGGCATTATAATGAGCTTGTCCCATTTAGTCTTTTTGTTTGTGTGCTTGCTTGTTTGCTTGTTTATTTTGAAGGGGAAGGAGTCAGCTTTTTGACTGCTTCTTTTGCCATAATGAAGCGCACACGGGCTGAGCCCCAGAGTGTGGCTGGAGAGTCAAGTACAGCTTGCAGCCCTTCCCTTCCAGTAATTGCAAGGTGAAAACAAAAGTGAGCAGCCAGCAGCTTGTATTACCAGGGAGCTCAGGCCATAAGCAGCCCCAGAACGAGGAAGTACTGTCATTGTGGGGTTCCAGTTTTCACAAGTACATACAGGTGGCAAGCATGCCACGACCATGAGTGGTAGGATTTACCTGGGCAGAGGCATTTCAGCCTGCAGGATCCCTTGGGTCTTAATTAAGAAGTTCTCCAGGAAGACCAGTGTCCTGAAAACACCAAAATTACCACCCCCTGCTCCCACACCCCCAGAGAGAGGGAGAACAACTGTCTCTGATCTTGGCTGAGAGAGATGGGAATGCTCAGTCAATAGTTTGGCTTCTGAGAATCTGGTTGGAGATGAATTTGGGCATGGCTTCCCCTTCTCAGGCTGGTTAACACAAGAGTGTCCCTCTCCTGGGAGCGCAGGGGAGAATGAATGAGGTCATGTTTGTAGAGGGCTTTGAGCTGCTGGGATGAAAGCAACTCTCCAAGTGCGAGGTATTATTAACCGAAGGTATCATTATTTTAATCTGAGAGGACAATGTGCGGCAGGTAAAACAGAGCAATAAAAACCTGCCCATTAATAACAAGTCAAGGGGCGCCTGGGTGGCTCAGTTGGTTAAGCGACTGCCTTCGGCTCAGGTCATGATCCTGGAGTCCCGGGATCAAGTCCCACATCGGGCTCCCCGCTCCGCGGGAAGCCTGCTTCTCCCTCTCCCACTCCCCCTGCTTGCGTTCCCTCTCTCGCTGTCTCTCTCTGTCAAATAAATAAATAAAATGTTTTTTTTAAGATTTTATTTTATTTATTTGAGAGAAAGAGTGAGAGAGAGAGAGCACAAGAGGGGGTAGGATCAGAGGGAGGAGCTGACTCCCCGCCGAGCACGGAGCCCGATGCGGGACTCGATCCCGGGACTCCGGGATCATAAACTCTTAAAAAGAAAAGAAAAGCAGGGTCGGAGAGGTTAAGTGACTTGCTCAAGGTCACTCAGGTAGCTCCAGGTGGAACTGAGCTCTGAACTCGGCTTCGTGTATTTACCCGCAAAGCTGGTGCTCTTAAATATCATAATCTACTTTGTATCCCTGCCTAGCCCCTGGCATCCACCTTCTCTCCTCCCTTGGTGTTACTAGAAAGATAGAAAAGCCTGTCTGGGTTGTTGGAAGTAGCAGGAAGGTCAAAGCCATTCTGCAAGTGATGAGTTCATGCTGTTTTACACCAGATTACATTTTCACCAAATGTCACATGTCCCCCAAGGGACAAAGGCCATACCACTCCCAACATAGTAAATGGCATTTCCTAAAAGCAGCACTGGGGGCCTGCACTCTGTCCTGTGCCAGCCAACTGGGTGATAAGGTGGCCTCACCTCCTGTTGCCAGGTGTGTCTCATGGTAGGTGAGTCTCTGACAACCTTTCGAAGGGACACTGGAGGTGGGGTCTTTGCCAAAGGGGAGAGGAAGGCAGGGTAGAGAGACAAATTTCTAAGGAAGGTTCTCCTTCTCAGGGGCCTTCGATTGTCCACTTGAACTCAGGCTCCCAGCTACTTTCTCTCGATGGTCTAGGAATTGACTGGCGTGGAGCTGGGCCTCTGTAGCCTCACCCTTGCATTCAAAAACATGGGAGATCCATTGCTGTGGCAGCTGCTGCTTCAAGTTTTGAGACAGCCTTCTTACCTGAGCCAAACTTTTTTTTTTTTTTTTGAGAACTATATCACACACCAAGAGTTCGTATATAACCTATGCGTGGTTTGAGGAATAATGAACAATCACCCACGTACCAACACAGAACCTAAGATGTCCAAGACTCTCACATGAGCCTCCCCAAAAGCATACCTTCCTTTCCTCCCCAGAACTTAATCCTCATATTTGCATTAATCATTCCCTTGCTTTTCTTTGTCCTTTACTCCTGTAGGTATGTATCTCCAAACAATGCGCTGTGGGTGTGACAGATTGATTCTTTTGCATAGCCCTTCTGCCTCCATCCCTCTCTTCATTAACTCTGCTGGGTGAGCTCTGTGGATCCCCTCCCCCCACCCCCCCACCCCCCCACCCCCGCTCCCACCCTTTACCAACATGGGTCTCTTGCAAACAGGGCTGGCTCTCTTGTTCTCTCTTCCATGACCCCAGACAGCAACTCTGATCCAAACTAGCAATCATAGATGGTTAAGAAGATAGGAAGGCTCCTTGGGGGAGGAAGAAGAGAAGCTGGGAAGGATTCAGGTAGATAGAAAGGAGAATGAAAGGAATTTTCAGAAGGGAGAACAGTACGAACCAAGGCACAGAGTTCCTTTGAAAGCTAGTTCATAGCAAAGAGTTTTCAAGCATCTTTTGGGAGACATAGGGTGGGGGCGATGCTAAGCTTGGATAGGCAAGGGTTAGAGTGCACCCTCTCTAGAATGTGGGGTAGGAGGGCATGGTTAGTATCCTTCCCTTTGTTTCAGAAAAATGGCACATGCTTTCTCAAGGCGGTGCAGAGACTCTTCAAATTAATCAGGTCAGGCTAAGCTCTGTTCAGGTAAGTACAATCCGAAAGTCTTACTTCTCACCAATACAAAGTTTGCTGCAGTTTGGTGACTCTCAAGAAGAACTGCCCTCTGGGCAATGACCCGATGACCCAGACTGTGGGAGTTTCCACAATCCTGAAGCTCCCAGTTGATAAACTCTAGAGCCCTTGGGTGGCTGCCTGTTTTTATAAATAAAGTTTTATTGGAACCCAGTTACCCTTATTTGTTTGTATTATCTATGACTGCTTTTGTACTACAGCAGAGCTGAGTAGTTGCAGTATGGATCACAAAGCCTAAAAGGTTTCCGATCTGTCCTTTGCACTATGTGGAACATTCCAGCAGGCAACGTGAGTGCTGGAGAGTCGAGCCTTGGCAATTACGTGTTTTAGCCCAAAAGTAACACACATCTGTTCGCGGTTCCTTGTCCAGAAGAATCACGTGGCCTCTCCTAACCCAGGGGGAAGCAAGAAATAGAAGAGACTCATATTGATGAGCATTATTACCATCAAACTGCCATGTGGCTTTTCCACAGGCACCAGGCTGTTGCGCAGTGAGGATGAGCCTATTTTCACCTGCTTATCTCTAAATCCCAGAGGCCCAGAGGGAATTTACATGGCCTAGGACTTGAGCAGTGCGGAGGGCAATGTTGAAGAGGTCTGGAGTTTCTGATGAGTTGCTGCTTGAGGTTTCAGGAATTTTCAGGAACACAGGAAGTCAGGGCAAGTCCTGGAATGGACGTGTTTGGTTAAAATAAAGTCCCTGATCTTTTTTTTTTTATTGCAAGTTTGGCAGTGATAGGTGCCCTTCTCCTCTAGGAACACAGGGCACCTTGGGGTGAAATTTGGACGTGTGCTATTTCCTGACCCCAAAAGCCCAGGCCACACAGATCATTTCTTGGACCAAGCACGGGTGCTGTAAATGAACCCAGGGCAGTGTTCTGCATAAAGAGGAAGGAAGTAGTTACTGAGAACAAGAGCACTGCGTTGCACACGACAGAATTGGGAAACCACCAGAATGTGCCTCATCACCAGCAGTGCCCAGGCCTGGCCTGCCCCTGGGGACCGAGAGCAGTTGGAGAAAATCCTGTGTCCTGCCCTTCGGGAGCCTCCAGACCAAAGCTACCCCACTGACCAGACTGGGTACGGAGCCCAGTCAGCAGAAGGGACTGCTCCAGGAGATAGGGCGTCTGTCCAGGCCTGAAGGCAGTTACAAAGCACAGCGTCCACAGAGAATATCTGCCAGAGCTCTTGGAGAGAAGTTTAAGGCCAAAAAGGATTTCTATAGACAAGAGGACATGGAGCGTCAAAGGGCTTGTTGAAAAATGGCCCCAAAGGAAAAAAAAAAAAAGGTCCTAGTTCAGATAAGGGGATGATGTAGAAGGAAGTGGGTAGGATAAGGAAGACAGATTAAATATGGAGGGAGCAAAGCAGAGGTGGGGGTGGAGGGAGGGTCCCGTGCATTGCCCTTTATTACTGGTGGCACTGCGGATGGAACCACTCTGCTAACTTGGGGACCAGCAGGCCTGGTACTGGGACAGGTTTCCTATGGAAGCTGGTAGGACAGGCAGTCTGTGGGGAAGACCGGGGGCTTTTGGACTCAGATGAACCTCAGGTAAGTTCCGGCTCCCTACACCTCCTTGAGGGAGCTTCGGTTTCCCCACCCAGGAAATATAACAGAGCTAATCTCTTAGTGTTGTTTTAAAGATTCAGTGAGATAATCCATTCAAAAGTGCTTGGATGGAGTGATTGCTCAAAAATGATCATTCTTGGGGCACCTGGGTGGCTCAGTCGGTTGAGCGACCAACTCTTGGTTCCAGCTCAGGTCATGATCTCGGGGTTGTGAGATCAAGCCCTGCATGGGCTCTGTGCTCAGGGTGGGGAGTGAGCTTGAAATGCAATCCCTCTCCCTCCCGCCCCTCCCCCCCACATGCTCGCTCACTCTCTCAAATAAATAAATAAAAATCTTAAAAAAAGAAAGAAAGAAAAATTATTATTCTTTGGAGCACCTGGCTGGCTCAGTCAGTAGAGCCTGCGAGTCTTGATCTTGGGGTTGTGAGTTTGAGTCCCACATTGGGTGTAGAGATTCCTTAAAAAGAAAAAAAAATCTTAAAAAATGATTCTTCTTCATATGTATTTCAATAGCCATGTGCACTTACATATGGGAAACAATGTATCCAGTCCTTTGGTTGGGGGCCCCGGCGTGCATTCAAAGAAACTTAAGACCAGGGGTGGCAGATAAACCGGCTCAGGGAGTGGGCAAACCCTGATGGGCAGCATTTGATGGTTTCTGTGGTTTAAATAGTCTCTTTGTGGCCAATTTCAAGCTACTAACAGTTTAACACCTGGCTGGCAACATTCCTGAACAATCAGCTCTAGAGAGCGGGGCCCCAACCCAATGAGCTTTCTCTCCGGTTAGCAAATGACACATAAGTGCAAAGTTAACAAGAGCTCCTAGATACACCCCCTGAGCCTGGTCCACAGAGGACTGATCCAGATAGGAGCTAGAGGGCCATTGAGGGGTGGGGCTAAGCAGGGACAGAGGCTGTTGCATTTGGGGGAGGGAAAAGCCTGGCTTTTTCTCTGGCCGTTCAGCGGCTACCACAAGTGTGGTGGGTGAGATGTATTCCTGGCATTTTGAGTTCCCAGTGGGCACGGAAAGATGATATCTCAGGGGATCCAACCCCCGGGCTCTGCCTCCAAGCTGTGGGGCACCAACCTCCCTTTCACCATATGCACACTGAAGGCAGGGCCTGGAATGCAAGTCCTGGCTCTGGAATCCTGGAATTCTGACATAAAAAAATACCTTGGGAATTCAACCACTTCACAAACAAAAATTAAAAAAAAAAAAATTTTTTTAAGATTTTATTTATTTGACAGAGAAAGACACAGCGAGAGAGGGAACATAAGCGGGCGCGGGGGGGGAGGCGGGAGAGGGAGAAGCAGGCTTCCCGCGGAGCAGGGAGCCCGATGTGGGGCTCGATCCCAGGACCCTGGGATCATGACCTGAGCTGAAGGCAGCCGCTTAACGACTGAGCCACCCAGGCACCCCCCCCCAAAAAAGCTAGCATTTATTGAGCACCTGCTGTATCTTTTGCTGTATCCCCCTGCTTTCTATACCTTGTCTAACTGAATGTTCAAATATCACTTTGCTATTCTCATGTCATTTATACAGGAGGAAAGTAAGGCTCAGGGAGATTGAAGGACTTTCCCATGGCACACAGACAATAATAGAAGAGCTGGGTTTTGAACCTTGTCCTACATGTAAGTATCAAATGAGTTATACAGAAAATTATTCATGTAATAGGACTTCTAAGAAAGAAGAGTCAACGGTGGGCCAGGGTTCTCAGAGGCGGCTTCATAGAGAAGGTGGGATTTCAGCTGAGGGGATTCACCTCTGCACACAGGAGTGGCACCCGTAGAAAGGTTTTCTTTTTTTTTTTTTTTAAAGATTTTATTTATTTATTTGAGACAGAGAGAATGAGAGAGAGAGAGAGCACATGAGAGGGGGGAGGGTCAGAGGGAGAAGCAGACTCCCCGCTGAGCGGGGAGCCCGATGCAGGACTCGATCCAGAGACTCCAGGATCATGACCTGAGCCAAAGGCAGTCGCTTAACCAACTGAGCCACCCAGGCGCCCGGTAGAAAGGTTTTCTATGAGCAAACACATGAACAGGAATGATAGCTGCATTCGCGGTACAAGTGGGTTATATGAGAAGCAGAGGGAGGAAATACCTCAGGGGTAAAACACTTGTCTTGTTTAAGGTAATAGGGAGCCACTGAAGGTATATGGGCAAGGGAGTAGCATGCCAGGAAAGTTAACCCGAGAGTGATTTTTATTTTTTATTTTTTTTAAGGATTTTATTTATTTATTTGAGAGAAAATGAGCAGTGGGCAGAGGTAAGGGAGACGGAGAAGCAGGCTCCCAGCTGAGCAGGGAGCCCAGTGTGGGACTCCATCCCAGGACCCTGAGATCATGACCTGAGCCGAAGGCAGACACTTAACCGACTGAGCCACCCAGCTCCCCGACCCCAAGGTGATCTTTAGAGGCAGGACCAGGAAGCAGGAAGACCAGAGAGGAAGCTAATGAAATCGCCAGACCTCTCTTCATACATAGATTTCATCTTGGAATATAAAAGATAACAGTATACAACCAAGCAATATAATAAATATACACCTCATGGTGCATAAAAAAAGATCTAGGGCTTCCAACAGTACTGTGAGAACCACAACAGTAGGTAGTACCTCTGTTTATTACTTGGCAGGCTCAACACAGAGTCTTTGAAACGCCCTAATGAGGATGGTAGTTATCACTTAAATAAACAAGCAATTAGCTCAGGAATAAACGTGTCATTGTAAATGAAGTCATTGAATCGCTGGCCTGTGGTGGACTTTAGCCAATGCTCAGGCTTTAGCAGAGACACATCATTAGTGCGTATAGGACGCTTTTAACCCACCTGGTAAGAATCTGATCTGACCCTCCGTAGGGGCTCTCACTACCCTCTTCTCATCTGCTGCGCTTTGGTTCCTGTGCCTGCAAGGAATTAGGTGACGATCTGACCTCAGCTCCAGTTTCCGAGGAGTGGAGAGGGAAGTGCAGCGGAGAGAAGCTCACGGCTTTCTTATTCCTACTCAAGCGTGGTTATGGACAGCTTCCATGCAAACGCAGTGTATTGCGCGTCGCATCCTCACTGTTTGTGTTGGGTTTCTGAGCTTTTCCTTTGAGTTGATTTGTCCTCTTACATTGGCCCTAGAGCACAACCTACCCTGCAATAAAAAGAAACCAAACCAGCAGTACTCGTTTCGCTTAGCAAGACCCAGGGCATGGATGGAGCCTGGGATCCCCGAGTTCTGAGCCATGCTGCTATTTGTATGCCTTGGGCCAATCCCTTCCCCTCCCCAGGCTGCAGCTGCTTCATCTGTCAGGTGAAGGGGCTGGACTAGATGACCTTTAGACTTCTTCCAGATCTGACGCTCCAGCCAGGACATGCGTTGTCAAGAAACCCTAGGAGAAGGAAGAGAATTCATTCTCATTTTCTTCCTTTGAATTTCTAAGTAACCACAGTTGATCATTGGTTAAAGAGGGGTACGAGGGCTGTCGCCACGCTGCCTCTCTCACACTCTGATTTCTCTGGGTCACAGGAGACAGAGGTTGGGCTTTTTTGCCTGCCTGGTGTGTTTACCCGAGAAGGGCAGCAGGGGCAGCCGAGTGGATACTGGGCTGAAATGTTAGCGGTGCATTCTTTTCGCACTGACTTCATCACGCAGAATGTGCAGCCCCAGGTGGGGCTGAGCTCAAAACCAAAAGCAGGGCTGGGCAGATGAAGGCAGAAGTGAGTGTACTGAAACTAGCTTACAGGGTCTGGTACTTGATAGAACGATCTGGAAGTCAACTAAAATAGGGGTGCCTGGGTGGCTCAGTCGGTGAAGCATCTGCCTTTGGCTCAGGTCATGATCTTGGAGTCCTGGGACCGAGCCCTGCATCCGGCTCTCTGCTCAGCGGAGAGTCTGCTTCTCCCTCTCCCTCTGCCCCGCGCTCATGATCTCCCTCCCTCCCTCCCTCCCTCCCTCCATCTCTCTCAAATAAGAAATAATAATAATAATAATGGAAGTAAACTAAAATAAAGTGCAATAGAACAGACTCTCCTAATTTCTTTAAACTAGTCCTTGAATAGGATTAATGTCCCAGCTCCCTCATTTCTGCAGATGCCAGATGCCCAGGCAGCAGGGCTGAAACTAGGGACAGGCGGTTGAGTTACCTGCCTGGGCCTGGCAGTGAGCGTGAGTGCCACGTGAGGGTCACGCACCCTAGCACCTTACTCTCCTCACCCTGGGCTCGGCCGCGCAGGGCAGCATTAGCATCGTCTTTCATTTCAGTCTTAAATGGAAAAGTAGATTAAGAAGCTACAGACCCAACTGGAGTTTGCAGCCATGTGAACAGTTCTCCTTTGTTAGCCGCACACAGCTGAGGAGGAAATTAACAATGAGGAATTCACATTTGGCAAGAAGCAAAATATGAAAGCCTGATTGCTGGCTTCCTAATGGACAAGGTTATTTTCCTCAACAGAGAGCGTTAGGTTGCCCAAGGAACCATCTGCAGGGTCCGAAAGCATTTAGGATCAGACCCCTCTGCCCGTGTCAGCCTCGTCCACTGATCTGGAGTAGGATGTGAAATTCTATTCTGGTTGTTTTAGCTTTAATCCACTGAAGCCATGGTCCAAGGGCTGAGAGAGGGATCAGGGGCCATGTGTCGCTGATTGGGCCCTATCTTTTGGAGAGACCTGCACTCGCTCAGAACAGCCAGAGGTATAATCTTCCTATCACCCTAGCAAGGACGGAAGGGCCAAACCAACAGCAAAGAAGGGGCTGTCTTAGCCCCAGCCCTTTTGGGTCCCAGAGACAACCCCCCCGCCCCCCCCAACCTCGTCCCACTCCTTTCCCCGGCTGTCTTGGGAATGCTGTGCTGCAAACAGGGCTGCATCTGTCAGCTTTTCACCAGCAGGCTGTCTCTCCTTCCTGTTACAGGAATCTGTGAAAATCGTTCAAATGAGTGGATGTGTCACAAAGGTGGAAAATGCACATCTGAGCTGAAATCAGGACAGCCCAAATGAGCAAGATTGAAAGCTCTAAGGGACGAGCTGACCTCGAAATTACACTCACCCTGTGCTTCCCCCACCCGCTTCTCCTTTCTCCCTTAGACCCAAGGTTGAGAAAAGCTGGGACCTGATAAAATGTGTGGCTTTTCCCTTCCAGCCTTGAGTGGATGCTTAGAGGAAACTCGTGAGACCCTTAAACACTGGGTTCTCTGCGGAGATTCTCCCAAGGGCTGCTTGTGTAGCATGCAAATGGAGAGGATGCCGTGAGGCCGTTTACACAAAGGATGCCTGGTATTTGCATGTAATTTCCTCACGCACCCGGTGCCACCCCTCACCAGACCATTTATTCAAGTTAAAAGCATTTTTACGGCTCTCTTGATGGCAATCACTTCTGGATTTTTCCTTTGTCTGTGCCGTCTTCTCCCGCAGGCCCTCTCCCTGGCCCAGATCTCTGGCAAGGGAGCCAAGTGGCGCCAAGGAAGGACCAGAGAGGAATGCAGGACTGGCCCCCAAGAGGTGGCTCCTCCAAGGCTTGGTTGCATATCTCTTCTTTGCCCTGGGCACTGGCTGAAGTTCTCTTTTCCCAAACAATAACACTGGGATTACATTGTAGAAAGTGGGACTTGAACTCAATTCCCAGAAAGTCTCTTTGAGCTACAGTTTTCTCCAAACTATCCCCTATCCCCTTCTCTTCTGCCTCATGAGCCTAGGGGGCTGGTTATCACTTCTTTTTGTTTTTTAAAATCAATTGAAAAGAATTTTTTTTTTGAGTAGGTTCCACACCCAATGTGGAGCTTGAACTCACAACCCTGAGATCAAGAGTCACATGCTCTACCGACTAAGCCAGCCAGGCAACCCTATTGCTTCTCTTTATTTTATTTATTTATTTATTATGTATTTATTTATCTATCTATTTATTTATTTATTTATCCTACTATTTCTTTTTTAACGATTATTTATTTATTTATCTGAGATAGAGAAGGCGAGCAGGAGTCGTGGAGGGGGGGGAGAAGGGGCAGAGGGAGAGGGAGAAGCAGGCTCCCCGCTGAGCAAGGAGCCCTGTGTAGGGCTCAATCCCAGGACCCTGGGATCATGACCTGAGCCTAAGGCAGACGCTTAACGACTGAGCCACCCAGGTGCCCCCCTAAAGATAAATTCTTAATAAAATTACCTGGCCCTCACTGGCTGCTGTGAAGAAGCAATGAGTGAATCAAGGCTCAGTTAAAAAGAAATAATAGGGAAAGGGGTGCCTGGGTGGCTCAGTCGGTGAAGCGTCTGCCTTCCACTCAGGTCATGATCCCAGGGTCCTGGGATGGAGCCCCACATCCGGAAACTGGCTCAGCAGGAAGCCTGCTTCTCCCTCTGTCTGCGGCTCCCCCAGCTTGTACCCTCTCTCTCTCTGACTAGTAAATAAATAAAATCTTAAAAAAAAAAAAAGAATTTATCTTTGAGTAATCTCTACACCAAACATGGGGCTTGAACTCACAAGCCCTGAGATCAAAAGTCATACGCTCTACAGACTGAGCCGGCCAGGCACCCCAGGGCCAGGTTACTTTACAGACGAGAGGACGGAGAACTGGTAAGAGCTTAGTTCAAAGTTATGTCACTGGTTAGGGTCTTGATTTGTCCAACCCAAAGTCAGTGTTTTTTCTCTGTCTCCGTTTTTTCAGTTGTAAAATGGGGGTGTTAAGAGCACGTACTTCATAGGGTTACTGTGAAGGATGAATGCTTTAATATGTAAAAGCGTTCAAAATAGGGCCTGGCAGAGAGAGTGTTCAATAAATGTCCACTAATATTACTGTGCTATGCCTTGTTTTTCTTTTCTTTTCTTATTCTAAGCATTGGATTCCTGACTCATTTGTGGGAGGAGGAACCAGTTAGGCTTGGACAGTGTTATCTAAGATGAGGAATGAACCCGTTTCCCAGACTCAGAGCAGGCTGAGCTGGGACCAGAACAGATCCTTGCAAGCAACAGCACTGAGCTGCCCTGTTTACCCACATCCCCGCCTGGCTCTGACTGAGACCCTCAGATTCAGAGAAACCCATAAAGAGGACGGTACAGGATGTTGAGGGCAGGAAGAACAAAGGTTTCTGAGCAGAGCCCAAGATGATAAGGCAACATTTTACTCTGCAATGTGCTGAAGGCCTTCTATTTTGAGGGGGTTCTAGATTCTTCATGACTGATATTATACCTTATTGTTACTCTAAGGTAGGGCCTGCATGTGGGGAAAGGAGTATCAAGAAGGACATCAGTTCCCTCCCAGAGATATGTCCGGAAACCTTCCAGTGGTTAGGGCCGGGGGCTGGAGGGAGGGCTCTGAACTCTGCCAGGTGCTTGGGAGAAGGCTGCCCACCGGCTTGTCTGGGCCAGGGACTTGACCTGTAGCTCAAGCCCCTCTTACAGCATCAGTCAATATAAATAACAGCAGGGCGCCTGGGTGGCCCAGTTGGTTAAGCGACTGCCTTCGGCTCAGGTCATGATCCTGGAGTCCCGGGGTCGAGTCCTGCATCGGGCTCCCTGCTCGGCAGGGAGTCTGCTTCTCCCTCTGACCCTCTTCCCTCTCGTGCTCTCTATCTCTCATTCTCTCTCTCTCTCAAATAAATAAATAAAATCTTTAAAAAAATATATAAATAACAGCAATGTGTTCCTGCCCCATCCTGGGGACTCTGGAGAAAACCAAGGCAACTGGGCTTCGGTGCCTTTAGCACCAGGTCTGTTGCTGAAAAGAAGGCAATGAAAAATGCAAAATATAATCAAGAAAGAGGTAGACTCTATAAAAAGGCTTAGCGAACCTAATCAAGGGAACTGAACACTCCACAAACTGTACTTCAAACATTGTGAAAAGTTGTTGAAGTCATGTTCTAGCAGTTGAAATTTCTGATCAGTCCACCCTCTCAGAAAAAAAACCCACTAGACCCACAAATAAAATAAAAGGCTTAAAATACAGATGTCTATAATTAAGTTTTAGAACGACGCCTTCTGCCTGTCCAAGGCTCCCACAGTCTTGTGTGTTTTTATCAAGAGGGGCCCCTTGTTCTGCCTGGCCCCCTATTCGCGTTCCCCTGCTTTGACTTTTCGCACGCAGGCCTCCAAAGTTTCCAAAAGATGCAATCAGAGGGTGGACGACTTGATCTTATCTTAGGCTGATGCTCTCCAAACTTCAGAGCTACAGCAGCCGCCTCAGGGACCCAAAAACAGAGGGCAGGGAAAGAGTTCGGCGCTCTGAAAGGAGCTACGTGAGAGGGATGGCGACATCTTCCTAGCGGGTTACCGGCATTGAGTAATCTCCCCACGCCTGGGAGATGGGATCAGCAGGGCACTTTGGGGCAGAGGCGCTGGGGGGCGAGAGAGATGCTCACGCCACGCAGTCCTCTGCGGCGAACGCAGTCCTCTGCGGCGAACGCACTGGGACCGCTACGACTGCGGGCCGGGGTCAGGGCCCGGGGGCCGGGGCGCCCCTCTGCCAGCTCCTGACCGCCGGCTCGCTGATGCCAGGGGCGGGGCTGGAGCAGCCTTCCCTCCGCCGGACGGCCGCGCACCGCCTTCGGGGGTCTGGGAGAATGGCGAGCATCCTCCGGGCCCGACTGTCGTCCGACCGGGATCCCGCAGACACCCCCGGCCCCCGCCCGCAGCCTTGAGCCCCCAAGCGGCTCCCCGCGCCGGGACCGCCGCCGCTCGCGCCGCATCCCACCGCCCATTGGCTGGCGCGCCGCCGACGCCCCGCCCCGCCCCGCCATTGGCCGCGGCCGCCGCGGGCCCCGCGCTCTAGCGGTCGCTGACATCACGCGGCCTGAGGCGGCGGCGGCGGCGGCGGCGGCGGCGGCGGCGGCGGCGGCGGCGGCTGCGCCCCCGGCCCGGCCCGCAGCCCCCTTCGGCAGAGGCGCCGCCGCGGGGCCCGGCGGAGGATGGTGCGCAGCGCGCCGGGGGCTCCCCGCTGCCACAGCCGCAGCGCCGAGGCGGAGCCGGCCGCGGCGGGCAGCCGACCCCCGCACCGCGCGCGGGGCGAGCGGCCGCGGTGAGGCGCGAGGGTGGCGCGGGCGCAGCGCCATGGGGGCCCTGACCAGCCGGCAGCACGCGGGCGTGGAGGAGGTGGACATCCCGTCCAATTCCGTGTACCGCTACCCGCCCAAGTCCGGTGAGGGCCGGCGGGCGCGGGCCGGGGCGCCACCCGGGGCCGGGGGTGGGAGGGCTGCGGGCCGGTGCGCAGGGGTCCTTGGCTGGGTCGCCGCGGTGGCCGGCCGGCCCGCCGCCCGAGGACGCGAGCGGCCTGCAGGCCATGTGCCTGGTGGCAGAGACGCGTGCGGGGGGACTGCGGCTCCCGAGGGGCGGGGTGCCCGCGGCCCCGACGGGACCCTTCCTCCGCGCGCGGTGCGCCTTTTCCCCTCGGGAGCTGATCTCTCTAGGGGTATTCGGCTTGATCTAGGGGAGGCGGGCCTGGCATCCGGCACCGGCGCCTGTGCTGGGAGGCCGGCCGGGGTCCGCGCATCCAGGCCTCTGGAGAGGGAGGCACGGGCCCAGGTTGGAAGTAGGTTTCTCAGGGCGAAGCTTCCGATGCCTGCTGGAGGATGGAGGCCCAGAGTGCGTTTGCAGGGCTGCGCTTTTCAAGAGGCTGTCAGAAGCCAAAAGAAGTGTTTAACGGAAATGTTTGGGAGGCTGAGTGTCAGAGTCAGCCGGGTTGTCCCTTTGCCAGAGTGGCGGCAGACCTGGTTTTTAGAATGCGGATTGCTTGGGGACAGGGCAGAGGTATTTAAAATGTATAGAAGTATTCCGTTTGTTTTCAGAATCATTAAAAAGGTAAATGTGTCCAACCTCTGGGTTGTGGCATAAAGCGTCAGAGGTGGAGGAGGATTTTGACAGCGAAGGATAGAGGATCACAAGTGGATTGAGCACCGGCCAATTCTGGACTGCTCGTGCATGACCTAACTCTATGCTCTTTATTTTTCATTGCTTTTCTCAAGACTTCTGGGGGACCGGTGGCTACCATCTTCTCTTTGGCCTAGGACCTGAGGAGGATTTTGGTGATCTTGGAGAGGTGTCAGAATTGGAGCCTTAGAATAAAGACATGCTAATGAGATGAGCTGGTTTCCCAGCAGTGTGTCCAGTCTGTGCCAGGTGGAAGCAGGGACCAGACAATGGACCTGCACCCTGCAGAGTGTCTGCGAGAGCTGTGTTTCTGATGCTTTTGTGCCAAAGCATGAATCCTTGCCGACATGAATATGATTAAGAGCTGTTTTAGAACAGTCTAAGATAAAGCTGCGGAGCTTTAGCGTTTTGATAAAACTCTAGCTAATTACGACTATATGAAACCAATGCCAAAAGAAGCATGCACTTTGCTTTTTAATAGACAAAAATATGCACAAGTATTTGTGGGTTGCTTTTTTTTTTTCCCCCTGAAATCACTTAGCTTTTATTGATCACAATATGGAACATGTTTTGCTGAGCTTGGAGATTTCAGTAGAGTTTGCAGTCTCAGAAGAGGATTCACCCTCCCTTCACGTGTGGGAATTAGCATAGGTAAATCTCTGGAAGGCTGTTCCCCAAAGGATAGTAATACAAGTGTGAATCTTGGTTGATGATCATAAAAGGATCAAAAGGCCAAACTCAAACTTTTCTTAACCAAAACACTCAGTGCTAACTAACAGTCTGAAATAATTCTCTCCACTCCGTCCATGTTTTAAAAGTGTTAACTAGGTGTAAATCATTTCTAATTGGAAGTTATGTACGTGAGAAATCTTTACAACAAGGGGACCACATTATTTATGTTGAAGATAGAACACAAAAAATAAGAATCAGGAACGCCTGGGTGGCTCAGTTGGGTAGGCATCTGCCTTGGGCTCAGGCCACGATCAGGCTCCCTGTTCAACATGGAGTCGTCTTCTCTCTCTCCCTCTGCCTCCCCCCCCCCACCCCGGTTCTCTCTCTCTCAAATAAAAAAATAAAATCGTAAAAAAAAAAAAAAAAAGAATCATAACATTCAGGTCCCAGTCAGCAAACCTTTGTGTACTTGAGAATTTCCGTGAACTTGTTTATGCTCTAGTGTGGAGGCATCTCCCACCCTTCATCTGATCTTTAAATTGACCTGTTTTTTTGTAGAATGATAGTATTGTAGACCTGAAAGGAACCTTTGAGAGAATTTGGCCCAAGATACGCTCATCTCACCGATAAGAAAATGGAAGTCAGAGAAACAAA
The DNA here is from genome assembly GCF_037043125.1 of Eumetopias jubatus. Classification (NCBI taxonomy): domain Eukaryota; kingdom Metazoa; phylum Chordata; class Mammalia; order Carnivora; family Otariidae; genus Eumetopias; species Eumetopias jubatus. The sequence goes on from NW_028274816.1 coordinate 85,960,906, forward strand.
TTGGTATGGCCAGGGTCACGCAGTTAGTGCTCTTCTCTATAAGCCATCAGCCTCTGCCTTTCACAAGGAACTGGACTTGTGATGATTTGTGGAAAGGAAGCTGTTCTGTGCCAGGACTGAGACAAAACTCAAAGGCCTGTCCTTGCTGAGGGATCAGACTGGGTTGATTTTGAGAAGTCTTACCTTTTTAAAAAAAAAATTTTTATTTATTTATTTGACAGAGAGAAACAAGGCAAGAGAGGGAACCCAAGCAGGGGGAGTGGGAGAGGGAGAAGCAGGCTTCCCGCGGAGCTGGGAGCGCAATGCGGGGCTCCATCCCAGGACCTGAGCCGAAGGCAGACGCTTAATGACTGAGCCACCCAGGTGCCCAAGAAGTCTTCTTATCTTCAGTAGTGATAGAGCAAAGCAAATAGCAGAGTCTGCTTTCTTCAGGTGACCTGCTAAGCCGAGACCTCTGGCTCTCTGGAAAGTCTCAAGCTCTGCTGCCTGTGGAATAGTTTCAAAAAGCAGCTCTGTCATCCGTCCCTGTCTTGATGGTCACAGTGCCCAGCAGAATTGCTTTCCTTATTTTGTATTTTTAGAGGAACCCCTTAGTTTTGTATGCTCACTGAACTGGAAATATTTAGAAATTATTGAGAACGGTGGATTTCCTGTTGAAACTTAGGTTTCATTTTTTTAGAGATGGGGGAAATAAAATAGCCTAAATTTTTGACAATTATTTATTTTTGGGGGGCGCCTGGGTAGCTCAGTCAGTTAATTGTCGGACTCTTGATCTCAGCTCAGGTCTTGATCTCGGGGTCATGAGTTCAATCCCCGCATTGGGCTCCACGCTGGGTGTGGACCTACTTTAAAAAAAAATACTTATTTTTTGAATAAGTAATATAAGTTACATGATTCAAAGTTTTTTTTATTTTTAAAGATTTTATCTATTTATTTAGGGAGGGAGCGTGAGTGGGGGCGGGGGGGCGGTGGACAGAGAGGGAGAGAAAGAATCTCCAGCAGACTCTGAGCAAAGTCAGAGGCGGGACTGGATCCCATGACCTTGAGATCATGACCTGAGCCGAAGGCAGACGCTTAATCAACTGAGCCACCCAGGCGCCCCCACGTTTCAAAATTTAATAGAATGAAAAGTCATGCAGTGAAAATCTTGTTCTCACTGTACTATTCATCTACCCATTTTCTTCCCATACACCTCCCATCCCTGTGTAACCACTTTTGGTTTCTTTGGAATTCTTCCAGTTTCTTGTGCAGATAAAAGCATAACATACAATTTAGACTGTTCTGCACCTTTTTCCCCACTTTTTAAAAAAGATTTTATATTTTTAAGTAGTCTCTATGCCCAGTGTGGGTCTTGAACTCACAACCCCGGGATCAAGAGTCACATGCTCTACCGACTGAGCCAGCCAAGTGTCCTTTTTTTTTTTTTTTTTCATTTTAGGGATATTGGAGGTCTTTTTATATTATTTCCATATTAGAGAGTATCTGTTCTTTTTTTTTTTTTTTTTAAGATTTTATTTATTTATTTGACAGAGAAGCACAGAGAGAGAGGGAACACAAGCAGGGGGAGTGGGAGAGGGAGAAGCAGGCGTCCTGAGGAGCAGAGAGCACAATATGGGGCTCGATCCCAGGACCCTGGGACCATGACCTGAGCTGGGATCATGACCTGAGCCGGAGGCAGACGCTTAAGGACTGAGCTACCCAGGCTCCCTGTTCTTTAACAGCTGTATAATATTCCTTTGTATGCTAATGCCCTGTTTTAACATAGTCTTCTGTTGATGAACATTTGGGAGCTTTTTGTTGTTGTTTTTTCAGTTTTTTACTGTTGTAAACAGTGCAGCAATGATGGATGTTATACAGATGTTCTTAGGTGATATTTGGCTTTCTTAATAAATACATGATTTTTAGTCATTTAAATAACAAGGCATGGTGGGAGCTCATTTCTAGATAGTATTTCTGCATTAGCATAGAAAGCTATTTATAGCACTGTTCTGCGTTTGGTTGTACCTTTGTGATTTTTGAGTTAGAAGCTATGCATGCTTTTAAATCCTTCTCTAAGATCTTCCCTTCTTTAAAAGCCCATGATCATTTGTTTAGCAAAGGTATGGCTTTGCTGAGGTGGTTGTTTTTATGCATGCATGCTCATCTTTTGAAAGGGGTATCCACGTTAATAAAAGTCATTAGGCCTGTTTTCTCTATCCAGCAAGAAATGGGCATACTATAAAGACAATTTAATTCATTGTAATTCAGCACCTAATGAATCTAGTTTATCTCTTTCTACATATTTGAGTAAATTGAAAAACGAGTAATTCATTTTACTCAGGTTGTTTTTTTGTTTGTTTTTTTTTTTTTAAAGATTTTATTTATTTATTTGACAGAGAGAGACACAGTGAGAGAGGGAACACAAGCAGGGGGAGTGGGAGAGGGAGAAGCGAAGCAGGCTTCCCGCGGAGCAGGGAGCCCGATGCGGGGCTCGATCCCAAGACCCCGGGATCATGACCTGAGCCGAAGGCAGACGCTTAACGACTGAGCCACCCAGGCGCCCCTACTCAGGTTGTTTTTGTTGTTGTTGTTTTAAAGATTTTATTTATTTATTTATTTGACAGAGATAGTGAGAGCAGGAACACAAGCAGGGGGAGTGCAAGAGGGAGAAGCAGGCTTCCTGCCGAGCGGGGAGCCCGACGCGGGGCTTGATCCCAGGACCCTGGGATCATGACCTGAGCCGAAGGCAGACGCTCAACGACTGAGCCACCCTGGCGCCCCTTGCTCAGGTTGTTAAGAGCTAAACCTATTATAAAAATTCAGAATGGTAGAGTCCTGAGCAATTAGCATCGTTATTCTCCAAATTTTTGTTACATTGGAGTACATATATGCTTGTCACGTGGGTCTGTCCTATGGCAAGAGCAGTTTTTAAAGCATAGGTCATCAGGTGCCTGGGTGGCGCAGTCATTAAGCGTCTGCCTTCGGCTCAGGTCATGATCCCAGGGTCCTGGGATCCAGCCCCCCATCAGGCTCCCTGCTCGGCGGGAAGCCTGCTTCTCCCTCTCCCGCTCCCCCTGTGTTCCCTCTCTCGCTGTGTTTCTCTGTCAAATAAATAAATAAAATATTTAAAAAAATAAATAAAGCATGGGTCATGTCTTTGTCCGTTAGTTATAAAAGTTTCTCTTAACTTTTAGGAACATTAATATTAGTTTTGACACCAAGGACTTAAAAATCTGGAACTCACTACAGAATAAAGAATTGTTTGGTTCTGGCACAGTTAGATATCTCAAAATTAAGTAAGTTCCCGAAATTCATAGTAAATACATTTAATACCATAAAAACCTCAGTGTTGCTCCATTTAATGATGAAGTCATCAAGATCAAGAGTTCAAATGCTAGTATTTTTTTTTTGAGAGAGAGAATGTGCATGCACACGTCCACGCATATGCATGCAAGTGGAGGGGAGGGGCACAGGGAGAGGGAGAGAGAGAATCTTAAGCAGGCTCCGCACCCAGTGCAGAGGCTGATGTGGCTCCATCTCATGACTCTGAGGGTCATGACCTGAGCTGAAATCAAGAGTCTGTCGCTTAACTGACTGAGCCACCCAGGCGCCCCTCAAATGCTAGTATTATTTTTTTAAACACTTAACATGTAGTACTTCTCCTGTTGTTGTTTTTTTAAAGATCTTATTTATTTATTTGAGAGAGAGAGTGAGTGAGAAAGAGCATGAGCAGGGAGAGGGGTAGAGGGAGAGGCAGACTCCCCATTGAGCAGGGAGGCCTATGTGGGCCTCAAGCCTAGGACCCTGGGATTACGACCTGAGCCAAAGGCAGACGCTTAAAGACTGAGCCACCCAGGCACCCACCTCTTAAAACATCTAATATTTTTGCTCTGTTTGTACTTCACTTCATTATTAACAGACTGATTTCTTTCACTTCTTGATTTTGTCCTCAGATTTAGGGCCTTTGATTTCCTTATATGATGGCGGTTATGTTCTTTGGTTCTTTAGCATCTCTTTTCTCTTTCTGTTCATTACCATTAATGTACATTATTGAGCACCTGCTATGTACCAGTATGTAGATTCTGATCCTTGTGCTCAGTGATTTTGATTCCTATGGCAAGCAGCAGGATAGCTCTCAAATCAACTTTGTAAGTCAGAATATGGGTCACAGAAGGGAGTATTAACAATACCAGCTATTTGTATTAACAATACAAGCTATTTGGTGGCAGAGTCATTTAGTATTCTCCAAGAAACAGAATCAGTAGGAGATATATGTATATTTTATTTTATTTTTTTAAGATTTTATTTATTTATTTGACAGAGAGAGAGAGATTACAAGTAGGCAGGCAGGCAGCGGGAGAGGGAGAAGCAGGTTTCCCGCTGAGCAGGGAGCCCGCTGTGGGGCCCAATGCCAGGACCTTGGGATCATGACCTGAGCCGAAGGCAGATGCTCAACCGACTGAGCCACCCCAGCGCCCCAATATATGTATATTTTAAAAATATATGTGTCTCCCTTAAAATAAAAAGACTTATTTTAAGGAATTGGCTCCTGTGATTGTGGAGGCTGGCAAGTCTAAAATATTTAGGGCCCGCCAGCAAGCTGGAAACTCAGACAAGAGTTGATACGGTCTTTTTTTTTTTTTTGAAGATTTTATTTATTTATTTGACAGAGAGAGACCCAGCGAGAGCGGGAACACAAGCAGGGGGAGTGGGAGAGGGAGAAGCAGGCTTCCGGCTGAGCAGGGAGCCCGATGTGGGGCTCGATCCCAGGACCCTGGGATCATGACCTGAGCTGAAGGCAGACGCTTAACGACTGAGCCACCCAGGCGCCCCTTTAGGAATAAATTTAACATCAGAAGTATAAGACCTGTATACTGAAAATTCTAAAATGTTGCTGAGATTGGTGCTTTAACTAAAGAAGTTTAAAAAGATCTAAGTAATTAAACATTTCATGTTGGAAAACTCAATATTGTCAAGATGCCAACATTCTAAAAATTGAGTCAAAATCCCAACAGACTTTTTTTAAAATAAATTGACCAGCTGATTCTTATATTTACATGCACATGCATGCACAAAGATTTAGATTATCTAGAACAACTTTGAAAAGGAAGAATGGGGCGCCTGGCTGGCTCAGTTGGTAGAGCATGTGAGCGTTGATCTCCAGGTTGTAATTTCAAGCCCATCGTTGGGTGTAGAGATTACCAAGAAATAAAATCTTAAACAAACAAAAGGAAGAACAAAGTTGGAGGACTTTCACTACCCAATTTAAAACATTATTATAAAACCAGAGTGTGGTATTGGCACAACAAAAGGTATATAGATCAATGGAAGAGATTTGCAAGTCAGAAATAAAACCTTATATTTACGTTCAATTGATTTTGACAAAAGTACCAAGACAAAGGGTGCCTGGGTGGCTCAGTCGGTTATGATCTTCTTCGGCTCAGGTCCAATCTTGGGGTCTTGGAATGGAGCCCTGCATTTAGCCCCAGTGGGCTCCGCGCTCAGTCTCTCTCTCTCTCTCTCTGTCCCTCCCCTCGCTTGTGCTCTCTGTCTCTCTCTCAAATAACTTTTTTTTTTTAAGATTTTATTTATTTATTTGATAGAGAGCACAAGCACGGGAACGGCAGGCTCCCCACTGAGCAGGGAGCCTGACGGGGGGCTCAATCCCAGGACCCTGGGATCATGCCCTGAGCCGAAGGCAGACGCTTGACCGACTGAGCCACCCAGGTGCCCCATAAATAAAATCTTTAAAAAAAAAAAAAAGTACCAAGGCATTTCAACAGGAAAAGAATAGTGGGTGGTTTGTTTGTTTGTTTGTTTGTTTTTGTTTCAACAAATGATGCTGGGACATTTGGATAATAACAAGCAAAAAAAAAAAATGAACTTAAACTCTTCACATCATCAAAAATTAACTCAGAATGGGTCATAGAATGAAAACACAAGTCACAGAATGGGAGAAAATATTTGTAAATCATATATATGATAAGGGATTTGCATCAAGAATATATAAAGAACTTGTACAATTCAATAAGAAAAAGACAACCCAACTAGAAAGGGAACAATGGTCTTGAATAGACCTTTCTCCAAAAAAGGTTATACAAATGGACAATGAGCACATGAAAAGATGCTCACCCTCATTAGCCATTAGGGAAATGCAAATCAAATCTACAATTAGATAGCACTTCACACCCACTAGGTTGGCTATAATCAATATCAGAACTAATAACAACAAGTTTAGTGAGAATGTAGAGAAATTAAAATTCTGGTGGAAATGTAAAATAGTGCAGTTGTTTTGGAAAACTTTTCACATTTGCTTAAATGATTCAGTAATTCCACTTCTAGGTATATATATATATGCCCAAGAAAAATGGGGAATAAATAAATCCACACCAAAATGTGTACATGAATGTTCATAGTAGCATTTCTCATAATAGCTAAAAGGTGGAAATAACCCAGGTGTCCATCACCTGGCAAACGGAATAGCTGATAAAATGTGGTAAGTCCATACAGAACAGTATTTGGCAATAACAGGGACTGAAGTATCGGTATTCGCTTCACCGTGGATGACCCTTGAAAATATTAATGTTAAGTGAAAGAAGCCAGATGCAAAATCGTGTATGTTGTATCATCCCGAATGTCCGTGAGAGGCAAATCCATTGAGACAGAAAGTAGATTGGCGAGTGTCAGTGGCTGGAGGGAGGGGGAAATGAGTGACTGCTAATGGGTTTCTTTTTGGGATAATGAAAATGTCCTAAAATTGTGGTGAATAGTTGCATAACTCTTTCCAATATACTAAAAAACAATTGGATAGTACACTTTAAATAGGTGAATTGTATGGTGTGTGATTATATCTCATTAAGCTGTTTAGAAAAACGGGCCTAAATGTAAGAATGAAAACCATAAAACCCCTAAAAGAAGATATAGGAGAAAATATTTGATTCAGGATTAGGCAAAGAGTTCTTTGATATAGCATCAAAAGCACAATCCAGAAGAGAAAAAACTGGTAAATTGGATTTCTTCAAAATTAAGAATGTTTCTGCTTCAAAAGACATTAAGAATCTGAAAACACAAGCCACCTTCTGAATGAAAATATTTGCAAAACACACGGATAAAGGATTTGCATCCAGAATGTACCAAGAACTTGAACAACTCAGTATTAAAAAGACAACCCAATTTAAAAATGGACAAAAGAGGGGCGTCTGCATGGCTCAGTTAAGTGTCAGACTTTTGGTCTCAGGGTCGTGGGTTCAAGCCCCACGTTGGGCTCCACGCCAAGTGTGGAGCCTACTTAAAAAATAAAAATGGACAAAAGAGTTGAATAGAGATATCACCAAAGAAGATACAAGAATGGCTAATAAACCCATGAAAAGGGACGCCTGGGTGGCTCAGTTGGTTAAGCAGCTGCCTTCAGCTCAGGTCATGATCCCAGGGTCCTGGGATCGAATCCTGGAGCCCGCTTCTCCCTCTGCCTGCCACTCCTCCTGCTTGTGCTCTCTCTCTCTCTGACAAATAAAAAAATAAGATCTTTAAAAATAAGTAAATAAATAAACCCATGGAAAGATGCTCAATACCAGTAGTTGTTAGGGAAATAAAATTAAAACCACGATGAGGTAGTACTTCACAACCAAGAGGATAGCGACAGTAAAAAAGACAATGTCAAATGTTGGTGAGAATGTAGAGAAATTGCAATACTTGTGCATTGCTGTTGGGAATGTAAAACGGTAACAGCCACTTTGGAAGAGTTTGGGCAAGTCTTAAAATGTTAAACATAAATTTACCTTATGATCTAGCAATTCCACTCCCAAAAGATTCACACACAGACATATATACAAATGTCCATAGCAGCACTGTTCATAATAGCCAAAAAATGGGATAGAATCCAAATGTTCATCAGCTGGTGAATGGATTAACGAAATGAGATATATTCATACAATGAAATGCTATTCAGCAACTTAAAGGAATGAACTAGTGATACATGCTGCACTACATGGATTAACCTCAAAAACATTGTGTTAAGTGTAAGAAACCAGATGTAAGACTATATTATATGAATCCATTTCTATGAAATGTCTAGAAAAGGCAAATTTATGGAGATAGAAAACAGCAGTGTTTGCCTAAGGCTGGGGAACAGAGTAGGAGTTGTAAACAGGCATGAAGGAACATTTTGGGGTAATGAAAGTGTTTTCAACTGGATTGTGTGATAGTTACCAAAGTTACTGAGTTGTACAATAGATGAATTTTATGCTGTGTATAGTATACCTCAATAAAGCTGTTAAAAATAACAGTACAGAGGGGTTTATACCAACTGAATAAAACACAGAGAAGAGCTTGATCAGTTAGGGTAGAATTCTTGGGAGCAATGGCTCGTCTGAACACACTGAAGGGCTCCCAGATAGTCCAAGGGGAAGAATAGTATTTGTAATGGCCGGGAGGTTGCCGGTGTGCTTTTTAAAAATTTTTAAGTTTTTATTTTAATTTTTAAAGATTATTTTATTTATTTTTTTAAAGACTTTATCTACTTATTTGAGAGAGAGAGCGCACAAGCCGGGGAGAGAGGCAGAGGGAGAGGGAGAAGCAGACTTCCCACTGAGCAGGGAGCCCAACATGGGGCTCGATCCCAGGACTTCAGGATTACGACCTGAGCCGAAGGCGGACGCCTGACTGACTGAGCCACCCAGGTGCCCCTAAAGATTATTTCATTTATTTATTTTATTTTTATGTAATCTCTACATCCAACACGGGGCTCAAACTCACAACCCCACAATCAAGAGACATGCTCTCCGGACTCAGCCAGCCAGGTGCCCCTTTAAGTTTTTATTTTAATTCCAGTTAGTTGCATACAGTGTTATATTAGTTTCAGGTGTCCTTGCCAGTGTTCTTGATGGATTTAGAGAATAACAAATAGATTAGTTGGTTGAGGCAGAGAATTCTCCTAAAAGAAGGGTAGTGAGAAATAAAATTTGGGAAGGGGGTAGGAAGCAAAAGAAAAGAACCAGATGGTGTTCTAAGGAAGATTTATCTCTTAGAGATATAGGTTGTAGGGAGAAAAAGACTAGAAGCATAGAGATTTTCTAGGGAACTATAACCTGATAATCCACTGTCATCGAACTTGCAAAGGGCTGAGGTCTTGACAAGGATGCTTTGCACAAAAGTACACATTCAGTGTTGGTGTGGTTTTGATGACTATGACATTTTTAACCTGAGTGACCAGAGAAGTGAAGCACCACTGACAGAAATTGGGAATCTGGGGCAGAAACTGCTTTTAAAGTGAGTCCCATCGAGTCCCACATCGGGCTCTCGGCTCAGCGGGGAGTCTGCTTCTCCCTCTGACCCTCCCCCGTCTCATGCTCTCTCTATCTCATTCTCTCTTTCAGATAAATAAATAAAATCTTTAAAAAAAAAATAAAGTGAGTCCCAAATGTCAGCCAGGGCTTTACTGCTTCTCAAAATCTAGGCAAATTAGACAGAAACCCACCCACTCCCCCAAATCATAGACTATAGACTTCTCATGCCCCTTCCAAGATTTCTGTGAATTCCCAAATGACCCATGGCACAACCATGTTGGCTCCTGAGCTCCAGCTTGCTGTCCCTGCCCAACAATAAATGTGACTTCAGTCCATTCCTCAGTTTCTCCAAAAAATTCCGTTCGCATAAAGTATTCAAAGTGTAGATTCTACTAAATATTTGAGGGTGATGAAGTTGGGGTTTACATTGCAGAAATACAAAGGCATAGTAAGCATCATCACCCTAAACTGTACTTCAGCTGGGGAGTTTCACTGGCTGTTGAGTTCACCAACCTGAGCCTTTCTTCATCCTAATATTTCTTTCCTCCTACCTCTCCTTTTTTGACTCTTCTCCTTACCCTTTCCTCTGAGAAAAGAAATTACAAAGCCATTTGAGTTGCATCAATAAGCAACAAATGTACCCGTGCCCTTGGTGTATTGCTCTCCATTCTAAGTACCTCATTAAGGTATATTCCAAAAAAGATCATGCCTTTGCTAAGAGGAGTTCTGGTGACAGCTCTTAAGATAAAATGCTCTTTATTCCCCCTCTCCCAGAAAAAAAAAAAAAAGGTTATTCATTGAATTTGAAGCAAAGATAGGATATCTAGGTGAAAAGATATGGCAGGTGGTTAAAGATTTGGACTGAAACTCCAAAGAAAGATCAGGAAAATGTTTGGGAGTATGGGAAAAGAGAAGCCAGTGTGTGTTAATTGCCCACCGGGCCTAACAACAATCTTTTGAAAGAGGTGTTACTATCCGTTTTATAGATAAAGAAACCAAAGCCCCCCAAAAGTTAAATAACTTGTCCCAGGTGACCCAGTGGAGGAAGGCAGCACCGGGATCAAATTCAGCTGTTTTAAATCAGAGCCTCTGATTTGATTCTATGAGGAAGAGAAAAAGGGAGGGAATGAAAGAAAAGGAGAGACCTGAGCTCTTGAAGACACATCCATGTTTGGGGGCTGCATGAAAGCATGACACAAGTTTTAGGTAGGAAGAGACTCAGAACCATGAGGATTTTGGAAGCCGAGGGGAAAAGAGCCTCAGAAGTGAGCATGGAAGTCTTCTGAGCATTCATAAGGTGAGTGAAGTGTGAGAATACACTTGGGCTGCTGGGTGTTCCAGGGAAGAGTTTCAGTAGAGTGGTGGAAAGCACTGTAAGGGTTTGAGGAGTCACTGGGTGTGGGTGGGAGCAGACAGGAATGACAGATGGGTGGCCAGTGGGCGGATTTTAAGGCATGGCACATGGAACTCTTTTTTGTATTTGTTTTTTAAGTCGAGAAGACCAGAATATGCTTGCAGCACGAGGCAAGCAAAAAGCCCGTGGAAAGAGGAATAGAAACAGAGAGAGAGGTTGTTGATGAGGTCTCGAGGAGGTAGAGACAGTTGGGGATGGGAACTCAAGTGGAAAAGTTAACTTTGGAACGGGGAGAGAAGGACTACCTTCTTGAGGCCAGAAGAAAGTATGGATAGAAATAGAGGGAAGTTGTAAGGTTTTGAAACTTGTGTAATGTTGAAGGGTTTTGAGGGAATGTCACAAAGTAGAAGGAAGCCAGGTAGGGGGGTCAGGGTTGGGACCTTGAGAATGGGGGGAAGGTTTGGATCTGTTGACATGTTCCTTGCTTCAAATACTGTAAAGTTACAGTTGTTAAAACTATATGGTACTCAAACAAACAAACGTCATTGTGCTTGTTCAGAATAGAATAGAGTCCAGAGCTAGGTATATATAGCATGATAAAAATAGATTTTCAATTTAGTGGGGGAAATGGAACATCCAATAAATGGTGTTAGTAAAGTTTCCTATTTGGAAAAAAATGATTAACACCTTATCCTACACAGTCCATAAGGACAAATCCAGATGTAAAAACAATCAAATAGCAACAATAATACCACCCAGGAGGGAAAAAAGCAAGCATGCAATGTAAACTAGAGAGTAGGGAATGTTCATCAGTAGAGAACCGGTTAATTAAGTCTGGATGCTCGATGGGAATATAGTGTAATGGATAAGAGTACACATAGGCATTCTGGAATAAAAATAGCTGGATTTCGGACCTGACACTGCCTCTTACTACCTGTGTGATCTTGGATAAATTACTTCCTTTCTCTGTGCATTTATCATCAGTTCTGTAAAAAAAAAAAAAAAAAAAATTATATCACCTACCTGATAGGGTTGTTGTGAGGAATAATCTATTTGGTACCTGATAGTACAGTGCTGGGACATAGTAAGTCCTCAATATGGGTTATTGTTAGGTAGTCCTTAGGAATAATGAGTTCAATCCATAAGTGGACATGGAAGGATGCCTACCGTACATTAGGCAAAAAAAAAAAAGTGCAGATCAGTATGTGTAATATCCCAATTAAGTTAAAAAAGAAAAAACAGAAAACCCGAACGTGTTTATATACGTGTAGGAAAATCTGTAAGGCCACAAACCAGTTGTTAATAGTGGAGTTACTTCTCACGGAGTTAAATTAGATTATTGCTTTTTAAATTACATACTTCTATGTATTTTTATTTTCTGCAAAAGGCATGTTTTACTTGTGTAAATTTTTTTTAAGATTTTATTTATTAGCATGAGCAGGGGGGAGGGGTAGAGAGAGAGGGAGAAGCAGACTCCCCCCTGAGCAGGGAGCTTGATGAGGGACTCAATCCCAGGAGCCTGGGATTATGACCTGAGCCAAAGGCAGACACTTAACTGACTGAGCCACCCAGGTGCCCCTAGGTGAAGATTTTTCAAATACATGAAGACCTAATAGAATTCCCATAGCCAATTTTCTCATTTTTTAATTTTGTATAAAATTAGTTTTTATTTTTTTTTATTTTTTTTTATTTTTTTTTTAAAGATTTTATTTATTTATTTGAGAGAGAGAATGAGAGATAGAGAGCACGAGAGGGAAGAGGGTCAGTGGGAGAAGCAGACTCCCTGCTGAGCAGGGAGCCCGATGCGGGACTCGATCCCGGGACTCCAGGATCATGACCTGAGCCGAAGGCAGTCGCTTAACCAACTGAGCCACCCAGGCGCCCTAAAATTAGTTTTTAAATACAATTCCATTTTCTGCAGTAATCGAGTATACAGCTCCATTAGTTCAAAAGCAAATAGTTGAAGATTAATATTTTTCACTTATAGGCAGGATATTTGTTTTACTGTGACATCAATAAAAATAAAAAGAAGGGAAGATTGCTTCCCTATCAAAATACCATCAACATTTTTCACAGAGCTGGAACAAATAATCCTAAAATTTGTATGGAATGAGAAAAGACCCTGAACAGCCACAGGAATGTCAAGAAAGAAACCAAAGCTGGTGGCATCACAATTCCGGACTTCAAGCTATATTACAAAGCTGCGATCATCAAGACAGCCTGGTACTGGCACAAAACATAGTGGAACAGAATAGAGAACCCAGAAATGCACCCTCAACTCTATGGTCAACTCATCTTTGACAAAGCAGGAAAGAATGTCCAGTGGAAAAAAGACAGTCTCTTCAACAAATGGTGTTGGGCAAATTGGGCAGCCATGTGCAGAAGAAGGAAACTGGACCATTTCCTTACACCGTACACAAAAATAGACTCAAAATAGATGAAAGACCTAAATGTGAGACAGGAATCCATCAAAATCCTAGAGGAGAACACAGGCAGCAACTTCTGTGACCTCAGCCACAGCAACTTCTTGCTAGACATGCCTCCAAAGGCAAGGGAAACAAAAGCAAGAATGAACTATTGGGACTTCATCAAGATAAAAAGCTTTTGCACAGCAAAGGAAACAGTCAACAAAACCAAAAGGCAACCTACAGAATGGGAGAAGATTTTTGCAAATGTTTTATCAGATAAAGGGTTAGAATCCAAAATCTATAAAGAACTCATCAAACTCAACACCCAAAGAACAAATAATCCAATCAAGAAATAGGCAGAAGATTGGGGTGCCTGGGTGGCTCAGTCGTTAAGCGTCTGCCTTCGGCTCAGGTCATGATCCCAGGGTCCTGGGATCGAGCCCCGCATCGGGCTCCCTGCTCGGCAGGAAGCCTGCTTCTCCCTCTCCCACTCCCCCTGCCTGTGTTCCTGCTCTCGCTCTCTCTCTCTCTCTCTCTGTCAAATAAATAAATAAAATCTTAAAAAAAAATAGGCAGAAGACATGAACAGACATTTCTCTGAAGAAGATATACAAATGGCCAACAGACACATGAAAAAGTGCTCAACATCACTCAGCATCAGGGAAGTCCAAATCAAAACCTCAATGAGATACCACCTCACAGCAGTCAGGATGGCTAAAATTAACAAATCAGGAAATGACATGTTGGTGAGGATGCAGGGAAAGGAGAACCCTCCTACACTGTTGGTGGGAATGCAAGCTGGTGCAGCCACTGTGGAAGACAGTATGGAGGTTCCTCAAAAAGTTAAAAAAATAGAGCTACCCCACAACCCAGCAATTGCACTACTAGGTATATACCCCAAAGATACAGATGTAGTGAAAAGAAGAGCCATATTCACCCCAATGTTCATAGCAGCAATGTCCACAATAGTCAAACTGTGGAAAGAGCCCAGTGGTCCACCGACAGATAAATGGGTAAAGAAGATGTGGTGTATATATGGAATGGAATATTACTCAGCCATCAAAACATTGAAATCTTGCCTTTGCAAAAATGTGGATGGAACCAGAGGGTATTATGCTAAGTGAAATAAGTCAATCAGAGAAAGACAATTATCATATGATTTCACTCATATGTGCAATTTAAGAAACAAAACAGGAGCATAGAGGAAGGGAGAGAAAGATAAAATAGGACATAATCAGACAGGGAGACAAGCCATAAGAGACTCTTAACCATAGGAAACAAACTGAAGGTTGCTGGTGGAGGATGGAGTACCTGGGTGGTGCCCGTGATGTAATGAGCACTGGGTGTTATGTATATCACTGACCTCTACCTCTGAAACTAATAATACACTGTATGTTAGTTAACTGAATTTAAATTTTTTAAAAAAGGGAAGATTGGTTATAGATCTTGCAATAAAAACTCCCACTTAGCATAAGATAGCAGCTAAAATCCCAAATACATTTTACTTTATCATTTAATCCACACAGATTATCAAAATTTTTTGCCTGCTCAACATTTTTGTTTTAGTTTTATAAAACAAAGTTTCCATGACTTAAAAAGTTTAAAATCTTTGATTTGCAATTGTGCTATGACAGTAAATAAATTGCTATTACTTAGAGGCCTAAACAATTTTTTTCCCTAAGCCTGTTTCTATAGGCAGACATACTTCAGTAATTTCACAGATTTGAAAGAAAAGGTTTTTTTAATTAGCATTTTTGTTAACATGTAGGGTACCCATAAAGTTTAATGTGTACAATGTGATGATTTGATATGTGTATATCTTGTAAAAGGCACACAGAGTTGTAGAAAAATGGGAAATAGGTTTAATTGTTCTTCATTGTATGATGTTATACTTCATAGCAGTTTGGTGGCAAATGTCAGAATATCTCATTGGGCCAGATGAGATCAATAAATTATGGGATCAATTGAGCAATATTTAATTTCACTGTGATGTTAGGAATATGCCCTAATAGCTTACATTCATTGGGTAAATTATTTAAAACAGTGAATTTTTTTAATATTTTATTTTTAAGTAATCTCTACACCCAACGTGAGGCTTGAACCCACAACCCCAAGATCAAGAGTCTCATGTGCTGCCGACTGAGCCAGCCAGGCGCCCCAAGATAGTGAATTCTAACTGAGATATTTTGTTGTTCGCATGATGAGGAACAAATAGTTGTATTTTTCTTTGTGGGCAGTTGAAGTCAATTTATTGATTTGGACTCTTGGTTCAAAAGTTGTCCTTAGGGGCACCTGGGTGGCTCAGTTGTTAAGCGTCTGCCTTTGGCTCAGGTCATGATCCCAGGGTCCTGGGATCGAGCCCCGCGTTGGGCTCCCTGCTCTGTGGGGAGCCTGCTTCTCCCTCTCCCACTCCCCCTGCTTGTGTTCCTTCTCTCGCTGTCTCTCTCTCTGTCAAATAAATAAATAAATAAAAATCTTAAAAAAAATACTGAACTTGGATTACTGTTGGACATTCTAGACCAAACCTTATTTTTTTTCTTTATTTCTTTTTACTGTAGTGAAAAATATGTAACATTAAATTTATTATCCTACCATTTTTAAGCTTATAGTTCAGTAGTGTTAAGATCGCTAGAACTTTTTCTTCTTGCAAAACGGAAACTCTATACACTTTAAACACTAACTCCCTCTTCTCCCACTCATACCTTATGTTTTAAATATAATTTTGGAGATCTGTGTATGATGTGTTTTCTTTTTTTTCCCCTTTCCTGAGATGTAATTGACATTTAACATTGTGTCAGTTTAAGATGTACAACGTGATGATGTGATGTATGTCTGTCTTGTAAAATGATTACCATAAGATGTATCTTCTTAAATCCCACAAAGAAATTCAATATGAATTTTGGTTAAGAAATTATAGCTAACTTGGGGTGCCTGGGCGGCTCAGTCGGTTGAGCATCCGACTCTTGATTTTGGCTCAGTTCGTGATCTCAGGGTCGTAAGACTGAGCTCTGTGTTGGGTTCCATGCTAGGTGTGGAGCCTGCTTAAGAGTCTCTCTCTCCCTCTCCCTTGGCCCCTCCCTCCCCCCCTCAAAAAAATAAATAAGAAATTATAGCTAGCTAATAATGAAAAACTTGCAGTTTATCCATTAGTCATATATGTCCGTATTAGCAAACAGGCAAAGTATTGTAGTATAGCTCTTTTTCCCTACCATTTCTGATTTTAGAGCATGGTTCATGCTAAGAAGTAAAAATGTGCACAAGCTGTCCAAAAGGTGTTTTTTTCAGGAACTGTTAGTGTGTTAGGTGTTACTGTCTGCTGATATGGTAGCTATACAAGACTCTGCACTGGTTCCTCCCTTTAGACAGCTGGGGCAAATAGACAGAAAGCTTTATCCAGGCTGCAGATGGCGGATTTGTTCTGTCTCACTAGCCTAACTAGGACAAGTTATTAGACGTGTCCATTTCAAAAGAAAGCCACAAGCCAGCTTTTGGTTGCCTTAAGCTCATTTTTTCTTTTAACTGGTAAGGTACTTTTATTTTAAGTGCACCAAGGGAGATCATCTTTTTAAAGGAATTTTGTACCAACTCTGCTACTGAAATGAAAAGTCCTTTTTTCATCTCTCAAATATTGACCCTAATTTTAAATCTTTGTATATTTGTGTTCTTGATTTTTAATGTAAGGCAAAACTACAATTAGCTTTATACTGCTTTCTTGGTAATTTCTTCTCTTTTAATATTATGGCAAAAAAAAAAGCCATTTCCAATAGAACCCTATCACCACCTTTAACCCTAGGTCCCCCAAGTCATTAGTGCTCTCCTCTTGCTGGGATCAATCACTACCACCTGTAAGTTGATTTTCTGTCTGGATTTCATTGTCCCTTCATCTCTCACCTGACGGTTCACACATGCTAGAAACTCAGCATGTCCCATACTGAACTGAACCGTATAACTCCAGGCACCAAACCTGCTTCTCTCCATTCTTTATTCATGTCTTGGGCAAGCCATCCATCAGTGTAAAATCTTTTTATTTTATTTTATTTTAGGAATTTCTATCCCCAACGTGGAGCTCAAACTCACGACATGGGAATCAAGAGTCACACGCTCTACCAACTGAGCCAGCGAGGCTCCCAAAAATCTTTACCTTTTAAAATTTCAACTAATGTATAATAAATATATAATCTCTAATGTATAGAAGATATATTTTGGTAAGGTTCAATAGTAAATGACTTAATTATTTGAGATGGCTGTTTCTACTTAAGGCAACTGGGCACCTCCCCCCTCTATAAATTATGCACTTGGAAAATAGGGCTTGCAAGTGCTCGACATAAATAATTGATAATTAAGCTTTTCTAAGTGATGAACTTCACTGTTGTATCACCGCAGATGGCTGCCGTTTGTATTTTTCAGTTTTGGTGGAGGAACTCGTGAAAGTTCCTCAGTGATAGATTTCGGCTGCTTTTACTCTCAAATAATGTTTTCCTACTTGTTGTTTAATTAAAGAATTGCCTCACTTTGTGGTGAGTGATTTTATCCACATTGCTTTGTGTAATAAGTCTTTCTAGACTAAAGCTCCATGGGAAGAAAACCCAAGAATGAATATTTGGTTCAGTTTTTCTGTTAGAATTTTCTTTGTCTTCCTTCCTGTGGCTTCTTCACAGGCTGAAAGTGCTGAATCTCGTTTTCAGTTTGCAGTAAACTTTCTCTCTTTTTTTTTAAGATTTTATTTATTTATTTATTTGAGAGCGAGAATGAGAGAGAGAGAGCACATGAAGGGGGAAGGGTCAGAGGGAGAAGCAGACTCCCTGCTGAGCAGGGAGCCCGACGTGGGACTCAGTCCCGGGACCCCAGGATCATGACCTGAGCTGAAGGCAGTCGCTTAACCGACTCAGCCACCCAGGCACCTGCAGTAAACTTTCAACCAAAGTTGAAATTGGTTTGGAAAATGTATCTATACCCTCACCGTGTGACAGATGACGATGAAGCCTCTCACTGTTTCAGAAGTTCTTTGGGTTAATCCAGGAATTGGGGTATGTGAGGAGAGCCTTGAGAAGGCGTTTTGTGACATAAGTCCTTCCCTTCGGATGGCTTACCTTCCTGGGAGTATTTAGATTATAGAAATTTGGGTTAAGAGGCATTCATTTAGTCATCGAGGTTGGAAAGTATTCCCGCACGGAATTCGCAGCGTTACCTAGGCCTCCCATGGTGACTTACCAGTGCTGTCATGTCCTGGCACAGTTCCTCGTCTGTCTGGGGGGCGAGGCAGACGGGGATTCTGACCCCTGGCTGCTGATCGCCTCTAGTTATTAGAGTGTTAGAAATATCCCTGCCTCCTGGCTAGTCAGAGTGGGGCAAAGAGCACCTGCCGTAACTGACATCCCTGAAACCCTGGCCATTCACAGTTAGTGAATTTGAGACTGAGGGTGTGTGTACACGTGTGTGTGCATGCAGGTGTATCTGTATCATAGCACTGAACTATTGCCTTGTTAAACTCCATAATCTGTGTGGCAATTGGTAGGTAAAGGCAAGGACAGCTGTATTATTTACATTCGTATTTTCCTGTTAACAATCATTTTGAAGCACATATGAAAAAGGAAGAGCCTTCATTGGAAAGGGTTATAGAGGTATATACGTAGTGGTAGGCAGGTACTGAGACTTCTGTGTATAGGTACGAGCTGGCTTAGGAAAATCCAGGCAAAGAAATGTATGTGTGTGTATACAGGCTGATACCTGTAGTTAAGATTCCTGAATATACAGAGGATAGAAAGTAACCACTTCAAGTTTAAGGGGGGAAAAAAAACAGGAACAAAATACATGTATATGTTCATGAATGTGCACTGAGGGGCCTTCTGGTCTTTTGGCGGATGGTATTGTAGACAGATCATGATAAGGATTCAATTAATAATGTTAAAAGGAAAATTGATCTATTTATGTTGGGTATCTTGGGTTCTCACTGCTATGATTTTGCTGATTTTGTGCCACTGTCCCAAATCCAGAGACAATTCTCTTGGGGTTACCAGTTACACTAATTATTTGTTTGAAGGGTTAACATTTTTTTTGAGTTGGCTTTTTTACTTGGTTTAGCGTGACTGGTTTCTGTTTGATGTTTCTGTCTCTCCCGGTCTAGGAAGCTATTTTGCCAGCCACTTCATTATGGGAGGAGAGAAGTTTGACTCCACGCACCCTGAGGGTTACCTATTTGGAGAGAACAGTGATCTGAACTTTCTGGGGAACAGACCAGTAACGGTATGGTGATAACCTGTTTACTTCCAGGTGGGGCTTCGGTGGCCAATTCAAACAGTCTTATAAAGTTTGTAATCACTGGCTCATCAGTGTCTATAGCTTGGTGTGAGTTGAGAGGGGCCCTGGGAGCCAGACCACAGCCCCTTTGCTGGCAGTGGGTCTCTTGTCACTAGAGGCTGACCTGTGGAAGGGCTGCTGGAGTCTGCCTAAGGGTGAGGACATCTCACATGCTCTGGCTGTCCTACGGATTCTTGTCTCTGCCTAGATGCCACCTCCACAGACAGCCCTCCCTCCCAGCTCTGCTAGCGCATCCTCACCTTGCTTTTTTCCTTCTTCATAACACCTTAACAGCATATAGGATTTTATTTCTGTCTCGCCCTGTTTATTATCTGCCTTCTCTTTTAGAATGTAAACTTCACAGGACAGGAGGTGTTTTTACTGTTGCACCCCAGCACCTAGAACAAAGCCTGGTACATACTGACAAGCCCTTAAAGATTTGTTGAATGAATGACCGAAAAGTTTTCCCTTGATATCTGAATTGATATTAGACTATGTCTCTGTTCATTCAACTCATTCCATAAACTCTTACGGAGCAACCTCTCTGCACCCAGCTGAGGCTTCGGAAGAATGGCTGCCATATGGCTTGTGAGTAGCCGCTGTGAGCCAAGGAAGGTCCTCGAGACTTTTCAGACATTATTCCTAATCTTCATAAGGAGCCACCTGACAGATTTATCATTACTCCTTTTTTTTTTTTTAAGTAAGCTTTATGCCTAACGTGTGAGACTTGAACTTACCACCCGAGGTCAAGAGTCTTGTTCTCGGGTATTAAGGAGGGCACTTGTGATGAGCTCCAGGTGTTCTATGTAAGTGGTGAATCACGAAATCCTACACCTGAAACTAATATTACACTGTGTTAACAACTGGGATTTAAATAAAAACTTGAAAAAAATAAAAGTCATGTGCTCTACCGACTGATCCAGCTAGGCGCCCCAGAAGGTTTATTATTTACCCCATTTTATAAGAGGGAGACCTGAGGTTCCAAGAAACGAGTAATGACAATACTAGCGTTTGCGAAGCGCATGCTATGTTCCAGGCACTGTTCTAAGTGTTTACATGAAGTTTTCCCAAAGTCAAATAACCAGGTCTGCATGGCCGAAGATCAGTAACTTTTCCACTGCTTCTCATTGCTTCAACATATCCTGCCTTCCTCCAGAAGCTCCCAGTGTATGGGGCAGACGAAACATAGGAACAGGAAATGTCTGAATAGCAGCAGAGGTCTGAAGTGATGGGACGCTGTGGGGCTTGAGAGCAGGAGAGGAAGACGGCGTGCGCAGGTTGCTGGTGCTGAGGAGAGGTGGAGGGCGTTGAGCGAGGCTTTGGAGATGCCTGGGTTTTCACCAGTGGGGTGGGGAAGGGGCTTTGCAGGAGAGAGGTGCAGAGGACGGGCCTAAAAGCGTTCCCATTGTTGTTGAATCAGCAAACATTTACCAAGCAGCGGCTATGTGCCAGGTACTGTGATAGGCGCTGGGGATACAAAGCTGAAATGAGCATGATTTGTTTCTCCCTGGAACAAATAAAGAAGCCAGTCTGGCGGGAGTGGACGTTTCCTGATGGCGAGACACGATTGGAAAGGTAGGTGGAGGACTCCATTGCCTCCAGAGGTTTTTGACTCGTTCCTGTAGGCTGTGGGGAATAGTGAAGATTTTTAGGCAGACAAGTGACCTGGAGAATTTTTTTTTTTTTTTTAATGATATGTTTCCACTGTTTTTTTCTTTTGTATCTGGAGTGACCCCCTCCTCTCATTCACAGTTCAGGAGTGCTTTCAAAATGCCCCATCCTTTCTGTTTCACGTTTAGTCCTGCCAACTAATGCTCATCAAATGTCTGCTCTTTTTTTTTTTAAGGTTTTATTTATTTATTTGACAGAGACACAGCGAGAGAGGGAACACAGCAGGGGGAATGGGAGAGGGAGAAGCAGGCTCTCTGCGGAGCAGGGAGCCCGATGCGGGGCTCAATCCCAGGACCCTGGGATCATGACCTGAGCCGAAGGCAGACACTTAATGACTGAGCCACCCAGGCGCCCCAAATGTCTGCTCTTTGATTTTGTTACTCTGCCTTAGCAATTAGAGTAGAGGGATCTTTCTTTTTTGATAGAGCCAGTAAGAATTTTGCCTCCCCCCGCGGGAGTCAGCTCGTGCTTGGAAAACGGCCCTTTCTTCTTATGGGGACTTGCCATTTGCATCGGTTACTCCTTTTCTGTTTCCTTCCCTCTGGTGTCAGAATAGGGTTTTTGTTTTGTTTTGTTTTTAATTTTGAACTTTTCAGGCCATAGAGATTATTTAAAGACAAATAAATGCTTCCCTGGGGTCATTTGGAGGTTTCTGCAGGCTGGCATACCTTCCCAGTTCAGTTGCCTCGTTGACACTTCTCTGTGAACCCATGAGAGACTGAGCTCCTCCCGAAGCCCTGAGCAGCTTTGACCTTACACTTGAGACTTTTTCCCAAGGAGTGTCAACACTGGACTTTTTTTTGTTGTTTCTATGTAGTCATCATTAAATATGCTTGATGCTGTACCAAGCAAATGTTTCCAAAAGACATCAAATCAGAGTAACTTCGAATAGGCAGCTCGAACTGTAGTACACGGAATGAACGTGGCACGTTCCCTTTTCTTTCCCCACACGTTATTCCATAGTGGTAACAGCGAACATTTACGGGACACTTCCTGTTTGCAAGGCCTGGTTGTTCTAAGCTCTTCATCTGTGTCCTCTCATTTTGCCCTCACACCCTGATGAGGCAGGTCCTTATTGGACAGATGAGGAACATGGGCACCAGGAATTTAAACAAGGATCAGCAAGCCTGTAAGTGGTTGAATCAGGATTTGAACCCAGCAGTCCAGCTCCAGAGGCTGAAGCGCTCTGTTGTTGCTGCTCGTCAGGGCGTGTGTGCTCAGGATCTCTGTCCACATCACGTCGGTGAGTCTGTCCAAGTAGGTCATCAAGTACGAATTGTGAGATGCGGAGAGAGATCTAAAAGTAGACCTAGTGGCAGGGACATGATCTCTTGGAGTATCTCTTGGGAGAGCTGCTATGTGGTATGTAATTCCATCTGCCGCTGTGACCTCTGTGTTTTGCTGTTACTGCACATCACACCTGGTTAGGGGACGGCCCAGAGATTGGGGATGGACTTGTAGCTTGATTTCTGAGGAATGGACTTCTACTCTCTAGAAACATGTCCCTGGGGCGCCTGGGTGGCTCAGTTGGTTAAGCGACTGCCTTCGGCTCAGGTCATGATCCTGGAGTCCCGGGATCGAGTCCCACATCGGGCTCCCTGCTCAGCGGGGAGTCTGCTTCTCCCTCTGACCCTCTTCCCTCTCGTGCTCTCTCTCTCTCTCATTTTCTCTCTCTTAAATAAATAAAAATCTTAAAAAAATTGTTATATAAAATATAAATACCATAGACTTCTTGGCTTGTGGGACTTGTGGTCTTTCCTGTCATTTCTGACAGATCAGACTTAAAAGTATCTCCTGCAAACGTATCACTCGGCCTATAGTTTGTACCGGAGCCCTGCTGGTCTACACTTAAAATAATCTGTCAAAGTCAAATTTAGTATCAAGTCCTAAGGGTCAGATTTAAAGAACGAGAGTGTGCATATACCTAGAAGGATGGTGGAAGAGAGGTTAGAATCAAGATTTCAGGTTTTGTTTACATCTTACCATTAAACCCTTTGCAACCTTGGCAGATCTATCGCTAAGGCTCTCAAATTACCCAGTGTAAACGGGGAGAGTTCTAACTTTATAGGAATGTGATGCTTGAAAAATGCCTTGGAATTGCTGGATAAAAAGAAGCCCAGAGCAATGGTGGCTACACTGCTATCCCCTCAGGTTGGTTATTTATGCAGCTACTGAGAGTTTTCGGTGGAGAGAATATTCACTGGCTTTTAAGTAACTGTCTTAAGTAGTGAACAGGGCTTCTGAAGGTCTTTCTGCTCTGATCCCTGCATCTAGAGGAGCTAAGATCCCTGTGTTTGTGCATCACAGTTATAAAATGTTAAATAAAGACCATCCTTCCCCTTCCTAGGTGGGGAAGAGCCAGTGCTGATTTTTTGCTCCTTTACTGAGCTAGGTCTTCTTTTGTCAAGGTAAATTACTGCTAAAACTCTAAGTTATTTAGAGGCTCAGTGAACTGAGGATTGACAGAGAATCAAATGATACCTGAGTCCAAACGTATCCTCTCACCTTTGAGGAAAGTAGTTGAGTTTTGGTCAAGCCCCTGATACTCCACATTATCTTGTGTGTTCTGTTCCTGGGCCGCTGGAGCTTTTTCCTCCTCATGCTCCCTGCAGCCAGGACTGCACAGCTGGCCTTAAGAACCAAGGTGCACACAGGTGGGCCTTTCTTCTCCCCCTAATAGAGATACACCCAATCAAGTCTCTGTAAATTGAGCCCCTTTATTCACACGTGTGCAGGAAGAGCAGGGTATTTTATTTTATTTTATTTTATTTTTTATTTATTTGAGAGAGAATGAAAGTGAGAGTGATCACAGAGGGAGAGGGAGAAGCAGGCTCCCCGCTGAGCGGAGAGCCTGATACAGGGCTCGATTCCAGGACCTGGAGATCGTGACCTGACCCGAAGGCAGACACTTCATGGACTGAGCCACCCAGGCGCCCTGAGAGCAAGTTATTTAAAGGAACTTGACAGTATATCCATTTGTGCAGTAGAGTTTTACACATGTAGAGCTTTGTGTCAGTCATGGTGCCATTCATTTGTTCAGTATTTGCAAATCATATACTGTGCTAACAACCAGGAGTGCAAAGATGAAAAAAAACTTGGCCCCTGCCCCAAGGCACTTCCAGTATGATGGGGCAGGCAGACTGCCCATGACTGTGACGTGTCCTGGTAAGTTCTATGTGACTGTATGAGAGACAGGGCCAGAGTGCTCTGAGAGCAGAGAGGAGTGAGGATGCTTTCTACCCAGGACACTGGCTCTGAGAGATGACTCCTTGGACGGGGTGGGGTGAGCAGGATTTCCCAGGTGGATATTGGGAAGGTCATTAAGGCAGAATTAACAAGCAATGTAAGGAAGCAACTAAGATGCAGACGTGCCTGTTGGGTTTCCAGAATGGTGAGTGGGCTGTAAGGGTTGAATTTTGAGGGATGTTGGTGAGAGCTGAGGTTGGAAAGACAAACTGGGCCCATGTTTGAAGGGTCATGAGGATTGTACTGAGAAGTTTATGCCTTTCTCCATAAGGCACTAAAGAAGGTCATAGTCACGAGTTGCTTTGCCACTGACTAGCTTCGTGGTGTTGGTTAATGTATTGGCCATGAGTTTCCCCATCTATAAAAATACCTATCTTGCAGATACATTTTAAGAATTCAAAGAATGACAGCTATTATGATTTGATTGACCTTTCAGAAAGTTAATTTTTTTTAAAAAGATTTTATTTATTTATTTGACAGAGAGAGAGAGAGACAGCGAGAGAGGGAACACAAGCAGGGGGAGTGAGAGAGGGAGAAGCAGGCTTCCCGCCGAGCAGAGAGCCCGATGTGGGGCTCGATCCCAGGACCCTGGGATCATGACCTGAGCCGAAGGCAGATGCTTAGCGACTGAGCCACCCAGGTGCCCCTAGAAAGTTAATTCTTTAAATCACCTCATGGTGTAGAGAGTGAATTGGAAAGACAGAAGATGAGGGACCAATTAGGTAGTGGTTTGTCTTAGTTAAGGAAGAAGATACAAAGTGCCTGAGCTAGAATAGTGGCATTAAAAATAAAGATGGTGCAGATTCAAGAATTGTGGGCAGTGTGAATTGAAGTCAGGGAGTAGTTGGGGACATGAGGAGCAACCTCTGTGGGACAGCTAACACTTAGACTGGTTGCTGTGTGTGGGTTTTATCTGCAGTTTGGTTTGTGCCCAGGCCCCAGTGTCTTCAGATGGGTCAGTCACAATACAGGCATCCTGTGTTTGACTGCTCGGGCTGCTGAAACAAAACACCATAAACTAGGGGCCTAAACAACAGGTATTCATTGCTCAAGTTCTGGAGGCTGGGAAGGCCGAGATCAAGGTGCTGGCAGATTTAGTTCTGGTGAGGACCTTCTTGTAATTGACCTTCTTGCTGGGTCCTCACATGCTGGAAAGAGAGTGCTCTCTCCCTCTTCGTCTCCTTTTAAGGGCACTAATCCCATCTTGAGAGACCCACCATTATGACCTCATCTAACCCGAATTACCTCCCCAAAGCCTCATCTCCAAATACGGTCCCATTGGGGGTTAGGCCTTCAACATATGAATTTTTAGCAGGACATACAAGAGCCTGTGGCAAGAACATGCCTCTTTTCTGTGGGTATGTGGGTATGCATTGTAGATTGAGTTATTTGTCTTTTGCATGCTATTCATCTTTCTTCCTTCATAAATTGTACTGCCACTATGTTTGGCATTTAGTTTGGCGGTATTTATATTTTTAGTTATGCAGACCCTTTAAGTCAAGCGACTTTATGGGGCGCCTGGGTGGCTCAGTCTGTTAAGCGGCTGCCTTCGGCTCAGGTCATGATCCCAGGGTCCTGGGATCGAGCCCCATATCGGGCTCCCTGCTCGGCAGAGAGCCTGCTTCTCCCTCTCTGTCTGCCGCTCTGCCTACTTACGCTCTCTCTCTAGCTCTGTTAAATAAATAAATAAATAAAAATCTTAAGAAAGAAAAGTCAAGCGATTTCATTTCTCTGAATCTCTGTATAAAGGAGAAACACCCTCCTTTATATTCTGCTACAACACTGATTCACTTTTGACACCAGAAGTGGGCTTTGCACGCATCAGGCAGGAATTGTTAAATAAATTATAGTGTGTCTACACTAAGAACTGGTGTTCAGGGGGTGCCTGGGTGGCTCAGTCGTTAAGCATCTGCCTTCAGCTCAGGTCATGATCCCAGGGTCCTGGGATCGAGCTCCACATCGGGCTCCCTGCTCAGCGGGAAGCCTGCTTCTCCCTCTCCCACTCCCTCTGCTTGTGTTCCCTCTCTCGCTGTGTCTCTCTCTGTCAAATAAATAAAATCTTTAAAAAAAAAACAACTGGTATTCAGCCAAAAATAAAGTAGATTTGTACCCACTGAGATGAAAATATGTCCATGACCACATGGTTTGCTGAAAAAAGCAAGTTGTTATGTATAATGTGGAACCTGATTCATTTCTGATCAGAATAACAGTGTGTCACAATATACGTATGTTTGTGTATTTATATTTGTAGGTACACAAAATACGTCTGAGAACAATGCATTTTACCCTGTCACAGTGGTAACTATTGGGGCACATCAGTGAGGGGAGGTACTTCTGACTTTGTATTCTTCTATGTGGATATGTGTATTTGAATTTTTTCTAATGAACACATTTTTATTTTTAAAACAAGCATTTAAATTTTCTGTAAAAATAGGAAAAGGGACTACTTACTGCTGAGCAGGGGAGGAGACAGTTCTAGGAAAATATATGGAATAGGAAAGTTAAGGAAATTCATAAAATAATGGCTTAATTGTTTAGTGAACTACAGGAAGGGTGTGGCCTGCTGAGGGAGGTTGGGGGCTTGTGGAGCATAACAAAAAGATCAGAATAAGCATGGTGAGGACTGGAGCCAGGTAGCTGCATCCCACTGGTGTCAATATGCAATGATTTACCTTTAGAAACATTTGATTCGAGGTGCCTGGGTAGCTCAGTGAAGTCTGTGCCTTCGGTTCAGGTCATGATCTCGGGGTCCTGGGATCAAGCCCCAAGTTGGGCTCTCCACTCAGTGGCGAGTCTGCTTCTCCCTCTCCCTCTGTGATCTCTCTCACTTTTGTTCTCTCTCAAATAAAATTTTTTTTAAAGTTTTTATTTATTTATTTGACAGAGAGAGAGAGGGCACAAGTAGGCAGAACAGCAGGGAGAGGGAGAGGAAGAAGCATGCTCTCCGCTGAGCAGGGAGCCCGACGTGGGGCTCAATCCCAGGACCCTGGGATCATGACCTGAGCCGAAGGCAGACGCTTAACGACTGAGCCACCCAGGTGCCCCTTAACTTACTTTCTGTTGTTTTTCTTCTCACTTTTTTATTGTGAATTGTGAAATATTTATATGTGAATATATGAATCATGTATCTACAGTTTAAAGAAACCATAAACAGCCTGTACCCGCCACCCAGATCAAGAATTGGAACATCGGCAGCACCTCCGAAGTTCTGCCTGTGCCTGACCCTGATTGTATCTGTATTACTTTGTTAAATAAGAGCTTTATGGAGATATAATTCACCATGGGTTTCTGCATGGTAGAGTTACCATCTTTCTCTTTGTCGTTAATAAGTATCTTGGGGAAGATACTTTGAAACTACTGCTTAGATTTCTTTTTTTAATGCAAAAAGTGTCAACTAAGTTTGCTCCTTCTTTTAGCTACATATGCTGCATTGGCCAAGTCTAGAGAAATAGGGCGTTCCATATTAGATCTACTGCCTTGCTTTGAGATGTAAGATGGGGATCATGGTTTTCTCTCTGGTATGTAAACTTCAGGGTATAGTTATATGGATAGAAGCTATAGAAAGGGGGGCACCTGGGTGGCTCAGTTGGTTAAGCATCCGACTCTTGATTTCGGCTTAGGTGGTGATCTCAGGGTTATAAGATTGAGCTCTGCGTCGGGCTCTGCACTGAGCACAGAATCTGCTTGAGATTCTCTCTCTTCCTCTCCTTCTCTCTCTCCAAAATAAATAAATATGGGTGTGTGGGTGGCTCAGTCGGTTAAGTGTCTGCCTTTGTCTCAGGTCATGATCCCAGGGTCCTCAGATCGAGCCCAGCTTTGGGCTCCCTGCTCGGCGGGAAGCCTGCTTCTCCCTCTCCCACTCCCCCTGCTTGTGTTCCCTCTCTCTCTCTCTCTGTCAAATAAATAAATAAAATCTTTAAAAAAATTTTTAAATTTTTATTTATTTTTAGAGAGAGAGCATGAGCAGAAGGGACAGAGGGAGAGAGAATCCCAAGCAGACTCCACGCTGAGCACGGAGCCCAATGTGGGGCTCAGTCTCATGACCCTGAGATGAGGACCTGAGCGGAAATCAAGGGTCTGATGCCCAACTGACTGTGCCACCCAGGTGCCCCTTGTTTACCATTTTATTGGACACCTGTGATATTCCAGGCTAATGTTAAACACTAGAGACACAAAGGCAGATAAAGTGCATCCCTGAACTAAGAAACTTTTCCAATAGCCAGGAAACGAGAACATCTTGGAGGAGGGGCTGAAGAGCAAGGGTTAACACAGGCATCTAAACAAGATGAGGGCTTTGTGCTCCAGATGATTCCATCTAACAAAAGCTTAGCATCCAGAGGGCTGTGGAGCTGGGCCTAGAGGGAGGGGCCTTGTCTGCCTTCCTGCAGGCTTCGGACTTTTCTCCTGTAAGCATGGGGAACCACTAGTGGGTTTTGTTGTTGTTGTTGTTGTTTTTTAAGATTTTTATTTATTTATTTAACAGAGATAGAGAGAGAGCACAAGTAGGCAGAGCGGCAGACAGAGGGAGAGGGAGAAGCAGGCTCTCCGCCGAGCAGGGAGCCCGATGCGGGGACCGATCCCAGGACCCCGGGAACATGATCTGAGCCAAAGGCAGACGCTTAACGACTGAGCCACCCAGGCGCCCCCCACTAGTGGGTTTTAAACTGGGAGTCCTAGAGTACACATTTTGAAAGCTCACTCAGACGATGTATAGAGGATGAATTAGAGGGTCGTGAGGACAGGTAAAGGGGCACCAGATGCCCACAGGAGACTCGATGGCAGTCTGATCTCAGGTTGCAGTGGGAACAAAGAAGATGGCCCCGATTCCTGGGGCAGGATTGACGTTGGTAACCAATATAAGCCACAGAGTCTTGGCTTTGGTAACAGGACTATCTTCGAGACCCCCAAAGGACATGGCCAGCTAGTGGGTTTTTCCGGTTCTGTGCGGCAGACCCATCCTAGCGTGCCAACTCCTATACACTTTTTGATCTTTTCTTCCAACAACTGCTGCGGCAGGTTCTGGAATCCATTAGTGTGGTCCATTGCTTTTCTGAGCTCCCATGAGGCCACCTTCCCCAGCGCAGGTTAGACCCAGGGCCCTTGCCACGGTGTTAATTCTGTATCACGAGAATATGCCCCCACACCAGCAGGCTCTCCCTCATCCAGCTTTGTATTCCACATCCCTTGATCCAGCACCCTCAGACCACTCCCACATACACTGTTCCGACCTGTGCCTGTGTTAGCCTGGGCCTGCGTATCTTTGGCATAATAACTCCCCCTTCTCTTAGCAGGCCTTCAGGCCCCAGGTGAGTGATACTCAGATTTGACCCTAATTATGGCCTATGGCCAGGAGGGAAGATGGGGCAGCGCCTTTGTAGGGCAAGCACTGTCTTGTCTTGTCTGAGACCGCTGCGTCATCTTCAAGCAAGAGGGATTCCCCTATCTTCCAAGGAGAGGAAGCCGGCCACTTTGCAGGTCCAGGGAATCTGGGGTTCACGGTTCTCAAGTGAATGTCCATAGACATCCCCTTCTCAAGCCTTAGAGGCCACTCTTTCCCCACTGGGGCCTGACTTTGACTTCTTAGACTTACCTGGACTAAGAGTTCAGCCTTCTTTTTGGTTCGGCCATTCTTTAAAATTAGGTCCCATGCCTTTAGGAGATGACTGTCTTTAAAATTTGCCAGGGAAGGCTGGCTGACTGTCACACTCAGCCTTAAATTGTTGACTGCTGCATCCGAGACTGGCTTTTTCCCTTTTCGATGAATGGATGGCTCTTAATAGCAGCCTCCCACTCCTACGGTTTTATTATCTCCATTTCTCCTCTACTTCCTGTACCAGAGACCATAAACCAGCCAGTGCATCCCCTGCCCTGTGTCGCACCACCACAGCACACCAGGGACCATCTGGGCGAGTGGGTAACCTACCCCCAAATTCCACCTGCAGAGTCCACTTCCTTAGGCAGCTGCTGATAGCAGCTTCTCTAGAAATAAACCTGAGATGGAGATCTTTGTGAGAGCTATTTATTGAAGGAAGGCTCTCCTGGGAATGTGGATAGCAGAAGCCAGAAGGGGCAGGGGAGCAAAAGTGAACAATGATGTGGTCTTGGCAGAGACTCACTTCAGCCTGGTCCCTCGGGAAAGCTTTGGAGTACAACTTGTACTGCAGAGTCGCCCTATCTTGAGGCAAGGGGCCTGGCCTTTTGTATGCCCTTGCCCATGTCTCACTGGCCGCTGATGGCCCCATGGTGCTATGATGAAGGAGAGATCAGGGGTACTTTCTTGGACCAGGAGGCTCTGGTTCCTAATTGCTGGAGAAGGAGCAGCTATGGGCTGTTTGTTGCCAACATTCTCAGCAGCTGGAGAACGGGAACACAGAGGGTAGAGGAGGGGCGCGAGAGCATCGCTGCGCAACTCGTTCTCACTTCTGCTCTTGCTTTTTTTCTCCCCTTGCTTTTTTTTTTTAAAGATTTTATTTATTTATTTGACAGAGAGAGACACAGCGAGAGATGGAACACAAGCAGGGGGAATGAGAGAGGGAGAAGCAGGCTTCCCGCGGAGCAGGGAGCCCGACATGGGACTTGATCCCAGGGCCCTGGGATCATGACCTGAGCCAAAGGCAGATGCTTAACGACTGAGCCACCCAGGCGCCCTGGCTTGTCCTTTTAAAAAGTGGTATTTATTGACGTATAAGAGATACACCAAAAGGTAACAAATCCTACATGTATGCTTGATTTTCATGAAGCAGACACACCTCTATGACCAGTATCCAGATCAAGAACTAGAACACGGCCAGTCCCACAGAAGCTCCCCTGATCCCTCTTCCTATCGCCACCCCTAACTCAGGGTAACCGCTATCCTGTCTTCTCTCCTGATTTGATCTTTCTATAAGTGGAACCATACAGACGGGCCCATTTATGTCTGGTTCCTTTCACGAAGAACGTTTGTGAGATTTGCTTATTTCATTGCGTCGAGCGATTGTTTATTCTCATTGTGCATGTGCTCCGTGTGTGAGTGCCCATAGTTCATCCACACGATGGTTTATAGCATTTGGCATTCTGTTGTGTGGGGCTTTGACCATCCTGTTGTATGTATCTCAAGGGGCGTATGGATGCATGTGTCTTCTGAGTGTATCTGGGACTGGCATTGCCTCGGCACGGGAGTATGGTCTTGTAGATACTGCTGAGCAGTTTCTCAACGCAATTACACCAATTTTCCTCCAACCAGCTTGGTTTAGAGTCCCCAGCGCTTAGTATTTTCCACCTTTTTCATCCTGGTGGGTGTGTATGATTAATTTTCATTTTCCTGATGATTCATGAGGTCGAGCATCCTTACATAAGTTTATCGTCCATTTGTTTTCCTCCTCTGTGAAGCGTCAGTTCAAATCTTTTCTATTAGCTTGTTTGGTTTTTCTATTAGCTTATCTGCTTTTTCTTTCTTGGTAAGGAAATACTAAGAAAATAGGAGTCCTTTCTCAAATAAGTATATTGCATATGTCTTTTCCCACTCTCTGCTTGCCTTCCACTCTCTCTTTTTCTTGGAATTTATGTATTTTTGTTGAGATATAATTGACATGTAGCATTGTGTAAGTTTCAGATATACATCATGTTGGTCAGACGTATTTATGTATTGCAGTAGGTTTGTAGTCTTGGCTAACAGCTGTCTCAGGTCACATGGTGGAGAACCCTGACCCTAACCCAAGCCCGGCACAGCTCTTGAGTGCTTCCTGCAGAATTCAGTAAAACTTAAGTATTTTGAGACCCGCACAACTCAATGTGAGGTCAAGCCAGATCTGACAGGAAGAACATCCTATTGAAACTCAAGCTTTTTAGCTTTTAACAGAATTTTCTTGTTCATCTATATTCAGTTCCAGCTACAGTCATTCATGTTTTCCTTTAACACCGGAAGTTCTTCTAAACTGGAAGGAAATGTAGTTCTGTCCAGTGCTGTACCATCATGGAAGAGGAGACCAGGATGTTTATATGGAGACACTTTAAAATGGGGTTTTTGTGTTTGGACTTTACAGAGCTGCTCCCCATCTCACCAGGATGTGTCCTGCTTTCGGGAGAGGGTGTATTGGCATCTCAAGCTGCAGTGAATTTCGTTGCCCTTCGTACCCCTCAAGCCCTGGCTTCTCCCCTCTTCCTAACATACACAAGAGGCTTGTGTGGTAATGGAGCACACGGTGTTGTGTGTGAGCTGAAAGAGGCCTTTGGGTATTTTATGTTAGCATTGTAAAGAATGTGTCTTGTCATTCTGGAAAGGGCAAAACTATAGGGATAGAAAACAGATGAGTGGTTGCCAGGGACTGGGTGCCGGGTGGGGTTGCCTACAGAAGGACACGAAGGAACATTTGGGGGCGATGGAAGTGTTCTGTATCTTGATTATGATGGTGGTTACGTAGCTGTATGTGTTTGTCAAAATTCAAAGAACCGTGTACACTAAAAAGGGTGAATTTTACTTTTGATGAAAATTAGATCTCAATTGGGCGCCTGGGTGGCTCAGATGGTTAAGCGTCTGCCTTCGGCTCAGGTCATGATCCCAGGGTCCTGGGATCGAGTCCCGCATCGGGCTCCCTGCTCCTTGGGAGCCTGCTTCTCCCTCTGCCTCTCTCTCTCTCTGTCTGTCTCTCATGAATAAATAAATAAAATCTTTAAAAAAAAAAAAAATTAGATCTCAATAAACGTGACTTAAAAAAAAAGAGTGTGTCTTAGAAAGGAGGATTAGGGGGGCGCCTGGGTGGCTCAAGTCGGTGAAGCGTCTGCCTTTGGCTCAGGTCATGGTCCTGGAGTCCCGGGATCGAGCCCCGCATTGGGCTCCCTGCTCAGCGGGCACTCTGCTTCTTCCTCTGCCCCTCACCCCACTCTCTCTCTCAAATAAATAATAAAAATAAAATCTTTAAAAAGAAAGGAAGGAGGAGTGGTTCATAGACATGCCAGTGCTCTCTCTGAGGCCGGCTGTCTACACAGCTCAGGCGGCCCCTGTCCGTTGGCAGACACCACTGAGAGAGGTGCAGAGCTGGGGGTGCATAGGGTGCCGGGAGGGGTACAGGGCAGCCTGGCCTCTGTTATCGGCAGCCCTCAGCCTCAGTCCCTAATCCCAGCTCCCCAGAAGCAGGTACGTCTGTCTCCCTGCAGGACAGAAGCTTGGTTTTCTTCAGTGGCTAGTGGTTGTTTTGGGTCATGCTGCAGAAGTCCTGTGTGTTAGACTGCCAGAGCCACAGCCTTGCTTACCTCCCATTTCACTTTACAGACTGCCAGGGTCACAACCTTGCTTACCTCCCACTGCCTTCCAGTCATGAGCTGAGAACCTCAACAAGCCTTCCGGTCACTGTGGTAGGAATTTATATGTCCCCCTGAGAGCCCGCTGTTCCTGAGAGGTTAAATTCTAATAGAGCATGTGGCAGATTTGCAGTAATTCTCCTGGGTCACAACAAAGTGAGATAGATACATCCTAATGCTATTTACTCCAAGTGCTTTAGGATTCATAGGTAAGAGATATTTATCTAATTGCTGATAATTTCATTCATACGTTCATTTTCCTAAGTACAGGCATACCTTGTTTCATGGCGCTTCACTTTCTTGCGCTTCGCAGATGTTGAGTGTTTTACAAATTGAAGGTTTGTGGCGATCCTGCATTGAGCAAGCCCAAAAGAATTTGTTCGCTTCATGTCTCGTGTTGCATTTTGGTAATTCTTACAATATTTCAAACTTTGTCATTATCATATTTGTTATGGTGATCTGGGATAAGTGATGATGACTCACTCACTGAAAGTTCAGATGATGGTCAGCATTTTAGCAATAAAATACATATATTTTTAAAGATTTTATTTATTCAAGAGAGAGAGACAGAGCACAAGCAGGGGGAGCAGCAGAGGGAGAGGGAGAAGCAGACTCCCTGCTGAGTGGATTCCAAAGCGGGGCTTGATCCCAGGACCCTGAGATCATGACCTGAGCCAAAGTCAGACACGTAACCAACTGAGCCACCCAGGCACCCCAGCAATAAAATGTTTTTTTTGAAGATTTTATTTATTTATTCATGAGAGACAGAGGAGGAGAGAGAGGGAGAGAGAGAGAGAGAGAAGCAGAGGGAGAAGCAGGCTCCCAAGGAGGAGGGAGCCCGATGTGGGACTCGATCCCAGGACCCTGGGATCATGACCCGAGCCGAAGGCAGACGCTTAACCATCTGAGCCACCCAGGCGCCCGCAATAAAATATTTTTAAATTAAGGCATCTATATCATTTTTTTACACATAATGCTATTACACACTTAATAGACTACAGCATAGTATGAACATAAGTTTTATAAGCACTGGGAAACCAAAACATTCATTTGACTCACTTTATTGCAGGGGTCTGGACCCGAAACCACAGTATCTCTGAGGTATGCGTGCCTTCACAGCTGTATTACAGGTAGAATTCTTTAAAGAAGATCGTATCATCGGGGTGCCTGGTTGGCTCAGTCGGTTGAGCGTCCGATTTGGTTTTAGCTCAGGTTATGATCTCAGGGTCCTGAGATCGAGCCCCACATTGAGCTTGGCACTCAGCATGGAGTCTGCTTGTTCCACTCCCTCTGCTCCTCCCCCTACTCTGTCTCTCTCTCATAAATAAATAAAATCTTTTTTTAAAAAAAGAAGATAGTATTATCACTAATGATAATCATGAATGATCACTAATGATCAACAATATTTTCATTAGCACTGTATGATCTTTAAAACATTTCTTTTTTTTTAAAAGATTTTATTTATTTATTTGAGAGAGAGAGAATGAGAGATAGAGAGCATGAGAGGGAAGAGGGTCAGAGGGAGAAGCAGACTCCCCGCTGAGCAGGGAGCCCGATGCGGGACTCGATTCCGGGACTCCAGGATCATGACCTGAGCCGAAGGCAGTTGCTTACCAACTGAGCCACCCAGGCGCCCCTCTTTAAAACATTTCTTATTTGATTTTAATTACCCTAGGAGATAGACGAGGGCTGTAAATCCCATTTTACAGATGAGACTGATGCCCAGAAACAATAAATTACTCACCTGAAATCTCACTTATCAGTAAGTGCAAGAATCGAGGCCTGAAACTGCGTCTTCTAGCTCCTGGTGTTGCCATTACTTTATTAAATAGTCTTATTTTCATTCTCTGCTCCCGCATGCAGTTCACTGGCAAGACCAGAAGGTCTTAGCGCCTAGTTAAACTTAATGAATGTTGATGCACAAACCCTTTATTAAAAAACACTTGGCACTGTGTGTTTTCCAGTTACTTTGTGAAGAACACTCTTTGTGCCAGCCTGCCCTTTAGCCTGAGGGGCAAATATTCAGAATCCTGAGAGTCATCATGGGCACATGCTCTGCTTTTCTGAAGATGTTATTCATGTATTTGAACCCATTTCTATCTTCTCCATGTTCTGGTCTAATCACTCCGGGTGATACAAAGACAACTCTAACTGGATCTTTCCCTCAAGTTTATAATCTGGCAGGAAGAGCAGACATACACACACACGGGGAGGACGTGATACATGAGTTGTTCAGTTTCACAGAAGCTCTGAGAAAGGAACTTTATGACATAAGTTTTGCTGACTCGGAAAGTGCCACTAAAACACTTGAACTTGTGGTTTGTTGGTTAATGCTGTTTCTTAAACCAGAACACAAAGATCTGAGTGGTATTCAGCAGTGAAACTAAAGCATCTGTGTTGTAGGAATTTCCTCGAAATTTCTTTGAAACATACTGAAGCTAAATGTACACACTCTCACCTCTGTTTCCTGTTGTCATCGGACGCACCACCTTACGGGAAACTATGCTTATTGCTGTTGCATTTCAGAGAAAAATTTGGTTCATTTTTTCAGCTTTTAAAGAGATGCATAGTGGCCTTAATTTGTAATGAAACTGTTCTACCAATTCTATAAAAGTCAAAGACTTCTGAGTCCAGTAACAGTTCGCTACATGTACAGGGTAGCATCCCCAAGAAGCACACTTATTGTAATCTCTAAAATGGTCTTGCCAGGCCCGTCAGGTAAAATAGCAGCCCCGATTATTACAGAAGTCAGTCTTTAGAAGGCAGCACTGATAAATGAGCTTTGCAGTAAAGATTACTATAATAAGAGAATGTAGTCCCTAGCCATTTTTTCTATTTATTAACATTTTAAATGCTGGAAACACCACAAGTGTATATCCTCAGTTAACCCATACCTTAAAATATGTTTAAAAGAAAGAGGAGAGGGGCACCTGGGTGGCTCAGTCATTAAGCGTCTGCCGTCGGCTCAGGTCATGATCCCGGGGTCCTGGGATTGAGCCCCTCATCGGGCTCCCTGCTCAGCGGGGAGCCTGCTTCTCCCTCTCCCACTCCCCCTGCTTGTGTTCCTGCTCTCGCTGTCTCTCTCTGTCAGATAAATAAATAAAATCTAAAAAAAAAAAAGAAGAAGAGAAATTCTGAGTCCTAGGTTCAGCAGGCCTCTGGGATCTGATAACCCCCACCTCTCCTCTCTGTCCCCTCAGCTCAAAGGGGAGGGAGCTGCTTCCTGAGGTCACTTGCTGTCAGCTCAGTGTCCCCTTCTCCTGTTTTAGTTCTCTAATGCCTGTTTAACCAGTACCTTATATTAAATTCTCTCTATTAAAATAACCAGTGTGGTTTCTGTTTTCCTAACTGGGCCTTGATTAATAGAGCCCTTAATCTCACAAATTATGAGGAAGCTAATAGTAAGCATATTTTACTGGTAAGGAAGTGGGGACTTAGGTACAGTAATTTCATCTGAAATATAATTTCGTCTGAAATTATATGACCAGTAGTACAAGAGCTGAGACCTATACCTGCTACTTTGAGATCCTTCTTTCCATTGCATCTTAGCATGTCTCTTGCTGAATAACCTCTTACACAACCATGGTCCATTTATCCAAACTAAAAATTAGCATAGGTGCATTACTATTTTTTAAAACTACAGACTTTACTCAGCTTTCTTTTCACAAACCATCCCCCCCAAAAACAACAACCACTACAGACTT
This sequence comes from Eumetopias jubatus, assembly GCF_037043125.1. Lineage (NCBI taxonomy): Eukaryota > Metazoa > Chordata > Mammalia > Carnivora > Otariidae > Eumetopias > Eumetopias jubatus. The sequence continues at coordinate 85,998,125 of NW_028274816.1, forward strand.
TATTAGGACCACACTAGTTTTTCCACTCATGTCTCTTTTTTTGTTCCCGAATCTAATCCAGGATACCATACCTTTGCTTGTCACATCTCCTCATCTCCATTAATCTGTGACAGTTTCCTGGTTTTTCCTTATGTTTCATAACATTGACAATTCTGAGATGTACTGGTTAGGCATTTTGTAGAACTTCCCTTGGTTTGGTTTTCAGGTGTTTTCTTGTGATTAGACCAGGGTTATAGATTTGGGGGAAAACTACCAGGAGGTAAGTGCTCCCCTGATTGCATCACCTCAGAGGTGCATGATAGCTCATCTTAGTACTGCCGATGGTGACCTTGATCAGTTGGTCAAGGTGGTGTCTGTCAGGTTTACCCACTATACATCTTTCCTTTTCCATAATTTATTTGTTAGAAGCCAGTCACTAAATCCTTGCTGAACTTTTGACTTCCCACTTAATTAGGGAGCTATGCTTTCTTAACAGATTATTAAGTAGCAGTTAAAGAATCTTTGTATTAATGGCCAAGAATAACAAACCTAGGAATCAGATTAACGATGTTAGGTGATGTGACCGTGTATTGCCTCTTGGAGAATTATTATTCATTGTACAATCTTTGTTTTGTACCATGTTTAAACTTGTAACTTGGCTATTTGTAGTCTCAGAAAGCTTATGGTTAATGCCAGGACACCTATTTATTCTTGATGACCTGGAATCACCCCGACAGGCCCTGAAAGGTGATCAGAAGCTCAGGGTCTTAATAGCCTGGGGGAAATCAGTAAAAAGAGGAAGAGCCATAGAGACACAGTTGCTGAGAAGAGGAAAATTGGAGATGTTAAACGATGTGGCTAAAGGAGTGGAGATGTGCAAGAATGGGCTGAGAGGTGACAGGTGGTGGACATGGAGAGAGGCGGCGGTCTCAAGTAGGAGGCCAAGGGAGGGATGGGGATGGAACACAGGAGGAGAGGGAAACCAGTGACAAAAATTGACCTTGGAGTTGGACTCTGCACCTGGTATACTGTAATATGTGCATTTTGTCTCAGATCCACCATTTATATTCAGCCTATAAAGGTTATAGTTGTAGCTGCTAGGTTTCACTGTATAGCATACTTCAATGAGCTTAGGCTTTCATAGGAGCCAAATAAAGTAGTTCAGCTGGGTTATATAACCTTAGGTATTCACTGCTGTTAAAGGGTGACTGAAGAATAATCAGAGCTCTCAAAACTTTTGGAAGTTTAGCAGGACAAAGTGGAGCGAATGTCACCTTGTTAAATTAGCTGCAGAATACAGATCATAATATTAATAACTTAGAAATTAAAGTTATCAGGGCGCCAGGGTGGCTCAGTCGTTAGGCGTCTGCCTTCGGCCCAGGTCGTGATCCCAGGGTCCTGGGATTGAGCCCCGCATGGGGCCCCACATCGGGCTCCCTGCTCCGCAGAAAGCCTGCTTCTCCCTCTCCCACTCCCCCTGCTTGTGTCCCTGCTCTCTATCTCTGTCTCTGTCAAATAAATAAATAAAATCTTAAAAAAAAAAAAAGAAAGTTATCAAAACATATGCTGTAGGTTTTTATTGTGTGCTGATTATATGGGATTTACAAATCTCATGGTTAGCTGAAGAAAATAAAATCTCAATAGGGTTACTGACTCAGAGTAATGGCTTTCTTCCTAGGGATATATCTGCAAATAGATAGCCTAGCCAAAGTCACCAGACCTTACCAGGGCTGAGAATCGTGTCATTGATTGGCTTGTAAACTTAACTATTTCTGTATTTCCTACTGTTATTCTTTTTTCTCAAGCCAGAGCATATTTTCTTTCCAGGAATATGAGAGGAGACTTGACAACTCTTGTAATTAATCTTGGACCTTATTTATGTCGTATTAGAGTCAGTATATTTCAGTGGGAGCACAGAAGGACAGCCTGGAGTTTTTCAACTTGAAGACCAGCTTACGGTTTTTTTGTTTTTGAAATATGGAATGAAGAAGACTTTGTTCCTCTTGCCTGTCTTAGTAATTGGCCTGTTGAAAAATGACTGGAAAATAATACTTGGTGGCATTAGAACATTCATACGCTTCTTTGGGGACAGAAAAAAATATGTGTGGTGTATTTTAAAATACCTCTTTCGACTAATACCGGTCCGTGTCTCTCTGGGCATATTCAGTGTCAGGCATCTCAAAATCTCTTGTTTAAAAGTGGATTCTTATTTGTGAGCTGGATTATGAGTCTTCTGACCAGATGAAATCCGGAAGTCAGGCGTCTAGAATGGAGTGCTTGTCTGAAAGGAGTAGTTTCTCTGACCGTTAGTCATTATTTACCAGCTTGCTGGAGGGAAAAGATGACTGTCTGCTTTAATAAAAGCACTTCTTTTTTCCCTTTTAACCCCCTTTAAAATTATCTGGTGTTAGGCAAAATCCTTTATGGCTAAAAATAGCTCATCTTCAGGAAGGTACTTTTATTTTAGAAGCACAGTATGAGTGGGTTGTGCTTTATCTGGGTCCTGTTTGGGGGGGGGTGGTGTCTTGGTGAAAGCTTTCTCTCAGTGGGGAACTGAAAGTCGGGTAGGTTTCAGTTGTCACCAAAGCAGTACATAGCAATGGTCATTGACCCAGATCTGTGTGATTTTATGGTGGATGCTTTACTCTGCAGTGGATTTTTCATGCTTTTCTTATCACCTGTTAGGGTGATCGGAGAGAATTGGTTAACTGGGCATAATCTCATCCTAGGGTTTAAATATTTTGGAAAAGGTCAACGTTAGATGTGATGTCACATAGCCATGACATTGGTCCTGTGTGCTTCCTGCCAGGGAACCTTGCAGAGGAGTTAACAGACTATAAATAGACTGCCTTCTTGGATTGATTCCTTTGGTAACCAAACCTGGACACCGAGCATCTTTGTGTTAAGGTCATCTTGTGACACCCTCTTAGTGTCTCCTTCACATCTTTGATGTATGTGAAAAGAGTGTCTCACATGTTATCAGCTTTGTGATCACCAGTCTTTCTACACTGGTGATTGACTCCCCACGAGGACTGGATGGGAAATTAGTGAAAAAAGGTTTTACTGCTGTAAATATAGCTCATTTGACGTTCTGGTCCACAGCAAGCCCAATACAGTCTGTCTCAGGGCTGGTTAAATAGGCAAATTTGTATTCATTTCACAACGTTCAAGCCGAGACTAAACTGTTCTCCCCTGACACTGATTTAAGAAAATGTTCTAAAGCATCACCAGTCTAAAAATACCCACTGGTAAGTCTTGGACACACTACACATCTGAGAAGAGGGGAAGTAGAGAAAGCTGAGAAAATAAGCAGACATTAAATAAAAAGGAACTGAAATTTAAATATAAGAGTCCTAAAATCTATAAAAGAAAGCATTCATGTAGTGCTGTAAATGAGTTATTCATATGACCCCAGATGTTGGTTTCCATAGTAACTATTATTTGATTCTTTGGCACAAATATTACATATCTGCTAATGTATAAAATGAGTACTTTTCTATCTTAATTATAGATTATCTAAAATAATATCCTTTCTCTTTGAAGCAGGGCTTTGGCATTTGGAGCATTTTCTTTCCTAAATAAAAACTGAATTAGTGCATTTAATTTGTTTTTCTCCCCCACACTTTTCCCCCCCCTATTTTTCAGCCTTTTTTCCTATTAAGTTTCCTTTCAAGGAATGTTCATGGCATCATTGTTTGTAATTGTGAAGACTAGAAACAGATCAAGTCTTCATTAGTGAAAGATTAGTGAGTACATAATGGTATGAAGTAGACTTCTCTAAAAAATCCAGGGCTCTTTGGAGACACGATCAATTCCAGGGACGGAGAAAAACATAAGATTAACCTGGAATATCTTGTGACTCTAAAAAGTAAGGAAGTGCTCACAAAATGATGGAGGCATTGTCAAAGGACAGAGTAGCCAACTGAGGGAGCCCCCAACGGCCACATGGAGGGTGCTGTATGCATATGACCAAGCCCGAGGCTAATAGCAAATGTTAGCACATTGTGTATTTAAAAAAAAAAACAAAACTTTTTATCGAAGTTAATTATTTTTTCTGAATGACTGTAGTCCTTTTTATAGACTGCTGGGAATTGCCCAATAATTTACAACTAAAATAAGATATCTTATTACCTCATAGGCATTGTGAACATATTTTCTTTTTTTTTTTTTTTAAGATTTTATTTATTTATTTGACAGAAAGAGACAGGGAGAGCAGGAACACAAGCAGGGGGAGTGGGAGAGGGAGAAGCAGGCTTCCCGCTGAGCGGGGAGCCCGATGTGGGACTCGATCCCAGGACCCTGGGATCATGACCTGAGCCGAAGGCAGACGCTTAACGACTGAGCCACCCAGGCGCCCGTGAACATATTTTCTACAACAAAATCTGAGTGCATCTGTTCGGGTAGTTTAACAAAATACGTGAAATTAGAAATTAGAATGGTTTAAAAAATCTAGGACAGGGCGCCTGGGTGGCTCAGTGGGTTAAGCGGCTGCCTTTGGCCCCAGTCATGATACCAGGGTCCTGGGGTCGAGCCCTGCCTCAGGCTTTCTCCTCGGTGGGAGCCTGCTTCTCCCTCTCCCTCTGCCTGCCACTACCCCTGTTTGTGCTCTCTCTCTCTGTGTGTCAAACAAATAAACAAAATCTTTAAAAAGAAATCTAGGCTATATGGTTGATATACACACACACACAGACTCGTTCAGCGGCGCACGCTGCTTCTGTTCCGTCTAAACTGGCAGTTCCTCATTTGGTCACTAGGTGGCACTTGGCCAGTGTCAGGCAAGTGTAAAAGGAAACTGATGAACACTAGGGTAAAGGCCAAAGAGGGACTCACTTGCTCAGTGTTCATGCAGAACCTGGATGGGCAGTCCCCGGGGGCCCGTTGAAAGAGTTCATTTGGCTGAGCCTCTACTATACTCCTGTGATGGACTTGAGATGTTCGGGATTTAAAGGACTCTGAGATTTGGGCTAATTTCAGTGCAGACACAGCAGGCCAGTCCTGGGAGGGTGCTGGACCAGATGCAAGCTGTCACAGCTCTGGGTCCCCTACGGACAGAACCAAGAGAGGGGTGCCTGGTCCCTCACCAGATCCCAAGCCCAGCACGGGACTCAGGGCGAAGTGAGAGTATTGAATGGATGGATACACATCTTTGTTCCTTAAAAATAGTTTCAAGGAGAAACCACTGTGTTCTAGAAATATCTATCAGTACCACGCTTCTGAGCAGCTCAGGCAGGAGGTGAGCAGTGGCTGCTTCTGCTGCTGGCAGTGTTCTCTGGCACCGCCATACCCTGAATGTACGTTCGTGTCTTCTGCAGGTGCTCTTAGATCTTACGAACGAAAGGATTTTGTCATGCTGTGCTCCAAGGAAGCTTTTCTCTAAGACCGTAGATACTTACTCCTGTTAAAATTTAAAAGGAGTATTGCATTAGATCTGCTTCTGTATGTACTGCTGGCTAAGCATAAGAATGTAATCCAGAGTTTCGACTAGCTTTCAGAACCTGAACAGGATTTGGTATCTTTTGCAGTGAGTGTTTAACTGTCAGACTCTCTACACTTTACACAGGCTCCTAGAGAGCTCCCGGGATCAGAGCAGCTTGCCCTGCACTAGCTGAGGCAGCTGCAATGGAAAGAATGTGGCTTTGGAGTCAATTCCTGGCTCTGGGTTCAAATCCTGATGCTACGACTCATTAGCCCTGGATCTTCAGTAATTACACAAATCTTTTTTTTTTTTTTAAAGATTTTATTTATTTTTTGAGAGAGAGAGAATGAGAGAGAGAGCACGAGAGGGAAGAGGGTCAGAGGGAGAAGCAGGCTCCCTGCCTAGCAGGGAGCCCGATGTGGGACCCGGTCCTGGGACTCCAGGATCATGACCTGAGCCGAAGGCAGTCGCTCAACCAACTGAGCCACCCAGGCGCCCTACACAAATCTTTTAATTCAGTTTTTTCATCTGCAAAATGAGGATGTTAATACTGACATTCTTCATTTATCTAATCAACCAACATATTTTTGAGTTCCTCGAGGACCTGACAATCTGGTGTGTGTGGCAGACATGTCTCTTAGTGTTGAGCATATTAAATAAGAATAATAAGAATGTGTTTTTTAAATTTATATTTTTTAAAGATTTTATTTATTTTTTTGTTTGAGAGAGAGAGCACACGAGCAGGGGCAGAGGGAGAGGGAGAAGCAGGCCCCTCGCAGAGCAAGAAGCCTGATCTGGGACTCGATCCCAAGACCCTGGGATCATGACCTGAGCTGAAGGCAGACGCTTCACTGACTGAGCCACCCAGGCGCACCAAATAAGAATGTATTTAAACTGGAGGTGGATGGTGGTGATGGTATCATGACATGTGAATGCATTTAAGGCCACTGAACTGTGTGCTTAAAATGGTGAAGGTGAACATTTTCATATTATGTGTATTTTACCACAACTAAATAAAGTAAGATAAAAAATTATATAAAGAACCCAGCTTGATCCTGGCACATAGTAGATACTCAGTAAACATCCACTAAATTAAGGAGTAAATGGTGACAAGGAAGGACCAAACAGAGTTTCTTCTCTCAGATACAACCTTGGCACAACTAAGCCCGTCAAGGGGAAGAGATGGCCTTTCAATCTTGTACAAAACATGCCACCGGGTCCACAGATGGAGGAAGACTGCCAGGCCTTCTGTAAGGCCTATCCTGACTTCTTGCCTCAAGCTCAAGATGGCCTTATGGAATGCCTTCCCATTTCTCAGACATCATTCTGGAGTATATAAACTGAGCAGCTTCATGAAGGATACCCAAATGCAGTTTCTGGAATTCTGTTGCACTTTTCATAATGAAGACAGGCTTTAGGTAAAGACTAGTGGACAAAGAATAAAGTTTGGTCTGCTCAGAGACTAATGGACCGAACCTTCAAGGTCAGTACCTTTTTGACAGAGAACTGAAGCTCCAGGATTATTCTAAGTGGAAGACGAAGAACACTCATCTTTCTTTTTCACTTTCCTTTTGTTTTTCTTTTTTTGGGGGGGGGGGAAGGGTGAAGAATGAAAGAAGAATCGCCTTTTTTTTTTTTTTTTAAACTCAGGTAGGAGTTACGGATAACTCCCAAGTACCTGTGCAAATGAATATGATTAACTTTGCTACTCCAGAAAAAAATTTTAATCCCAAAGTCATTTATTTTGGCTTTAGAATAGACTAGCATTTGTGTCGGATTTTCTTGCCTAATTACTTTTTGCTTAAGCTTATTTTAAAATTGTTTTAAATTCCTTTAGTGTGACAGCCTAGGGAAGTGGGGGGTGGGGAAATGGGCCACAGAGAGGATCTGAACTAGAATTGCAGCTTTCCTATAGAAAAGCCTCCTCATATGCTGCCAGTGGGAGAGCAAAATTGGAATCAGCTTTCTGGAGAACAATTTGGTAAAATATTTTTTAAAGTCTTAAAAATATGCTTACTCTTTGATCCAGTAATTCCACTTCTAGGAATTTGTCCTAAGGAAGTAATCAAACAAGCATGCAGAAATGTAGGAACAAGGCACTCACCACAACATTTGTATTGGCAAAAAAAAAAGAAGAAAGAGTAAAACCAATGGAAAACGTTGAATACTATGAAATTGATTAAATAAACTGTCTCTTTCTCCAGCGTGTATAGTCATGTCTGATTATAGACTTTTGAAATGCTTGCCACATCTTTCTAAGTGAAAAAGAGAATAAAATAGTGGGCACAGTTTGAAACCATGCCTAGACACAGAGAAGGATAGGTGGGGAGACAGATGGGTAGGGGGTGGACGCCTATCTGGAGAGACACATTCTGCAGTGTTAACTTTGGTATTGCCGAGTGGTGAAATTGTAGCCGATTTTGCATTTTTTGTGTGTTTTTCAGCTTTTCTATTTGAACATGTATTGCTTTGTAATTAGAAAAACCAACAATCCTATAAATTGTTTTAAAGATTTTATTTATTTATTCATGAAAGAGAGAGAGAGGCAGAGGGAGAAGCAGGCTCTCCGCTGAGCAGGGAGCCCGATGCGGGACTCGATCCCAGGACCCTGGGATCATGACCTGAGCCGAAGGCAGATGCTTAACCATCTGAGCCACCCAGTCGCCCAACAATTCTATATTTTAAAAGAATATATGTTTAATGTATCAATGAACACATTCAGTGTTGCTATATAATACCCACAAAGTGGGTAATCTGAATGCACATAAGGTAGACGGAATGTATTTACTTCAGGGTCACATTCATACAAGTGAATTATCAGCAATCATATTAAATATATAAAATCAGATGTACCATAGGTTAAATTATGTTTCCCAAGAAAAAGAACCACATTCAGCAAAAATCTGTGAAGGCGCAATTAGAGGATCATGTCGGTGTCCTATTTTCTGATCCCAGCACTAGGAGGTAGACAATTCTAGAGCTAGGAGTACCACAGTTTTGCCAAGCTACAAAGACTGGCCGGTGGGTTTTCTGTGAATTATGTGTAAAAAATGTTTATTGTCCAGATAACACTAGAACAATACTGGCAGCATTTAAAATCATTCTTAATTCTCTGAAAGCAAACCCCACTTAAATTTTCTACTGTGTCCCCTTCCTTATCTCATTATCATCATGCAGAACTCCACATCTCAACAGGGAAAGAGTGAAAGCATAAGGTAAATGACAATCATAAACCTTTGATGACCCCAAAATAGCTCTTGGCTCACATTTTCAAGAACTCTGCTTTATATAACCAGCTGCAGGGAAAATTTGTTCTTCACTGTTTGCAGCCTCAGCTCTGTACACACGATGGGCTTCTCTTTTATTTGCAGTTCCTAAATTCTGAAGACACCATGTGGCTTCACTGAAGGAAAAACCTTGCAGGTCTGGCTCCCTGTTGTCTCAGGTCAGATGGAAAAGCCTTTTGTGATTAACTCGGCCACAGTGTGTCCTTTGGTATTTGGAACTTCAGTAGGAGTTTTTATTAGTTATCCACATTTTGAATGCTGACTCAAATAAGCTGCCTACAATGGAAAAAGCAGATAAATCTAGCCCTTTTGACGCCAAATCGAATCCCCGTTCTCCCACTGGCTGTGACCTTGAGCAAATTCACTTAACATGTCGGGTCTTGGTGTCCTCAGTCAGGAGAATGGGGCCTTCCCATTTCACCTCGAAAGGCTGTTCTCTGTCAGCCATGAGGCTTTGTGCCAGCAGGGGACAGTTAGTGGTCTCTCTAAACACACTGCCTTCTCCCACTTTGTTTCTGACAGTTTCCTTATGCTGCCCCACCTCCCCAAGAGCCCGTGAAGACTCTGAGAAGCCTGATCAACATCCGGAAGGACACACTAAGACTCGTAAAGTAAGTTCCCCTGGGGTAGGGCTCAGGCCAGGTTCTGGGTGCAGCGCAGCCGACTCCCCCAGAGACTTGTGAAGCAGTTTCTGCCAGCCCCGGAGTCTGATCCCCCAGGGCTCAGGGACGTGAGCTGCCCTGGCACCGACCGAGCAGCCCCGGCCCTGGAGATTAGGTCTTCCTGCATCTAGATTGTTCAGAACTTGGCGTCTGTGTTTGTGAAGGATTTTCCCTTTCCTGGAAGCAGTCATTATTATCCTTGTTTTATGATTTTTTTAAAAAAAGAATTATTGACAGAACAACTGAATTTTGCCACTGCTTCAGCAAGCCTAGGGAAAAATGGGATATTTGAAGTTGGAATATAAAGTCCTTATTTTATTGCTTAAATTTACTCTTCATCTCATGTGTCCTTCCTCTGTAGTGCCCTCGGCTGGTTGGTTAATCATCGTCATCAACATTAATTATCATCAACACTTGCCTTCTCTGTGCGATCCCTAAGCTAGTGTAATTTTGACACTGATGCTGCAGATAGCGTGCCAATCTGCTAATGCACTCACTGGTCCCCTGGGAAGGCAGATTTGGCGAGGGCAAATCACAGGTCCCAGATTTTTCTAAATGGACAAAGGAAGATGTCAGTCCTGTTAACATTAGGAGGTTTATTTCTCTCAGATAATTGTTTTAATATAACAACTTTATTAAGATAAAACTCACATGCTGTACAATTCAGTGGTTTTTAGTATTTTCAGAGTTGTGCAATCATCACTACCATCGAATTTTAGAGCATTTTCATCACCCCCCAGAAGAGACCCTGAACTCACTCATGGTGACTCCACATTCCCCCCCAAAACCCTCTTCCAGACCTAAGCAACCACTAATTTACTTTCTGTCTTTCTCTCTTCATTTTTATATTTCATTTGTCCCTGAAGTTTTGACTGCTTCCCCAACTATTCCCCCAGCCCCGGAGTCCACTCTGGGGACCAGGCAGCCTCGGAGGGAGGTGCTCTGCCGGGGAGCAGCCTGCAGCTGGGGGCTCGCCCTCCCTGGGGCTCTTCACCCTCCCTGGGGCAGTCCCCGAGGCAGCAGAATGGATTGAGGCTCCTGAGGTCACTCTCTGCACTGTGTTTCTCTCTCATCACGCGTGGCTATGGCTCAAGTGCTGGCTATGGCTCAAGGGCCACAGCTCCAGCAGAGTGCAGTGCTGGGAGGCGCTAGCAGAACCCCGCCTGGAAGCCGAAGACCAGCTTGCTTCCCAGCTCTGCGAGCACCGAGCACTGAGCTCACATAAGTCCCTGAGCTTAGAGAGCAACACCACACTTTACCTTTCACGGCTGTTGTCAGGATTCAACAAGATAATAGGAGGAAAACACCTGCTATTCAATAACCGTTAGAGTGAAGGGTGTTCTTGCTGTTTTTCCAAGATCATGGAAATAGGGTAGATTCTGATTCATAGATTTCCAGGTAAAGTTGGAGGATTGAACATCTTTTGCTTCCAGGCAAAACCCACTAACGAGTATTTTTTAAAAGCATTAATCCAGACGACCTGGGGGGTTGGGAAAGAAGCCACAGCAGTGCGGTTTAGGGACTAGAACAAAGGCAAGTGTTAAATAACTTAGCAGGCCCTGGAGATCAGAATCCTGAGTGAGCAAAAGGAAAAGCTGAGAATCACCCAGTTAAACTGTTACCCCCGAAGGCTCAGGAATTGGCAGTACCAGGACCTCTGGACACCGAGATGGGAGGCAAAAATGAAGAGGATTGGTGGGAAGCATGCTGAAGAGGCTGTCAGATCCCCCCCTTTATGCTGCACAGCCAGAGTTGCCCTCCGCACACCCTGGCGGAAGGCTGGCAGACGATTCTCAATGGAAAAGTTAAAACAGAGACTCTGGACTCAGGGGACCCAGGCACAGCTAAGGTTGAACGCAATACTAAAAATGGGGGCTAAGTGAATTTAGGTACACTGGATGTTGAACCCTCCAGCTTGCCGCCCTCACACCTTCTGCCCCCAGGCCTTCGTCCAAAGAGAGGAACACTGTCTCTGAGGAGTAGAACCCTCCCGGATGGGAAGACCAAAGAGACTGGCCTTGGAGTTTCCTCCAAAGACCCAGATCAGTCCCTGGGGAAGCCCAGGGTCCCCAAACTACACCATGCACTCAGAGTTCCAATTAGGGCTTTTAACTTTCGTTTTTTAAATATTTTATTTTATTTAGTGTGCCTGGGTGGCTCAGTCGGTTAAGCGTCTGCCTTCAGTTCGGGTCATGATCTCCAAGTCCCGGGATTGAGCCCCATGTTGGGCTCCCAGCTTAGTGGGGAGCCTGTTTCTCCCTCTCCCTCTCCCCCTGCTTGTGCTCTCTCTCTCTCTCTCTCTCTTTATTTATTTGAGAGAGAGAGACAGCACCCACACAAGCCGGGGGAGGGGCAGAGGGCAAGGGGAAGCAGACTCTGCACTGAGCATAGTGCCCAACCTGGGGCTCATCCCAGGATCCCAAGATCATGACCTGAGCCAAAACCAAGAGTCAGATGCTCAACTGACTGAGCTACGCAGGCACCTTAGGGTTTTAAATTTCTTTTTTTTTTTAAGATTTTATTTATTTATTTGACAGAGCCCACAAGGAGCAGGGAGCCTGATGTGGGGCTCTATCCCAGGACCCTGGGACTATGACCTGAGCCGAAGGAGACACTTAACCAACTGAGCCACCCAGGCGTCTCTGGGGTTTTAAATTTCATAAATATGAGCAGACAACCAAAGATTCTTCGATGCATAAGGAATGTCCATAATATGAAAGACAGTGGCAGAACAAACCAACGGGGGGGGGGGGGAAGACTCAGAAATTAAAAACATAGTAGCAGAAATGATAAAGCCAATAGAATGGAAGAGGAAAAGTTGAAACATTCCAGAAAGTGGAGGCGAAAAGGTTGAGATACAGAAAAGAGGAAAGAGACAAAGAAATAGAGTGCCGGTGTACAAGGTCGCACATCCAACTAATGGTTCTGGAAAGAACACAGAGAATATAGAAGGAAAGAAATCATCATTAATGACATAACTAATTTAAGAGAATTTCCCAGAACCAGAGGGCCTGAGTTTCTAAATGGCAAGGACCACTGGAGCGCCCAGGTCAATGGATGATAAGGCGAAGGTCCTACATCATAGGAAAACAGGATCAGCAATCAGAATAGCTTCTTCTTGGGAGCAACACTAGAAGCTGAGAGATAATGCAGCAATGCTTTCAAATGGCTTTTTAGAAGTATTTATAACCTAGAACTCCTTACTCAACCAAACTTCCAATGTAGTATGACTGTAGAATAAAATCTCTCAAAGAGTTTGTCCCTCCGACACATCCTAGTGGAAGAGGGGCCCTGCCACAAGGGAAGCATACCCTGAGGAAGAAGTCAGGAGATGCAGGAAGGAGGTGGCGGGGACTCGCCAGGGTCATGGGGGAGGGTGGTCCCTGGAGGCTGTGTGCAGGCACACAACAGGCCTGGGATCCACTGGGCACCTCCTCAAGAAGACGAAATGCATGGAGCACCTGGCGCTTCTGAACATGGAGAGAGATTTAACCAGCCAGCAGAGGGCTAGGGTTTGGGTGGGTGATAAAAGACAGAGAAAACAGAGCCACTGAAAAAGGAAATCAGCCCAAACTCCCAAGAAAAACTGATGCAGGAAAAGACAAATAATCAGCGATTACTCTGTGGCTAGGCTGGGGATCATGTGAATATAATCACAGGAATGCAGACACGAAGGTGCTGAGCTACCAGAATCATGAAGTCCGCACTGGGGGGCGGGCGTACTTATATGGGGCAGCGAGAGGAAAGAGAAAGAAAACCTGGCTCCCATGGTAGGAAGTCCGTGGATAACACCTGAAACTGAAAAGTCAAGAACCGTGTAAGCATGTTCTCTAGAAACGTGCAGGTAAATGCCAAAATAATCAGCTAAAAGAGGTAGAGATGGTTTCTGAAGAGGAGGAAGGGGAGGGGTGGGGCCTGCTGCTTTTGTGACAGGCCTCGTGGAAACTATGTGAGTAGTAACTTCGATTACAGTAAAAACCAAAAAAAAAAAAAAAAAAATCTGGCCAATGCCCGAGCGTTCACTAGCACTATGAAGTATCAGATACCACTGAAATGCCCCCCCACAGTGTCATGAGGGACTCGGCCAGCATTCAGAATGAAGACGTCGGCCTAAAGTCTATGGCCATGGAGAGAAGCTCACAATGTATTAAGTTAAAAAAGAAGATAAATTTAAAAATACTGATTTGCTATCCCCCAAATGCTGAGTCTGTGTCGTTTTCCAGGTGTGCGGAGGAGGTAAAGACCCCTGGAGAAGAGGTTGGCAGAGCTAAAGTCCGCTACAACGTGGAGTTCACCTTTGACACTGACGCTCGGGTGGCCATCACCATCTACTATCAGGCCACGGAAGAGTTCCAGAATGGGATTGCCAGGTGAGAACCAGAGACCAGGTGAGCCGCGTCCTTCCCACACGGGTGAGGGTCCATGCCTTCCGCGCTCGCCCATGGAAGGAAAGGTGTTGTTACCGCCAGGTGAGATCTGGCTCCTGAATTTGGATTTTCGTCCCAGAGCCCCACCTCTTTACCTTTTCCCTGCAAATTGTGCCATCGTGTGCAGTGGCAGGTGGCCGCAGAACCTTTCATTTCATCAAGATGCTATTAAACATCAATTAAGCGGCCTTTCTGCGGATGGGTGGGTTGAATGGATAAGTTTAGCGGCATGACCGAGCAAGAGCAAAGGAAACGGATGATAAAGGAAATGTTTTCTTTCCTTTCCTTTTCTGTACCTAGAGCCTGCTGATGAGACCAGGCGTGGGACAGAGGAAATGGCCCCTCTGTCTGGGCTCAATACTGACTTTTGCTTTGCTTCCCTCTTTGCTCAACAGCTACATCCCCAAAGACAACAGCCTGCAGTCGGAGACGGTGCACTACAAGCGAGGGGTTTGTCAGCAGTTCTGCCTGCCCTCTCACACCGTGGACCCCTCCGAGTGGCCGGAGGAGGAGGTGAGCGGCCTCTGGACCAGGCGACAGGCTGCTGGGCGGAGGTGCAGGGGCCGGTTCCTCACGTGGACCCAGAGGGGCCTAGGGCCTCGTCCAGACTACGGCCAGCAGTGTCCGGGCTCCCTGGATGCTCGGAGGCCACGCTGTCCTTTTCAGCCCTGTGACTCCTTCACGCCCTTAAGAGATACCTAATGTCGTTAATTTTTCTGTTCCAAAGTAGCCCATTCACCTCACATACTTGGAGAAAGCCATGCTTGGAGAAAAGAAACTGCAAGTTAGAGGGTTTTATAGCCACAAGGCTTTAGAAAGAAACCGTGGCCTTCAATGAAACAGACTTAGGTGGTCACGAGGTTGATGAACCAGAGCGGAGATGAAGTTAATGCTTTTCTTTTTTTTTTTTTAAGGTTTTCTTTATTTGAGAGAGAGGGAGAGCATAAGCAGGGGGAGCAGCAGAGGGAGAGGGAGAAGCAGGCTTCCCGCCGAGCAGGGAGCCCGATGCGGGGCTCGATCCCAGGACCCTGGGATCATGACCTGAGCCAAAGGCAGACGCTTAATAACTGAGCCACCCAGGCGCCCCAAAGTTAATGCTTCTTGACGACACCTCCCTCCCTGATGGATTACTGTGCCATTTCAACATGTTAAGTCCTTTTTTTTTTTTTTTTTCTTTTCTCTCCCTTCAGCTTGGCTTTGATCTGGACCGAGAGGTTTACCCTTTAGTGGTCCACGCCGTGGTGGATGAAGGAGACGGTAATGGGCATTTTCTGTCTTCTTTCGCTGTACACACTGCCCTTTGGTGGTGCACGAACAACAGGCCCTCTCCATCGGGATCAGGCAGGTGGTCTCTACGTCCCCGCGTGCTCCTCAGGCAGACGAGAGCAGCACGGGTTACAGAATGTGCCCCTTCTCCTCACAGCCCAGAGCATTGGTTTGCTGGGTACGGGGAATTGGGGAAGGTAGACGGGCATCAAGATGTGGTGTTGGGCTTTCTTCCTCATCCATGTGCCTTTATTTTATTTTATTTTTTTCAGAGTATTTTGGCCATTGCCATGTACTGCTGGGCACTTTCGAAAAGGTGAGTAACTTCACAGGGCCTCAATTTTATTACTTTTAACTGGCTTTTGTGTGGGGACGCGGGCAGCCCTGTCTGCCGGCTGCCTGAGTGCAGCAGAATGGGTCCGGCTCGGAGGATGTGGTCAAGCCGGAGGCTACCCTGGGGTCTAGTTCCAGCACCTGCTGCTAACTTGCTGTGTGACCTGCAGCTCCCGAGGCCGCAGTTTCCTCTTCTTTTTTTTTTTTTTATTTATTCATGAGAGACAGAGGAGGAGAGAGAGAGGGAGAGAGAGAAGCAGGGGGAGCAGCAGAGGCAGAGGGAGAAGCAGGCTTCCCGCCGAGGAGGGAGCCCGATGCGGGGCTCGATCCCAGGACCCTGGGATCATGACCTGAGCCGAAGGCAGACACTTAACGACTGAGCCACCCAGGCGCCCTGCAGTTTCCTCTTCTTAAAATGGAAAGGTCAGGCTGGGTACTTGGAAGGCCCTGCGGGTGTGAGGAGTCTGTAATTGCAGGCATGTATAATCGAGAGCAGTAACCAGGAACGCCTGGTACCTTCTTGCCCCGCCCCCGCCTCCAGGTCATAACTGGCCTCTTTCGTTCC